>NC_072479.1:96262500-96574062 GCF_027574615.1 Eptesicus fuscus
AGAGCGAGGCCTTGGGAATCTGTTCTAAAGAATGACCGGCTTCCGCACCCAGGGCCCAAGGCTCCTTGCCCACAGTCAGGCCACTATCAGTGAGGTGACAGGACCGCTCTTGGCCATTCTTATGGCAAAAAGGGCTGCTTCCCTTGGGCACTTTTACAGCTGGTTATTTATAAGCCCAGAAATCTTGTCTGTGTTTATGTTATTAGTCACTAAGCAAAAGCTTATTTTCCACCAGTTGGGAAGGGTTTCCTTTCTGAAAAATGAAAGCCTGTGTCTCTTGGCCAGACAGTTTTACCCAGAAGCCCAGTGGCTCCAGAGTGGTAAGGAAAACTATGGCCCCTGACATGCCAGGCCCACCAGGAAAATCAAAGCCCTGAATAGAAACCTAGCTGGGCCGGAGTCAGCCCACAGCGCTGGGCCCACGTCCATGTGCTGAAGATCCGGGTTTTAGCACAACAACAAATTTTTGTGAAGCACCCCCTATGTGGACGGCACTGGGGGCACTAAAGGAAGTCTTTATGAGGTTAAGAAGGGGAGGAAAGGCTGGTCCTGGAGAAGGGAACGTGAACGAGGGCAGAAATGGGAGCAGAACTACCAGGGTGCCAGGGATTAAGAGAAGAGGCGTGGCTCTGTGGTAGAGCAGCGACCTATGAACCAGGAGATCACTGTTCGATTCCGGGTCAGGGGTCAGGATATATGTCTGGATTGCAGGCTCGATGGGGTGCGGGGTGGGGTGGGGGTGGGGGGCCAGGGGAGTGGGCCTGCAGGAGGCAGCGGATCAATGATGCTCTCTTATCGTTGATATTTCTCTCTCTCCCTCTCCCTCTCCCTTCCCTTCCTCTCTGAAATCAATAAAGGTAAATTTTTTAAAAAGAGAGAGAAGAGAAAGAAGCAGGCCTTGAACGTAACACAGAGGCCTTGAGGGCCCCAGGGAGCTCTGTGGAGGAGGAGTCAGACACAAGCGACCAGACATCACCAAGAACGATAAATACATGGAACAAAGGACAGGGTAGCATCCAGGATCCTGGACCTATGAAATAGTCCAGGGCTCTCTTCTCCCCAAGAGCATCCCAGACGGTGATCGCTCCTTCCCTGGAAGGCTTATTCAGAATAACAATAGCTAACGTTTATTGAACCATTACCTCATGCCCTGGATTTTCACAGTTAATACTAACACTCGTATGAGATAGGTATTAATATTATTCCTACTTCATAAATAGGGAATCAGCATTCAGATCAAGAAACAACGTGGCCAGCACCCTGCAAACACCCCCCAGGGCCTCTTTCTGTCACTACCCATCTCCCCAAGTGCGTGTGCACATATCTGCATCAATATCATGAATACCATAAATATAAGCCAATAGCACAGATTAGTTTGGCATTTCAAGTTTTCTAAAAATGAAATCATGCGGTACATATTCTTTTGTGTCTGGCTTCATTTCTCAACTTTATATTTGTAAGAATAATCCATGCTGTTCCACATAGTCAAAGACTGTCCACACCCATTGCTTGTAGAGTTCTCCATGTTGTGAATGCATCATGGTTTAGTTATCCATTCTACAGCTGATATAGACATTTGCATTGTTTCCAGGCGGGGGCCAATATGAGCAGTGCTGCTGCGAACATTCTTATGCATGATTTTTGATGTTCATCTGTATGCATTTGTGTTGGGCAGATCCTTGCTGGATCTGATCCCAAATCTCTGTGACTCAAAAGCCTATGTTCTTGCCATGACTCCCCACCACGTTATGTAATACTCAGTAATGTAGCAGGATAGAATATTAATGTTCAGATATCAGTTGCATTTTTATACACCAAGAGCCAATTACTGGACTCTCCTTCCATAATACTCAGTAAAGATTCTCCTTCATAAAAGAGAACCAACATCACTGTCTCTTCTAAAAATGCTCTTTTTTATCAGCCTACCTGAAACATATTTCTGAGCATTTTGTTATGTGTTTAAAAGAACGCAAACCTAGTACAAGACACAGTCTTTGTCCTCCAGAGTTGCTATCCGGTTGAATAAAACTAGTACTTCACCAATAAATCAAGGTCTCACCTATACCATATAGGCTTTAAGTACCCAGGTGATCAGAAAGATGGGTGAGGTCACTTGAATGGGCCTGAAAAGATTCCTAGAGAAAGCAGGCGTGGAACTGACCCATGACAAAGGACTTGGGCTTTGTTTGCAGGAGAGCGTGTTACCCTTGTTCCAGCGTGTTCTAAAATATCTCTCCGTTTTCTTCTACTGCTCCACAGAAGGGCCTTCTTCCCAGACACCAACTTGAATTGTTTTTCTTGTTTTCTGTTTATTTTCCATTTCAAAGGAGAATGGGGATTGGTCGCTATGGCAACAGCGACTTCTCCAAATTAATTCTGAATTTCATCAGATGTTCAGTTTGACAGCCCAGTTCTGCCTCCTGATTTGTCTGGCTTTCACAACCACGCTAATTACCCAACTCCTAACCATTCCCTCCTGTTGCCCTCGGGGTTAATAACACAACTGTATAACTTGAGAATCTGCGTATTATCAAAACAATGCTCTGGCCTGGGAGAAATGCTGATGCGTGAGGAGATCTTGGGACTTGAACCATCCACCAGCCATTTTAGAGCCAAATTCGGGAGGCCATTTAGGAAGATGAAGGGCTTGGGAAGGGAGAGGGTGGGAATCGACTTACAGGATACTCCGTGAAGAGCAGGTTCTAAAAATTGGAGGGTATCTTTCTGCTTGACATGCAACCTCAAGAAAGGAAGATTAGTTTGTTGGTTTTAAGCAAAAAAGGCCCAGGGCTTAGAGTGAACCAGTCTGAATTCTTTTCCTGCCTTTGCCTTCTGTCAACTTCATATCCCAAATTAGTTCTAGGAAACTGCCATTCCTTCCATGGTGTTGCCTCCCCACAAGGCAGCATTTTTATTACTTTCTTAAAACCTCAGACAGAAGTACCATTTCATTTCTCAGGGATGCTCTTTTCTTAAAGGTCAGTAGAATCCTCACAGAAAATTGCTTCTTTTCCATTTCAGAAATGGAGACGTCTTTCCTTTGCAAGAATTGTCTGCAACCTAATTACATCAGTTAGTCAATACAAGATTCACTCTTCAAGAGTTTCCTCTCCAGAACTAAATTTCAAACACCTCATGGGCTCATGGCTTCACAAAATGGTCTTCTGGTCCCTTAAGTCCAAAGCCCAAGGCAGTGAGAGCGAGAAAATTAAACTGGACTGGCAGCTCCCCATTGTCAATGAATTGGTCAGAGTTGAGTCAATGTGTTTCCTGGTTTGGACAATGAAAAGCTCTTTAGTCCACTTAAACCCAAGCTTTTTCTAGATGTTGGCTGGCATGTCCAAGGAGAACCATGGCCAACCAGGCCACCCACTGCCAGCAGTGGACTCCATAGAAGGCAAAAGAAATGGTAAGAAAGTATCTAAGTGACCTGCAGAAGACAGAGATGCAGAAGGCTTACCAAGAACCATTCACTCCTGCCAAGATTAACAGTGCTATTTGAGGGCCCAATATCAAATCCTAGGAGGACAGAGGACAGACATGGCCAGGAAAGAGAGAGGAGGTGCATGGAAGAGGAGATCAAATGCACCACGCTGGACCAGCCATTGGACTCCCCTCCTTCCACAACCATCCCCGGTGGTGTTTCCATGAGGGGATGGGCTCTGACAGCCATCATCACACACTCATCGGCCACGCCCACAGCCTCCCTGATCATTTTCTCTATTGCTCTGTCTCAGCCTTTTTGTCACACACACACACACACACACACACACACCACACACACACCACAAGCACACACATTCATTCACATGCACACACCCACTCACACAATCCTGATTCTGAGAGCAGTGACAATTGATCGGAACATCTCAGAATCCTCCCAGACTGAAGCTAAGGCTCTTTTATGTGATACAATGAACTTCTGAAAGAAAGCATGCTCCCCTAATTTGGGCAATGAAGCCAGGCCTCCGGTTATCACACCTCGGCTTCTAGCACTGCTTGACCCACCATGTATGGCTCATCTTGTCAACTCTAAGTTCCAATCTTCCTCATTAGGCAAGATAGAGCAGTAGTTAAGACCCTGACTCCCAGAGCCAGGCTACCTGGGTTCAAAACTAGGCTCTGTGAGTGACTCTAGCAAGTTACTTGACCTCTCTGTGCCTCAATTTCTTCACCTGTTGAAATGAAGACTATCCTTCTTGTAATTATTATCATAGCTCACAATAAGCATAAGTGTTAGCCTGGTATTATGAAGCGGCAAGTATTAGTTTAAGAAAGAACAAATGAAGATATGCCTGGATTAAATCCAAAAGTATTAAGGATATGTATTGGCAGAAGCCGCACCTGGCGTTATACATGTGGTGTTGAAGGATGGGGAAGGCAGGAGGCAGAATGGAGGAGATAGAAAACTAATACTAAGACAACAGAGCCTGGGGTGAAAGCAAGCCCGATCTCTTAACTAGGGTCCATTCCTCAGTCCCCAGTGGGGTGCCAAAGCGTGGATCTCAATCTCAAGCCATACCGACCAGAGGAACCTCCTGTCGGAAATCACGGTGGCCAGTGGGACCTCCTCTATACCCTATGAGGCTCCCTAAATGCAGCCTATGACTACCTGGGGCAAATGAACAGAGCCATCCCAGTTAATTCCCAAAGACCCCATGTTAAATGACAACACGGTTCCAGTTTTCTCCTTAAAAATTAGCTTCAAGTACAAGTGGCATTATTTGAGGCACTAGAAAATACTGAATTCCAGGAAACCCAAGAGGGTGAGGCAGGACAACCAGGGAGTAGCGTTCATTTGCAGTTGTTTTATTTCTAATCTCCAGCCTTCAGAAAAAAATGGCTTGGGTGTAATCAAAAGAAAACAATGAAAATAATACACTTGAAGGTCAAATAGCTAACTTAATAGGAAACTCATTAGAAACGTGGCTGGACAGACTCGCCGCTGAAGCGCTGGTTCACAGGATTAACAGTGAAGACAGCTCTCTGGTGCTGTGTTATGAACAGGGGCGAGTCCTTCCTTTGCATCCAGTCTGCAGAGACTTGGTGTGGAACTTGTGGATCTGGCAGCAAAGGCAGTGTGTTAAAAGGCTCAGCAATTCGCCATGGGTTCAAAAGAGTAAACACAAGCATAATACACCACGTTGCCAAGTTCAACAAACTGTTTCATGGGGCTCTGAGTCCCTGATGAGGGCAGCAACCAAATGGCTAAGTAAGTAAACCCAAGCCCAAAGGTATCGCTCACTGCTCACTAGACACACGGCTGCCAGACACACGTTCTTCTCTGGAATTCACTGATGACAAATGATCCGACCAAGACGAGTTCCTACAGCACGGCTCTCATTTCCCCTTAGTTGCAGGACTAAGTCCATATTTCTCAGCCTGGTCAATTAAATCTAAATCTAAATGCAGAGGCATCAGCATTTTTTACAAATACCCCATGAGATTCTAATGGGTATCCAGCATCCAGAATCACTGATCTAGGCTATCTGGTCTCAGCCTTCTCTTCCAGCACCTCCCAAGAGAAGTTTCTACGCTAGCCAGAAAGGACCTCTCACAGCCCTAAAGATCAATCACACTGGGAAGAATCAATATCATTTATTGAGCATGTACCCAGCACTGTGCTTAGCTATTTTACATATTACCAGTTATTCTTCACAACCTTATCTATATAGAATCTAGCTATTGGCCGCATCTTACAGAAAAGATTACTGAGCCTCAGAGAGGTTAAGTCACTGGCCTAAGATCACACAGTAAAAATTGGTAGAGCAACTGGCTCATCCAAACCTAAGCCTATTTGGACAATAAATATATACTCACCCTAGTAGAGCAGTACCTGGAACATAAGTGTTCAATACATTTTTGTAAAAAGAAATGAATGACTGGAGGAATAAATGACTAAATAGGTGAATGAGTGAATGAGAACAGACCTTGTTAGAGTAGTTCAGCTGATCCCTGCCTTTTAAAGGGCCTAAATCAGGGTTTGCTTGCTGCCTGAGAAACCTAAATTAGAATGAATACTTGCGCCTAAGAGGAAAAATGTAAACGGCTTGCTCTGTAGGTATTTCCAAATAATTGATGCTAGCAATACAGCCCTGCGTTGGTTTCTGACCTCCTGAGCAGGGGTTTCTCCAATACAGCGAGTGCTTCTCACCCTTAGGAGTGCGTGGGAACACTGGGCCCCACCCCTAGGGTTTTGGATTCAGTAGAGTTGGGTGGGACCAGGTGATGCTGACGCAGCTGGTCCTGGACCACCCTCTGAGAAGAGCAGTTTCTGACTCCAGGACCTCTGGTAGGTCCTGTGGAAACATCAGCCCCACTGCCCCAGCCACAAGAGCAGGGGGAGGAGAAAGCGGGAGGCAGAATGCCCGTCTACAACCTGCAGTAAACAGCACGGGCCAAAAGCTGTGGGCTTGTCCTCAGATCCTATCTTTTGTTTTCTCCTCTTCATCTCTGGCTGGATGTTTTGAGCAGTGATTTTCACCAGAGGGCAAAGACAATATCCCCTTCCAGAAAGACCTAGCAGAACCTCAGGAGGCACAGGTAACTCGAAAAAGGATCGTGTAATGTGTACTTCTAGGAAGAAGATGCGAGGCACGTTTAACTGATAGTAAACTCATCCAAAGTGTCTTTGTGGTGAGAATTTGGAGAATTTTCTACAACCCAGACTCTTTTGCCATCTTCTTGCAGACAGCAGGTGTGAGGTTCAGAGGGCAAGGGCGTGAGACTCGTGTGCTTATCAAAGAAGGCATGCTTGTTTGTCTATTTTGTTTTGTTATTTTACGGGTGAGAAACTCTTCCGAAGGCGACTGATTACAGCTGACCAATGCCACATGGGCCTCCTACTTTGTCCCAGAAAGCCAGGATCACCCTTCCTAAGACAGGAGCCGTGCTGAAAGCAGATCACAATGCCAGGGGCCAAAAAAAGAGTCCAATCGTGTAGGGTCAGGAAGAGAGATTTCCAGGAACAAAAACCTGGGGCATAAAAGGGAAGGCAAGGCCCAATCTCCCCCACTCCCTCGCCTTTTCCTCTTTCCCCGCGGGACTGATACCAGATGGGGCGCTAAGGTTCCCTAAAGTACAAGATGTTCATTCTCTTGGTTGTGCAGACTGGGTCTCCTAGGCTTTCAAAGGGGAAACGGGGCGAGGGGGGGTGAGTGGGGGGGGGGGGACCTCAGGCCTTTGATGTTTGAACTCGGATCCTGAAATCAGAACCTCAGGCAAAAACTGTTTTTATCTCTCCCATCCTAGGCAACCATGTTGAAAGCTCTGGCGGGCACTTCCTTTTCAGCTGCTCTTTCCATTTTGTCAATTACCTCCCTACTGAGAGAATGGAATTCCTTTGACTGGAAACAGGGGTCCAGCTAGCGATGGTGCCAGAGATTTCTTCCTTTTCTCTCTCGATTAGGTTACCCTTCCCATCCCACACTGGCAGGTGTATTTCCATCCTTTTATTGGACTGGGCTTTAGAAGCCAGTCATGGGTCCTGTTGGCAGTTGACAGATTTGTGGGTTAATCACCTTCCCCCGTGGGTCAACAGGGGAGCAACCCCAGGGGCTGGTTTGGGAAAGAAACATTTGAAGGGATTATTTTTTTTGAGATTTGGTGAACAGCAGCGCTGATTCAGCGAGGTTGCAGATTTTATAAGCCTGCGGGTATTATGAATAATATATAAATAACTTACATTTCCATGGACTGCTGTGCAGAAATATCTTCTAAAATACTCGCAAAGCTGGGATTTAATGCTCTCTTGTATTTAAGACAGCCATCTCGGTGAGAGCCAGAAATTCCCCTCATCACAGGGTCTAGTACAAGACCCCCAATGGGGGTCGCTGCAGACTACCAAATGACTGGTTAGTTTTATGAGCACCAGCTTCAGAATGTCCCTGAGACCGGGTTGGACTTTCAGACCCGCCATCTATTAGTTGATGTAAGCTTGGGAAACACTACATTTTCCTTACCATGAAGTTAGAGATGTTAACAGTTCATATGTCATAGGTGGAAGGATTAAACTCGATAATACATGACACGTTCTAGGGCAGGGTAAACACTTAACAACTCCTAGTTTTATTAATATTATTTTAAAGTACAAATTGAAAAATGCTATTTCCCTCATCAAAATCAATGGCTTGCCCTCATTCCTGGTGTAAAATCCACACTCCCTCCTTTTGCCAGTGTGACCAAGATCTGGCCCTCTCCAACCTCCTCTCTCCTGCCACCATCCTACTCACTCACCACCTCAGCCTCACAGCCTCAAAGGCCCTCTATCACTTCTACCAACACAAGCTCCTGCCCTCCTCTGAGCATCCACACATGCTGCTCCCTTTGCCTGGAATGCCAAGCTCTTCCAAGGACTTATTCCCTGCTCATTCAGGTCTCAGTTCAAAAGCCACTTATCTATTCACTTGCCTACTCACTGAATGTCAGCTCTATGGGGCCAGAGCTTATCTTGTTCACTAGAACAGGGCCTGGTACATATTAAGCACTTACTTGAGATTTTTTTATGAATGAATTACTTTTTCTCTGGAACTAGTATTTCAATATCACCAGATAATACAGCCAAGATGGTGCCTTCCCCTCATGAAATCCCCAAGTTCCTAAACATACAGGGAGGTACACCATTGCTTTGTCATGTTGCTATTGTTATTGCTGCCAACGCTGTGCGTGTGTACGTGTGTGCGTGTGTGTGTGTGCGTGTGTGTGTGTGTGTGTGTGTGTTTAATCATAAAGGTCCTTGTTGAAAAAGAAATTACAAAGTTCCTTAACAGCTTCTATTCATTTGGCTGTTGTCCAAACAGCCACTTAGATGCCTTGGCATTGGTTTTTCATTATGCAAATTAATGCATCCCTGCACTCAGCTAAGACTCTTGACTGCCCTGTCAACCAATCAGCTTCCAGAGAGGTTTCCTTTCTCTCTGTGAAGGGCTGAGAGACCAGCGCATCAACTCACAGACTCGGGTCCTACCACCATTGCTGCCACCCAGGATGGCAAAGGCCAGGTTGAGGGGGATGCCTGAGGCAGAGAGTTCAGCTGCAGAGCCAGCAAAACAAGACATAAGGTCAAAAACACAGGGCTGAGGTCTGGCAGAGGGGAAAAACCAAATGGGGTCAGAAGGCTCCTCTGCTAGGACCACCACCTAACCATGACACCAGTGTTATGAGCTGAATCGGGCCCTCCGAAATTTACATAGTGCAGTCCTAACTCCCAGTGCTTCAGAATGTCATCCTATATGGATATGGGGTCTTTAAAGAAATAACTGAGGTTAAATGAGGTCATTAGGGTGGATGTTAATCCAATGTGACTGGTGTCCTTATAAAAATGGGGAATTTAGACACAGACACACAGAGGGAAGATGATGTGACAACACAGGGAGAAGATGGTCATCTACAAGCCAACGATTCAATAAACGATGGCATTTCCATAAGTGGAATACTGTAAAACGTTTTAAAATGTCTTTGCAGGGGAATATTTATTGACATAGGAAGAGATGCATAACATAAAAACTGAAAAACAAACTAAGCTGCATGATCTAACTTTGGGTGAAGACACATACAGATATAGAGAAGTAGATAAAAATATAACATGGATAGAGAGCTTTTTTATCAAACTGGGAATTAGAACAGAAAGTATTTTTTAATTTTAACCTTAATATTTTGATCATTTCTGCAATAAACACATATTGCTTGTGTAATATTTTTCCAGGGTATTTTAAAAATGAAGATTTGGGTGATTTATACTCTCTGTTTCTTCCCATGAGGGAGCAAGGAGGTTGAAGCATGAGCCATTTTATAAGCTTTGCCCCACCCTGCCTTTCTATGAACACCAGCTACAACCTTGACTCCATTTGCATCATCAGATCCCTCTTCTTTCTCAAAAGTAATTGGATCTGCTCAAAGGTACTTCCTAACTCAAAGAGCCTAACTTTGGGTAACTCACGACACCACCCCCTGAGCATCAGTTTTGGGGGAATGACGTTTACAATTTATCCGCCTTTACTTGGTCACCCAACAAACAGCCATTTTTCAGAAACCAAGGCTGTCTCATATACTGGCGTTCAATAGGGTAGATTGCTTAGCAACCATCAAGGCACTAGGAAGCCGGAAGAAGGCACCCGCCAGAGGTATTTTATGACCAAAATGAGCTGCACTACATGTGTCCGGTTGCATTCAAGGTAACTAAATAAGAGATAGCACCCGGCTATTTTTGCATCGTGAGGAAAAATACTTGGCTCCTGCCCAGAAGGGCAATTACCTAAAAATCTTGGCAGGCCCCATGGTATGAGGAATGGTAACTGATACGAGGATGAAAAAAAAAAAAAAAATCACTGACCTTCATAAATACTGATGATATGAGGATGGTTGAGGGATGACATAATCTCAATCTCTCGTCTGATGTGAACCATGTCTTGTTCATCCTTAATTTTGTCCTTACGAATGGATTTTATAGCAACCTGTAAAGTCAGGAAATGAAATGTTACTCAGAGAACTAAACAGATGCAAATCAGCCATTTGGGAGAGTTTGGAAAATAAATACAGATGTTACTTGTTGGCAGAATTGACAATAACAAAACAAAGCTTCGAATACCCCCTGTCATGTCTTTCATTTATAGCTGCAACACCCTTCTCTGGACAACAGAAAACATCAGGTTTTAACAGCCTGGGGGTTGGGAGGGTCTTTTTTTTTTTTTTTTTTTTTTTTCATAAAGCGGAGGCAGCTTCACATGTCCGGATTCATTTACTCTAGGAATCCTGATCCTTTGAAAAGAGAAAAACGGAGAGCTCGGTTTACAGGGTATCGATGATTAAACATGGATCCGTGAAATTAGTATCACTCAGCTCCTCCAGCAGCTGCCGCGGCGCTGGCTACAAAAAGCCTTACTGCATGTCCTATCTGGAGGCCACTTGTGCTCCAACCTTGGGTTTTAAGACTCCAGGTTATGCTTTGTTTATGCACTTGCTGAGAAGCCAGATCCTTCCTCCGGCCTTCCTCTTGCCCAAGGCACCCTCGTAAATACACATCATGTGACCAAAAGACGCGGCCTGAGGGGAAATCAGCATAAAACCAAGGGAGTGGCAGCTAGACTCCCTGCCCAGCCCAGTTGATTCCCCAAGTTCTGTACCAATGTCGCCTGCAAATCCAAACGGTTGAGAAGTGCCCGGGCCAAGATGCAGAGCGAGGACTCAAAATAAATTCATCAATAAAAAGGCATTAAATGTCAAGGGAATCTAATAAGGAAAAATACGTTTGCCAATGGATTCATCTTTGCTCATGAACAAGTTGGTTGGTAATTTAGTTTTCCTTGGCTCTCAGGGGGACAAAAGCTACTTAGGTGGGGGAGGTATCCATGGTAACGAAGAAGCCTGCCAACCAATTTGCTGCGGGTTCTGAAAGCCTGCTGAGTCACCTCCATCCTGGTGCATCTGTGCCTTAACATCTGTGCCTTCACGTACCTGTCCCACAGTTTCCTAGTAACTCAACAAGAACTCGGAAGCTATTTTTATTAAAGTTTTTGCTATTTACTGATCTCCCCAAAACCGGTTAAATGGACTAGCAGCTCTCTGTACTTCTTTTGCAGAACCTTCCCCAGTTGTAGTTAAATCAGTACTTGTATCATTAATTGACTCTCCATTAGTGGAGATCTTACTCACTGCTTTATCTCGGTGCTTAACACCATGCCTGCCACGTGGCTGGCCTGAGAAAACACTTAGTGTGGGCAGGCATGCAGGCAGGTAGACAGAATGGGAAGGAGAGGAGAGAAGGAGGGAGGGAGGGAGGAGAAGGGGAGGTAAGGGATGATGCTATTAGGTGATGAGTGCTCAGACGAGAGAAGCGATAGTGGAATTGGAGCGAAAAAGAAGGGAGTCTCCTACTGATGGGGAAAATAAGACATTGGTTGGGGGGGGGGGGGCGCTAGCAATCTGAATCTGTGCCAGTAACCTAATGTACATTCTTGATAGCCTATAATTAAGTCACTGCCCCTTTCTCCACACTCTGGTCTTGCAAGCAAGACCTGTTTACCTAAGCACTCCCATTTTACAGAGGCCATAAACCATGAACAATACACAACCCCCGGAGGGAGTTATCAGGGCAGGCGCCAGGCCAGGCCTTTAGGTGTGGTCTCACCCATCCCAACACACGGGGGCTTTTTGCAAAGCCCTCGAAAGGTCCGGAAGTCCCATCCATATTTGGGGGACAAAGAAACCAAAGGGTATAAAGGGAGAGCTTCTTCCATATTGGTTTGCTCAGGATTTGGAGAGAAACAGTCCCCCTGAGTCACTGTACTAGTACATGCGAAACATCTGAAAATAAATGGGTTTTTCCTGTATCTCCAAGTACTCCTGTGTATTTTTCGGTCGCCTGGAAAATTCTGTAACACTGCCAAACAACACCGCCAAGACACGGCAGGAAGATGACTTCGGGTTTCTTGGACATCCTACCTACAGGGGCCATCGAGGAATGAAGGAAGCAGATAGAAAACACGAGACATCCTGCCGGATAAAAGGCGGCTGCAGAGGCAAGATTACGTTTCCAGCTACAAGGCCCCTTTTCATCGGGGTGCCAGGCTCAGAGCTACCCCGGGTCTTCACCACAGCCCCATTCAGCACCCAGCAAGAAAAGCCTCCGTGTGCTGACGTCAAATGTAAGGATATGACTGGAAGGCTTTATTTCATCTGAGCAGGGCTGGCAATCCTGAGAGCTGGTTCTTAGAGGAAGCAGACAGTGAGCACACACAGGCCTGGAGGATGTGGGTGGCTGTTGGACCAACTGCCACATTCCTCCATGAACTCAGATGGGAAGAGGGGAGAAACCACCCCTTGGATCAGGCAGTAGGCTGAACTTGCCCTTGAGGAGGCCCTATTGTCCAATGACAATAGGAATACATTCTTTCACCAACCAGGGTCAGGGGAGGGTAGTGACATTCTGGGGGGTAAGAAAATAAGCCCACTTGTCAATCCCCCCAACAGGAGCCAGGGGGCCCACGGGGCATTTGCCAGGGGGATGCTTCCAGCCCAGTGTGGAAGGGGAGTGCCCCCATGCTCCTCAAACCCACTGAGGACGCGAAGAGGGCTCCGCCATGTCAATAAGCATGGTGGCTTCCCTCTTCCAACAATGAATCTTCTGTGGAAATGTAAAAGAGGGGTCATTCTATCCCCCATTTCAAAGGGGTGGTGGAAGCCAGGAGGAGACAGATGCTAGAAGTCACTCAGAACTGGGCAACTGCCAGGGCCAGAGGGAAGGCTTTCCGTTCAGCTCCCAAGAACAGTGAGATGACTGCCCAAGGTCACAGTTAATGGCAAACCACAAGAACAATGATATCAAGAACAGTCGGCATTCATACGCGGCACAGACACTGTGCCACGCGCTTTATACCCCTCAGGTGGTCACATGCTTCTCACCCTTCAGCCCCATGCCACCCCCTGAGGGAGGACCCCTCTGACCCCACTGGTTGATAAGGCCAACTGGCCGCCTCCTCTACACCTTTCCCCATTTTATCTCTTGGGGGGCATTCCGCACTACCTGAAATTATCCTGCTTCATTGTTTGGTGCGTATTCATTCAGCCTGTGGGCCCAATTCAGCTCGAGGCCTGTTTGAGGCCTGTTTCTGTAGGACCTCCGACAGCTGAGAGCTAAGAATGACTGTCACATTTTCAAACAGTTGTTTAGAGAGGAGGCGGAGGAGACCTATACTAGTGAATGTAGCTTCTGTCATGGAATATAGTCCCTGCTTCATGAAGTTGAAGGAGAAACCGAGCCAGGTGCACAGTGAAGCAGAATGGCGTCATGGCTAGCGACAAGGCTTTGGAGTCCTAGCTAAAATCCCTCACTGGGAGAAACCAAGATGGCGGCATAGGTGAAACACCTAACCTGCAGCCGGGCACAACAATTTCAAAGGCACAACTAGAGGTCAGAACGGACATCGTCCAGAACCACAGGAGAGCTGGCGGACTGAAATGCCCACAGCTGGGGGGAAGGAGAAGGCCACGGGGACAATCGGGGGAGCCGTAAAAGCCTGAGGTATGGAGAAACTGGCGGAGACACGAGCACGCGCGCCTGCGGGGAGGATGGAGCCGGAGAGGAAGGGGCGGCTGACGGCCTGGCCGGCGTTCACTGGCAGGAAGGAGATAAAGGCTCCGGAGTGTGCTAAGCGCCGGCTCCGACTGCACTGAGCGCCAGTTCCGGGCGAAACCCTGGGAAGCCAGGCGCAGGCTGGGGGAATGAATCTGGGCTGTGGGGCGCAGGCACAGAGGAGCGGGGGAAGGCAGAGCTCCAGAGGCGCGCACGGGAAGGGGCGCAAAGGACGGACTGTTGCCTGCGCCACTGAACTGCCCTAGCGGGAAGGAGACATAAGCTCAGGACCGTGCTGAACCCCAGTTCCGACTGCACTGAACCCCAGTTCCGGGCGAAACCCTGGGAAGCCAGGCGCACGCTGGGGGAATGAATTTGGGCTGTGGTGGCGGAGGCACAGAGAAGCGGCGGCTCCAGACGCGCGCACTGGAAGGTGCGCAGAGGACGGACTTTTGCCTGCGCCACTGGGTGGCCCTGCTGGGAAGGAGACAGGGACGCCAGACTGCGCTGAGACCCAGTTCCAACTACACTGAAACCCAGTTCCAGGCGAGAATCTGGGAGTCCAGATTCATTAGGGGAGGGACTGGACTGTTTGGCAGTGGGCGAAACTCCAGGGCGCGTTTCTCTCAGAGGTATTTGCAAGGAATACAGAGGGACACAGACACAGGAGCCTCATAGGGCGGGGCTGACAGGAAGCCAAGGTTGTAGGCTCCACCCTGTAGCTCCGCCCCAGCCAAGCTGAGCAGAAGCTTTTTCCTGCTGAGTGCCTCAGGTAGTGGCTGACCCACACTACATTGGAGACCCAGAAACGAGGGCATCTAGTGGTTGGTGGGAGATGACACCAGATTTCAATCACTTGCATAAGGGAGGCATTCTAGAGGCAGACTCAGTGAGCGCCAAGGCATTGCTGCATCAAGACCCGGCCCACAAACATGTCTCCTGCACAGCAACTCTTCCTATATAGACAAAGAGGGTCCTCACGGCCAATTGGCCTGGAGGACAATTCCTCCCAGTGACACCAACAACAATCAAGACTTAACTGTACAAAGGAGGACCAAGATGGAGACATAGGGCGGCAGCCTGATCGTTGCCTACCACAACAATATTGAGACTACGACGGGAGAGCAGAGCAGACACCAGCCAGAAAGACCGGGGGGCTGGCTGAGCAGATGCTCTACAACTAGAATAAAAGAGAGGGGTACGCAGGATGATGCTGATGCCGGTGACCCAAAGTCCACACTTTAAGAACTATGGCTCAGGCGACACAATGGTGGCCTGGAACGTGCTCGGCGCAGTTCCCCCGGCGGTCTCCGGCTGAGGGGACGGCTCCACTCGCTGCCGAGCACGGACAGACGAGCCCCTGGGAGACATGGGGAGGGAGACTCCGTGCTTGCTGACCTCCGAGTCCTTCAAGAATCTCAATGCCCCGAAGTGGCCAGGTGCGCACGCTCAGCGACTGGCCACCGTTGCAGACCCAAGGGCCGACGCAGCGACACCGGACCAGCCCACCGCCGGGCACCGGGCACACCAGAGCCTTGCCGAGCCCGCCGCCCAACGAGTTCTGCGGCAGCCGCCCTGGAGCTCTGAGAAAATGACCGAAGGAATTGCTGAGAGGGAATTGACCAACAGGAATTGGGATCAAGAAGACGAAACCCCGCTGAGACCCGAGTCCAGGCGAGCCTGCGAGCCTCTGGGCTCAGATGTGGTCACACGCCTCTGGGTCTAGGTGAGGCCTCACGCCCCTGGGTTTGGGTGAGGCCACGCGCCCCTGGGTCCAGGTGAAGCTGGACTCCGGGTTCGGGTGAGGCCATGTGCCCCTGGGTCCGGGCGAATCTGAACCCTGGGTCCGGGTGAGGCCGTGGGCCCCTGGATCCGGGTAAGGCTGGGTCCCGAGTACGGGTGAGGCCGTGAGCCCCTGGATCCGGGTGAGACCACGCGACCAGGGGTCTGAGAGAGGTAACGCGCCCCTGGGTCCGGGTGGCTTCGTGCACCTAGGTCCAGGTGAGGCCACGTGCCCCTGGGTCTGAGAGAGGCCACGCACCCCTAGGTCCGGGCGAGACCATGTGTCCCTGGATCCGGGTGGGGCCTCGTGCACCTAGGCCCGGGTGGGGCCGCGTGCCCCTGGGTCTGGGGGAGGCCAGGCATCCCTGGGTCCGGGTGAGACCGTGTGTCCCTGGATCCGGGTGAGGCCTCGTGCGCCTAGGCCCGGGTGAGGCCACGTGCCCCTGGGTCTGGGGGAGGCCAGGCGTCACTGGGTCCGGGTGAGACCATGTGTCCCAGGATCCGGGTGAGGCCTCGTGCACCTAGGCCCGGGTGAGCCCAAGTGGCCCTGGGTCTGGGAGAGGCCAAGCGTCCCTGGGTCCGGGTGCGACCGTGTGTCCCTGGATCCGGGTGAGGCCTCGTGCACCTAGGCCCGGGTGAGCCCAAGTGGCCCTGGGTCTGGGAGAGGCCAAGCGTCCCTGGGTCCGGGTGAGACCATGTGTCCCAGGATCCGGGTGAGGCCTCGTGCACCTAGGCCCGGGTGAGCCCAAGTGGCCCTGGGTCTGGGAGAGGCGAAGCGTCCCTGGGTCCGGGTGAGACCATGTGTCCCTGGATCCGGGTGAGGCCTCGTGCACCTAGGCCCAGGTGAGCCCAAGTGGCCCTGTGTCTGGGAGAGGCCAAGCATCCCTGGGTCCGGGTGAGACCATGTGTCCCTGGATCCGGGTGAGGCCTCGTGCACCTAGGCCCGGGTGAGGCCACGTGCCCCTGGGTCTGGGAGAGGCCAAGCGTCCCTGGGTCCGGGTGAGACCATGTGTCCCTGGATCCGGATGAGGCCTCGTGCACCTAGGCCCGGGTGAGCCCAAGTGGCCCTGGGTCTGGGAGAGGCCAAGCGTCCCTGGGTCCGGGTGAGACCATGTGTCCCTGGATCCGGGTGAGGCCTCGTACACCTAGGCCCGGGTGAGCCCAAGTGGCCCTGGGTCTGGGAGAGGCCAAGCGTCCCTGGGTCCGGGTGCGACCATGTGTCCCTGGATCCGGATGAGGCCTCGTGCACCTAGGCCCGGGTGAGGCCACGTGTCCCTGGGTCTGGGAGAGGCTAAGCGTCCCTGGGTCCGGGTGAGACCATGCGTCCCTGGATCCGGATGAGGCCTCGTGCACCTAGGCCCGGGTGAGCCCAAGTGGCCCTGGGTCTGGGAGAGGCCAAGCGTCCCTGGGTCCGGGAGAGACCATGTGTCCCTGGAACCAGGTGAGGCCTTGTGCAACTAAGCCCGGGTGAGGCCACGTGCCCCTGGGTCTGGGAGAGGCCAAGCGTCCCTGGGTACGGGTGAAGCCAGATCCTGGGTCCGGGTGAGGCCGTGCGCCCCTGGATCCATCCGGGTGAGGCTGGGTCCCAGGCCCAGGTGAGACCACGCGCCCCTTGGGTATGGGTGAGGCCACGTGCCCCTTAGTCCGGGTGACGCCGTGCCCCTGGGTTCGGCCGAGACCAAACCAGAGGGAGTCGGACCTCCATTACCACCATTTGTCCACCATCCAGAGCTGAGGGGTCAGTGCTGACATGTACACATAAGGAACTACTGGACATTGAAATTGGGTCTCAAAAGAACTGTTGGTCCAGGGGGAAGCTCGCTACAGATTGATTCATTTGCCTGTCAGCATAACTATTATTGCTCGTCTCACATTCAGTTCTTATTAGTATATATCTAGTGACATATGATCTCGCTCATCTAGGGGAAATGATGAACAACATAGACTGAGGAACAAGAACAGAACCAGAAGCAAGGAGGCATCGATCGGACTATCGGGCCTCAGAGGGAGGATAGGGGAGGGTAGGGGGAGGGTGGGGGGAGGGGGAGAGTTCAACCAAAGGACCTGTATGCATGCATATAAGCCTATCCAACGGTTAAGTTCAACAGGGGATTGGGGCATGCGTGGGGAGAGGGGTGGGATGGGAATGGGGGGATGAGGACAAATATGTGACACCTTAATCAATAAAGAAATTAAAAAAAAAAAAAAAAAAAAAAAAAAAAAAAAAAAAAGAAAATCCCTCCCTGGCTGTGTGACCTTGGGCAGGTTACATAACCTCTCTGTGCTTTGGTTTCCTCATCGGTAACGTACAGAAATAACAGTACCAGCTTCATGGGTCCCTCCCTGTGAGGATTACACGTCAGGTGCTTAGAATGTGCCTGGCCCGGGTGTTCAATAATGTCAACCACGTTTAACCCAGAGAGAGTGTCCCAGAAATAGGGCCTTTCTTCCTTCCATCCACCAGACAAATTTAAATTCCACCTGATTCCTCATGGGGCCATGAGTGAAGGCCTTGGGAATGGAAACCACACTTATTCCCAAAGGACTGGAACCTCTCTCTCCTGGGTCTTTAAATTGTACCCTCGCCGAAACCGGTTTGGCTCAGTGGATAGAGCGTCAGCCTGCGGACTGAAATGTCCCAGGTTCGATTCCGGTCAAGGGCACGTACCTTGGTTGCAGGTACATCCCCAGTAGGGGGCGTGCAGGAGGCAGCTGATCGATGTTTCTCTCTCATCGATGTTTCTAACTCTCTCTCTCTCCCTTCCTCTCTGTAAAAAATCAATAAAATATATTTTTTTCAAAAATTGTACCCTCATCTGAAATGTCAGGAAGCTCAGAGGGGTCTGGGGCCCTCAAGAGCATCATGGCACCTGAGTCTGAGACCAAACAGGAAATGAACAACTTGAACGTAGGGCCGTCTTCCCCATCTCCTTGTGGTTGTCCATCCAGGGGAACAAGGCATTGAACTCTTCCTCCTTAGAATAAAAAAGCCTGACTCACACTATCCAGCTCAGCTTTCCTAGGTTTGTTTACCCACTTATTCCTCTGAGCGCCTACCAGGTACCAGGCACAGTGCTGAGAAAACACGAGAGGCGGCCAACGCGACTCTGCTCTGACCCTCAAGGTGGAGGAGAGGGGGGGACGGGGACAAGACGGAAAAACTGCACAGATAATTACATAATTTCCCTCGTGGCCAGAAGCTACCCAAGACACGCACAGAGAGGCCAGCATTATAGAAAAAAAGCCCTTCTCCAGTTTTCCTCCATCCTCACCACATCTACAAAGATAAGTGAAGGGGCCAGCAGGAAGAGATTACCAAATGTCTGAAACCATACACCCTCCAAAAAGGGAAAAAAAAAAAAATCCAATTTGTTCTTGCACGCGTCAGATTTCACTCCGCCTTCGAAATGACTAGAGCCAGGAAGTCAGGTGTCTGAGCCCAACACGCAGCACAGCAACTTTCATAAATGTCCCCTCGTCTAGACGGCACCGTGTGCCTTATAAAACGGTCTGCTTTTAAAGAAGGCCACCCCCTAGTTTAATGTTTAAACCGTATGCAGCCGCAGGTCTGGCCAGGGACCTGCCAGTGCTGCCCTGTGGTGCCTGCCTGTTTAAGAGGCACACTCGGCCCAGCCAATTCCCATCCCTTGTTAAATGGAACGGGCTGAGCCTCCTCTTCGGCAGAGGCTGGTTTGCCTTTTTGTGAATAACCACCCAAAACCACCTGCTCTGCAGCCTGCCACCGTGGCCGCTGTACGTGTAGAGAGCCCGGTGATTTCGGCAAGGCTCTGGGGAAGCAGAGAAGGATGGTGAAAGCTTAGGCTTGTACTGGCTGGCTGACCTCAGGCAAGCCCGAACCTCGCAGGCCTCAGTTTTCCTATCTGTAAAATGGAGGTATTAGCAAGTTGTACCTCCTGAGGCTGTTGTAAGGAATAAAACTAATGTAAGTGCCTGGGACACCGTGGGTACTCACTGAATCGTGGTGACTAGAAATGAAGCCTATCAGATACAGCGTCCAGCACCATGTTTTAGGGGTGATGAGCCCACAGACCTCTCCCCTCCCCGTTTCCCCCACATATCTTCTCCCCACATTTCTACTGCAGGAAGAGCAGGTGAAAATTCATATCCAGCCTGCTTGCCTGCACACAGCAGGCAGCCAGCTGTCTTCCTAGCCTGCTTCGTGGAGTGGGGACGTTCTGGGCAGATTGTGTGTATTTGAGGCTCTAGCCAAGAGAATCACTGCCATACGTCAGCCTGCAGGGAGTGCTCTAGAACAGTGCCTCTCCTACAGGGGTCATGGGCACACTGTTGATTAAAATGCAGATTCTGAATCCAAAGGTCTAAGGAGGGGCCTGGGAGTCTGCATTGCTAGCAAGCTCCTAGGTGATGCCAAGTGATGCAGGTGCAAGGACCCACTTTGCGCAGCAAGATCTCAGTGCTCTGCCTTTGGCCCTGACCAATATTTTAAAATCAGTGACAACATTCTTAATAGTAACAGCGACTGACATTACATGTGACCATGTGCCAGTGGACCTTAGCTCATTTAATCCTTAACTACACCCATTTTAGAGGGGAAGAAACTGAGGCTTAGAGGACATAAGTATTACCCGAAGTCACCCAGCTTGCGAACAGTGGGGCTAAGACTCCAACCCAGGCAGCCTGAGCCCAGAGGCTGCTGATCCTTGAGGCTGTGGATAAAGTCGGGATGATGGACAGCAAATGTGGTAGCTGATAGAATCTCTCATAATAGTCTCCCAAGCTCGGTGTGATGGGCCCCCTCCAAGCAGATGAAGTTTTACAGGGTCCCACGTCAGGTGCTAAGAGGTGGGACTGGGGAGTGAGGAGCAAGAAGGACACACGCCATGAACACGGCATTAGCATCACTTAGTGAAAACAAGGCTGCAGTTAGCTGGCAGCTTCCCCGCCATTCACAAGGTGTGATCTCACACTCAGCCACGTGCCACCAGCCTCGTTCCACCTTCCACGTTGCCTGGGGAGCTGCAGGGCATTGAGTCAGAGGGACCTTTTCTTAACAGGGGCCCAGTGCAAGTGGCCTCCAGGCAGCCACGTTGGAGGCCAGTGCATGCTCCCGTTCCTGTCTGGTTGATGGTCAGAGTTGGGGCAAGGCAGAGCTCCACCAGGCCACACGGGTCCCAGGCTCCACAGGATCACCCACTGGCTTTCACTCAGAAAGCCTGGGGCCCAGCCATCACCCCAGGGAAGCCACCCAGGAGGCCATCTTGCAGCCAAAGCCCCTAATTAATTAAATGACCCCCAGCTCTTCGTGAGCAGCCTGGCCAACTCAGGAAAACACTCCCGCACGTTGCAATGATGCAACTGGCCCCACAGGGACCCAAGCCAGCTCCGCCGTGGGACCCACAGGCCTCTTCCTCTCCGGCCTGTTGATTCATGTCGTTACATGGATGTTTTCTCAGACAGAAGCAGATTGGAAGCCAAGAGTTGTATCAACAGGCTCTGAGGAGAGGCACCCTGATGCCAGGGAGCACGGCGTGTGTGAAAAAGAGCTTCTTCTTCAAAGAATGGCATCCCGCCATCCGCCGCCACCAGCCCTTTAATCTTGTAGGAGGCTCTAAAAATATAACCCTCTGTACCTCAGTTCTCGATCCTCTATTTCCCAAAACTCCCCATCAGTGATGCTGTTTCCTTGGATGAGACTGATTTTTTCTCCTGCTATGAAAAATGTGTTCTATTTCCAGAATTTAAGCAGCAAATCAGATTTTTATTTGACGGTGCCAGGGACTCCTTGGGCGGACTTCAGAAAGGCCTGGGACGTTTTTTTCTACATGTACAGTCAGTCCTTGATCTCCATCGCCCTCCCTTCAAAGACTGAGCTCAGACTGTCATCATTGCACGTGGTGATGCCACCAGGGAAGTCGAATTAATGACGAAGCAAATCGCGGGTGGATTTACACTCCCTGCGTGGCGGGCGCTGGGGTTTGTAGACACGAGATAGTGGCCATGGCTGACCGAGCAGCGAAAAGAAAAGGCCAAGGAAAAGTTAACACCCGTAGCAATGCCAAAAGCAAGCAACAAACCAGCTCAGAGTGCAGTTAGATTCTCAGAGGAAGCAGTGTGCAAAAGGGTGGTGAGCACACGCCCTGCACCAGATCCCCCTGATTGGGGGGCAAAGGGGAAACAGTCAAAATGCAGATTCCCTGGCCCATCCGGATCTACTGAATTTTCAGGGTGGGGGCCCAGCTCCTGTCAGCATTTTTTATGCGCTTCCCTGCTGATTCTGCTGCATTCTGCAATGTAAGAAATGCCATCTTAAACCAGAGTAACTGTGGCCAGGATGGCCCTGATTATTCTGTACCTTAAACACATTAGGTGATTAGTGAAAATTGATGAGCTGCCCATCGATAGAGAGGGGAATTACAAACAAGCTGCTTCCTGGAGGGGACTCGGTGACCCCAATTAATTTACCCCTGGCACACGGAAGGCTGCTTCCTCTCATCCTCACCCGAGGCGGGCCTGTGGCCGCTGGAAGGGCAGGAACAAGTGACCAAGCAGATGCAAGTGACCAAGCAGCTGTTTATGAACTTCCGTGTCAGCAGAAGCCAAATGCAACAGCAACTCGAATTCTCACGAGCCACTGCTCTTCTTTCAGGTTGCAACTGCCCTGGGGAGGCAGAGGCCAGGCCGGGCTGGAGGACTGAGGCTATTCACAAGTTGGACAGCCTCAACTGGTAGCGTCCAATCACTCTGACTCTGTTTATAACACGGCTTGGATAAGCTTAGAGTCATGCAACTTTTATATATCGGCCTCCAAGCCCAGCAGAGCTCCAGCCAGAAATGCTAAGAAACCAGGCATCAGCGCCTCTGCCTTGTCATCAAGCAAAGCCACTTGGTCCCCCTGCCCAGAGGGGTCCTCAGGAAAGCATGTCACAGGCTCAGCTTCCTCATCTGCAATGAGGATGACAAGGATACCCACAAATTGGTATATGCAGGAATCAAATCGGCTTGTGCATATGATGGAGGGCGGAGGCCAGGAGTCACTATAGTAGAGGCACAATGAGCACCATTATCGTCGGCAGATGTCAGAGTTGCAAGGACCTTGGAATGCTCTATGCCGCCTCCCCTCCCCTCACTTTAAAGATGAGGAAACTGAGCCCCAGCGAGGCTAAAGCACAGGCCCCCACGCTAACAGCAGCACTGGGACTGCAGCAAGATTCGTGAGTCTCACTCGTCCTGGATTATTACTCTGGGCAAGGAGTCCTAAGTTCCCAGCCACAGCCAGCAGCAGTGCAGAAACTGCCACAGAAAGGTTCAACACGGACCTGGGAGGCGGGCTCTTGCTCGGCGAAGTCCCCAGAAGAGCTGCATTATTAATGCACCGAGATAAGGAGTGACGAACACTCTTAAGGATGCTGGCAAATGATGACCCGTTTCGCAGCACGATGCATTATTTCAGCTCCATCTAATTCAGACACTCCGGGGGCACCGTTTTCAGTCCAATTCAGTCCAATCACTGTTCCAGTTCCTTAAGGCTGATTTGGTATCACACATGAATAGGCATACTTGGGAGGTTTTCATCCCATTATTCCTTAATTCACTGAAAACACTGCTTTTAAATATTAACCTCGGGCTGCTACAGAATCACTGACCTTGGGAGCAATGAACAAGGAACACAAAAGACCCAAGAAACAAAATTAGTTTTTCAAAGGGAACAGAAATTAGTCCATTGAATTTAGCTCATCCAGGTGAGCAGAACAAAGACGTTTTTAATTTCTTATGATGATAAAATACATAAGACATGCAAAAAAAAAGGGGGGGGGGCATGGCTTTAAATTTTATTTTATACTTTAACCATGGGTAATTTTATAGCTAAGTGAAAGAGAAGATTCTTTAGAAGTTATTTTTATCCCGACAGACTCCCTCTTAGTCGAAAAACTGATTTATGGCCATTAGAGTGAGCAAAGACATATCAGACAAGTAAGGAACAATAGCCCGGCTGCAGCCTGTCCCCCTGGGGCCCTCATTCATCATCCCCTCACAAGAAGCAGCTTTTTGCCTTCCAAGGGAAGCTCTCATTGTCCATCCACCCAGAGAGTTAGCAGGCTGGTTCCTGCTCCACAGCCCCACTGCCAAATCCATCTGGATGCTTATCAGCCCGCTAATTACCTCTGCAAACCTGCCCAGGATGCTTGTCATGGCAGCACCTCCGGCTACAAAAGCACAGCCCCCCAGGCGATGACAGCCCGACCCCCAAGGAGCATGCTCAGTTCCAGGAAGGCATTTCAGGATCTCTGCCAGGATCCCTGTCCTCTGTAACTAACTTCTTCAGCCGACCGTCTCCTCCACATCCATCCCCTGCAATGAATCCCATAAAGTTCGCATGGGTCGCTTTGCATACCCTCGCTCACCCTTACTGGTAGGTTTCAGTGGCACAGAGACCATACAACTCCAGTGCCTAGCAGGTGCCTGGTGTATAGGAAATGCCAAAAAGCGGTTGCTGAAACGGACCTCAACTATTTAAAAAGGACCCTTAACATTATGCTAAGTGAAGTCAGACAGAAAAAGACAGATACTGTCTGATTTCACTTACATGTGGAATATAAAAGATCCAAACTCACAGAAATAAGAGAGTAGATGAGTGGTTGCCAGGAGCTTGTGGGGGTGGGGGGCGGAGCATAATAGGGGGATGCTGGTCAAAGGGTACAAACTTTCAGCTATAAGATGAATAAGTTCTGGGGATCTAATATACAGCATGGTGAGTATAGTTAACAACACTGTATTATATACTGGACAGTTTTAAGAGAGCAGATCTTAAATGTTATCACACAACACACACACACAAATTAGAAAAATGATACGCTAGGTGAGGGGATGGAGGTATTAACTAACCTTATTGTGAACTTTGCCACATGTATGCATATCAAATCATCACCTTGTACGCCTTAAGCTCACATATGTCATATGTCAATAAAACTGGGGGAAAGGACCCTTAAAAAGCCATAAAACCATAGCAGAACATCTTATTCCACCCGCACCTGTCACTGAGTCTTTTACTTACTAATTGCTCAAGTGTTGAATCCAATCCGTCCTTGTCCTGAAATCACTTAGCCTGAACTTGCTGGTCTTTAAAATGGAGCCGGGCTGGGAGATAATTCCCAACAATAGCTAAAATCAATCATAATAACTACCTGTCAAGCCCTTCGTATAGGCCAGGCACTGGGCTCCATCCTGTTGAATGCCTCAACCTCTCATTCATTAAATTCTTATAGAAACAGTATTGTTTCTGCTTTCCTTTTTGTTCTTTCAATTTTTTTTTATTGATTAAGGTATTACATGTGTCCATATCTACCCATTGCCCACCCACCCCACTCCCATTCATGCCCTCACTCCCCAGTGTCTTGCGTCCATTGGTTATGCTTATATGCATGCATACAAGTCCTTTGGTTGATCTCTTACCTCCCCCCTTGATGAATGTAAACTGAGTCTGGGGGAGGTTAAGTAACATGCCCCGGGGCCCACAACTAATAAGTAGGAGAGCTGGGTCCTGCTACAAAAACAAACAAACAAACAAACAAAAAAGCACACACACACACACACACACACACACACACACAACACACACACACAAACAACAACAAAAAAACCCAAAGACCATATTCTTAACCTCTGAACCACTGACAAAGCACGGCGCACTGTCCTGGCACATGGCTGGTACGTGATGAAAATGAGCTCCATCAGCGTCTCTGGAGATGAAGGCCCCACCAAAGCCACATGGCCTTATCCCCACCCCAAGTCTTTTTTTTTTTTTTTAAGCTAAAATTTAAACCACTTCCATCTTCAAAAGCACAACCACTGGTGTTCCTTGCTGCTCTCTGCGAGGCCAGCCAATGCAGTTGGCAGAATCAGACAGCAGGGTCTGGGAGGCGTGTTCCTAAAATGATGCAATAATGAGTCAATTCTCCAAGCAAGCAATTTTGGGAAATCTACTCTGAATAAGGCATTCACCCAGGTGCTGTAAAATATGACCCAGACCCACGCTTTACGTTGCTTACAATCCAGCTGGAAAGGGCAGTGAACAGGGGGCTCCTCCCTGTCCAGTAACCATTCAGCCTTCTACTAGTAGAAACTCCCTGGCTTTACTCAGGGGGCCAGCCCTACGCCATTGGATGCAGTTTTAAAGAAACTGTCAGTCAAGATAAGTCATGCCAATGGGTGGATCCATGCTCCTAGAGTTTGACTAAGGAGATGCTCTTTCCCCAGAATTGAATTTTCAATGTTCTGCAAGCAGCTGGGCATTCATCCCAACAATCTTAGAAGAGATCATCTGCTAGTACTTTCTCCTACCTAGTCCCATGGGGCTTCCTTAGTTCTCGTCTTTCTTTTCCCAATTTGGCCCTGTAGGATATGTTGACTGGAGGTTTAGTAAGGATCACTTCGAACCATCTTGCAGAAAGGTGTAGGAAGTCTAGCCATATTTTCTCCCAAATAATGTTCACACCAATAAAATATTTACCAGTTATTACTGACTGAATGGTGTGTCCACACACACACACACACACACACACACACACACATATCCATTTATTGAAGCCCTAATCCCTGGCGTGACTGTATTTGGAGATAGGACTTTTAAGGAGGTAATTAAGGTTAAATGAGGTCATTGAGTGGGGTCCTGATCCAATAGGGTTAGTGTCCCTATAAGAGCAGGAAAAGTTACCAGGAGCATATGCATACCAAGGAAAGGACCTGTGAGGAAACAGCAAGAAGGCAGCTGTCTGCAAGCCATGAAGAGAGGCCTCACAAGAAACCAATCCTTCTGGCACCTTGACAGTGGACCTCCAGTCTCCAGAACTGTAAAAAAATAACTTTCTGTTGTTTAAGCCACTCAGTCTGTGTTATTCTGCTAGGACAGCCCAAGCAGACTAATATACTAGTCATTATCCATTCTACCTAAAACCCATGGGCCATCCATGGTCAATACCAGGCATAGCAAGCAGAGAATGCAGAACAGCAGCCTTAACTGCTTTGTGTACCCCTGTGTCCCCAATATCTAGGAAAGAGTCTGGCACCAGGGAAGACATCCAATAAATGTTTATTGAGTTGAGTTGAATCAAACATGATAAATAGCAAAAGTCTTAATTTTCATAAGGATGATTCCTTTCTCACCCATCCACCCACTAAGTACCAACCTGGCCCAGTGTCTGCAAGTTGCTGAAGTCAGACAACCTACCCAGATGATTTCCCGGATTCCACTCTGGTCCACGCTGCTCCTGTACTTGTGGGTAAGACCACAAACCCCTGGGTGCCATACCATCGTGTCAATGACCGACTCCTATGTACACATGGCCACCCACTTAATTTTACTCCCCCATCCCATGAGACAGGCAGGAGAGGGAAACAGTAACTGAGGCAAAGAACTCCCCAAGTCCCCATAGGTCATAAAGTCAACACCCAAGTTTCAACCCAGGTACTTGGATTCTGTCACCAATGCTGCTTCCACTGAACCACAGCTGTTTCCACATTTCGTCAAATCGACGGAAACATGGGGTACGGAAGAAATACTCTGAGTCCTGGCGTGGCGATGCTTCCTTTTTCTGGAGCTTAAGCCTTGGGGAAAAGTAACTCAGATTTCGGACTGTTCAAATGTTGTGGGCGACCTGGCCAGGGAGCTATAATCAGAACAGTTTGGGAGTGCGGCGAAACAAGGACACCCCTTCCTGGATCAAGCATTGTCTTTATGGCAACACTTCATAAGAACCATTCTCTTACAACAAAACTGTCAAATCCAGCAACCACAGGCCAGAAACATCCCAGCTGAACCCCGCCAAGCTGCTTTCTGATGTACTGTACACACAGATACCAATATTCCCCAGATGTTCTCCATGTAAAACATTTGGTTTGAGACACAGCCCTTCTTTCCCAAAAACTCTTACATTTGTTTAATGGACTCATACAGTTCAGCTAAAATATCCTGGAGCAGACATCTGAAGCCAGCCCGGCTCTGATGCAAGCATCCCATCTGCAGAAAAGACAAACAAGTAAATAAGACAAACCTCCCCAAGATTTATGCTGCCTGCATCTTTTAAGCAGGTCATAAAATGTAAGCTATGTACGGAGAGCAATGCATGTGGCTTTCAAGTGTGTTTCTGAATCCATTTCCTTGTTAATCTAAGACTGATGTTCAAACAGAGAGTGGGTCTGACATGCTGAAGAGGAGGCGACATTCTCTCTCTACTCCCTCGGAAAAGGAGTTAAAAAATCTGTCACTTGAGCAATGTAGACGATGGAGGTAAAGGTAGGTTTTTCCTGAATTTAGTTATCCAAATACAGCAACAGTTCCTTTATCCCAAAGCCCCTTATCTCTTTACCCACAATCGAGAACACAGGTAAGCGGTGGCAAAAGATCTGGAAGTGCCCATCAGTAGACGAGTGGATAAAAAAGCTGTGGTACATTTATTTACACAATGGGATAGCGCTCAGCTGTAAAAAAAAGAAAATCTTACCTTTCGCAACAGCAAGTATGGACCTAGAGGTCTTATGCGAAGTGAAATAAGCCAGTCAGAGAAAAACAAATACCCATATGATTTCACTTATATGTGGAATCTAATGAACAAAATAAACAAACAAAATAGAAACAGATTCATAGACACAGACTGACAGCTGTTAGAGGGGAGGGAGGCGTGGGGGCTTGGTGAGAAAGGTGAAGGGATTTTTTTCAAAAAATCTCATAGATACAGACAACAGTATGGTGGTTACCAGAGGGAAAGAGGAGTGGAGGAAGGTAGAAGAGGGTAAATGAAGGATAAATGGTGAGGAAAGGATATTAGACTTTGGATGGTGAATACACAATACAATATCAGATGATGGACTATAGAATTGTACACTTGAAACTTATATAATTTTATTAAACAATGTAACCCCAAAAAATGCAATTAAAAAAGAAGAGGTGGTGAAATGGGAAATGCACTGGAACTCCAGTCAAGGGATCCAGCTTGGCCACCTACTAACTGGGTGACCCTGGCCAGCGCGACTCCCCCACAGTGGCTCAGCCTATTACATGGGAAGAAAAAACTTCACTAGACTCACTGCCAGGGCAAGTTCAGCTGTGAAGACTATACACATCAGAGCAACCAAACCTTAGAAAAGCCGAGAAACGTCATCAAATTCACGCACTGAGTCCCCACAGATGATCACCCGTAGTTTTCCTACTAACAGTTCTGACAAGCTTCGTCACGGCCAATCTGTGGGAAGGCGGGGAAATAGGAACTAGAAAGTTGCTAGAGACGGCCTCACTGACAGAATCAAGACAGCACAACCAACTTCACCTTTAATCTCGTCCTATGAGTTTTCAGTATTAGCCATGCATTCTTTCCGCTGTAGGGAAAAAGAAGAATTTCGCTGTTTTAAAAAGGTCACAAAAAGAAATGAAAGTTGATGAGGGAGAAGATAGGCAAACTATAAATAGCAGACATGAGAATTCCAAAACACAGAACTGAGGACAATTTAGAAGTTACCCCAAAGACATCAAGACAAGGATAACCTCCCTTCAAGGTATTTTGTTTTAAGGAGCAAGAACGTGTGCATGTTCTTAGAAAGATGTTCATAATAAATGGATACAATCTTTTTTTTAAAAAAATGGCTCTTAAATTAGTGAGCTTCAGTTACCTGGAAAAAGGTATGTAGAGCTCTGTATTATAACGTGATCTCGCCACTTAACCGGGAGTCATATTAACCAGTATTCTCCATTTCCTTGGCCGAGGTTAATGCAGGTTGAACAGTACTGGTTCCTGGGCTCCTCTCTCTGCCTTTCCCAGACCCTTCGGTTCCATCAGCCAACCTCCCACCGCCATCCCAGCCAAACCAACGGCTCCAATGTGGCGGCCTCTACAGTCCACGGGGCATCTCATTCTCCAACAAGGCCAGCAAACTGTGGCACGACTGTAACTTCCTCCATTCTAAGGATGATCCCCAGAGCTCAGACTTGTGCTTACTCTCCTTACTGCCAAGAAAAGGCAAAATGCAATGAGATAGCATATAGAAAATGCCCAGTGGTGTGCCCAACATACAGCAGATTCTCCAAAACGGCTTTTTGAATAACTATCATTAACAATAAACCTTATGCAGAGATGTGTGTAAGTACGTAAGAACACCACAAGTGAGAGCCTCAAACTATGAGCCTGAGAGGGCGATGTCAGAGGGCAAAGTGGGGCGGGGGTTGGGAAGAAGGGGACAGCTGTAGCCTCTTTTAAGAGGACACTTCAGGTCACCCCACGAAAAGAAGTCCCTCCGAATGGACTTCTGTAGCCCCTAGGGAATCAAGTTTGCAGGATGGAATTATTTCCCTGAAATAAACAGACACACAAAGGTCGCGACAACTGGAGCCTACAAAGAAAACAAGCCGGCTGCCGATTTACGGGCAGCCTCTGATGCAACGGAGCCGAAGGTCCCGGCCCAGGCCCAGTGGGATGGCTTCCGACACACCAGCCCCCACTGAAGAACACATACTGGGGGGGCAGGAATGGGGGAGGGGATGCACCTTCCTATGAACCAGGCCCCAGCGTGACCAGACATGGATGGGGACACCTTCAGGAGTGCAGATCCTGGGACCTCCACAGTCAGCATGCTTCAGCCAGTGGCTCTCAACTCCGACAGTGCATTACAGCAACCTAGGGGACAGTTTGAAACTACGGATACTTGCGCCCCCCATCCCCAGAGAGCCTTTTTAGAGCTCAGCTGGGACTGAGAACCAACCAGTGGGGCAGCGGGAAGAGCCCAGAAGGACCTGAGTTTTGACCTACTGTGATTACGGGAGCAGAGCGGTTACGCTTTCTGAGCACCGACTTCTTTAACTGCAAAGTGGGGATAACAGTCACTACATGTCACAGAGCTGCGGTGAAACGAGAGGACGCATGCGTACTGTCTCATTCAGTGTCTTGCAGAAGACACACTGTGTCCCACAGACTTTCGCTCCTCTCCTTTTCACTCTCCTCTGTCCAGGTTCTTCCAAGGGGGTCAGGAGTGCTGGGCACGCCCCACTCTACGGGGTTTCCTGCCTTGCTAAGTGGTTAAAACAGGGCGGAAGGCAGACACATCCTTCCTTGCGTTGGACCGCCCTCCACATACACAAAATACACACACAATGAACCCCTACTGGGTAAGACAGGCATATTCTATGGCAAAACTGTAAAAACTGAGTCACAAGCAGCAACATGAAGGAACTCCTGGTTTTTAAGGTTTGCTTTGCTTTTCCTGTCTAGATGATAGACCTATCTTGGGTGTGACACTTTCTCAGGAAGTCCCTGACTATGTCTCTGTCCCCACTTTAGGCCAGATCTAAGAACCGCACAGGCCTGGTGCATAGTAGGACTAAGGAAATGTTCGTTGAATGAATTATGCTTCTTGAGGTCAGTGATGAGCATTTGTAGATCAACCGAGCTCATACTGACCAAAAGCGTTAATGCCCTAAACAGGCATTTCAGAAATATACTTGCACTTTGATTCTGAGCAACGGGCAGAAAAGGAGGTAAAGGCCCATTTGGCATTTGGAAGGCAGCTGCTCAAAGCCCAGTGACCGTGAGCAGCACTTCATGGGCAAGTGACTTAAATTTCTGGGCCTCAGTTTATCCACTGTAAAATGGGGATAATAATGGTACGTACCTTTTTAAGACTACCTTGAGGAAGAATTTAGGTCAATGATTTAACGGGCTTAGATTCTCAATTGGCACCATTACTGCATGCAACTGTTTGTTATTTTTGTTGTTATTATTATTATTACTCCACGGAAGGATAATAGCAAAGAGACCTCAAGCTTCAGGTTCAATGTAAGGACTCAGGGTCTTATGGTTATCACAAGAGAAGGGGTGGGCTAAAGAAAATGGGGTGGTGTATCCCCAGATGAACACAACAACTAGCTTCCCGCTGCTGTGTTTCTCCAAGTACAGACTCCGGACCAACTCCTCACACTCACTTGGGTTGCCTGGTTTAAAGCATTTCAGAGTCTCAGGTCACCATGAGTCCCAGCCCAGACCTGCTGGGTCAGATTCTCTGGGGTGGGTGCTGAGGAGGGTGTATTTTAACAGGCACACCCAGGAGATTCACACGTCGCTGAAAATTTAAGAACAATTGGATTGGATAAGCTCCTTTACTAGAGAATTGTGTCTGTTTGCTCATCACCTTATCTCCAGCACCTTGTACAATGCCTGACACATAATATGTGCTCAAGGACTATCAGATGAATCCATTCAATGGTTACAACTCTAGAAGAATTCATTCAATTTTCTGAAGGCCCACTGTGTGCCAGGCACATGCCAAGCAATGCTGAATCAGACAGCTTCATTCATTCATTCTAAATGTCTTTCCTGGGCGCTCACTACATACCAAGCACTGTCCTAGACACTGAGGTACAGAGAAGATGACAAATGAGGTTGCTTAGAGATAATTTACAGATGGTGACAAGGGCTACATATGGAGCTAATCAAGCAAAACAAGGGGTGGAGTGTGTCACAGCAATGATTAAACTCAGCATCCAGAGCAGTTCTGTCCTTCCTAACTTTCTACGATGACAGAAAGTACCTTCTCTGCACTGTCCGATGGTAACCACAAAGGGATATTAAGCACTTAAAAAAGTGGCTAGGATGACCAAGGCACTGAAATTTTCATTTTATTTCATTGTACTGAATTTTCATTTTAACAGCCATGTGTGTCCATCTAAGACAGTGCAGGGCTAGAGGCAGAAACAGATCGGTAAACTGGAAATCATAACACACGGCAACACGTGCCAGGGGCGGCACGCGGGGAGTGCGGGAACAGAGCACCATGTGTTATCAAATGCCTCTCACCCAATTACCAGATGCCCTAATGTTCTCAGGCTCCGGGATCTGAAGAAACAAGGTCAGGTACAAGGTACTGTGCTCGGGCTGGAATTTTTATAGCCCGTGAGCAGTTGGAAGTGGTATGCAGCCCAGCCAAGCCCCAGAGACTGTGGTTCTAGAACAGCCCCCCGTCCGAAAGGCCTGCCCACAGCTGCCAGAGAGCTCTCTCTCCCTGCCCCGTCATTCCGTTGATGGTCATTTTGTCCTTGGCTAGAACGTCCCACTGGGCCTGAGACACTGCACGGATTTTATGAGATTTCTTCACTTCCAGCTTAAGTACAAATACAAGCCTCCCAAATTCCACCGGAAAATTGGGGGCTAATCCAAACATTTCATAAAATTAGAACTCGTTGTGGGGCTGAAAGGAATTCAGACTGTGCCGCCACCAGAGAAATGCAAAATATTTGTTATAATTTTTCCCTTCGTGAGCTGTATTTTAAGAAGCAAGTGCTTTTTCTGGCTTGAAGCAAAGGGGGTGGGGGGAACGGAAGAGTTTTTGTGTGTTTTTTTCTCTGGTTTGCAAAAGGCATCACCAGATGAAAATAATCGAGGAATTCTGCCCAACTTGCTAATCCCTCACCTAGGGAGAGAACAACCCTTCCCAATCTCAGCTGCATCTTGCCTTTAAAATAAAAATTTTTTAAAAGTGTTTTTCCTGGAAAATGGCACTTTGGAGCCGTAATGTTCTTCTTGCGCTTTAAGCGCAGAATTTTTATATCTGAGATTTTGTTAGTAAGAGAGGCACTGAAGGCATTCATTCAGGCATGCCTGCCACGTATCACCAATATTTACTTGCCAGGCACTGTGCTAGGCACTTGGGATGTATCAATCAGTAGAACCGATGGACATCCTGCCCTGGGAGGACACGCCTCCCAGCGAAGAAAAGCAAACAAGAAAGGATTCGGCGCCTGCTGCTTTGAAGCAGTTTGGGGATGAGACATGAGGGTTCACCAAATGCAGAATCTGAAAGAGGCCGGAATGCAAGCTCTGAGTGAGAGAGCAGGAATCTGTCCCACTGTCATCGTCGCTCTCTCCCTGTCGCCCAGAGCAGGATCGTGTTGGACACATAGCAGGCATTCAACAAATATTTGTTGACTGAATAATGAATCCCAAAACAAAAATCAGGCCCGAGCTCTCATCTCACGGATAAGCTGGCTGAAGTCACAGAAGGGACACATCCTGCCCAAGGTCACGCAGCTGACGTTGTGGCAATGCTGGGACCGGCTCCCAAGTCTCCTGACAACATCCCCAGACACAGAACACTCCACGGCCATTCAACAAATGTTTATTGCATTCTTCTCGTGTGCCGGGCACTGAACTAACAGTAGGAGGAGAAAAATGAGTAAGACACAGAAAAATCAAGATTATGGAACCAAGTTCCTCAAATTGCTATCTCGAAGCCCGGAGACAACTTTCTCTGAGCTTTACGTCTGGGCTCAATGAACCAAAGCAAGGAGCTTCAGGGGCTCAGAGGGCTCCATACCCATGAGAGGCCCTGGGGCCCAGGGGTTACAACCATGACCCTGATGTTAGACAGCCCAGCCCTAAATCCCACTCTGTGACTTAGGGCGAGTCACTTGATCTCTCTAAGTCTCTCCTTCCTCGTCTGTAAAATGAAGGCACTAATAATACAGGCTCAGAGGATAGAAGGCATTTAAAGTACTTAGAACAGTGCCTGGCACACACTCATCACTCACTAAATCTTTCCTGCTATTAGGACTGTTAGGGCAAGGAACACACACACACACACACACACACAACGCACACGCACACACACACACCCACTCTTGACCTTCCTACACATTCAAGAAGGTGGATACGATCAGTGGAGATTTCCACTTAATTCCTCCCGTCCAGCATTCCTGCTACCAGCTGCTTGCACGCCCACACGCTGGGTCCCTCCCAAAGCATTCCATTTGATTTTGCCGGAGAAAAGTTATCAATTAACCTTGAGGAAGATGCAAAGGGGACTTCTCCCTGGAGCGAGTGCATCACTGCCCTGCCCTGCCTTTCCATCCACGCTCCGTGCTGGGCTCGGCGCTCAGCAGATGGATGGACTATCAGCTTCTTCCCTCCCACTGCTCCTGCGGCTTAGAGGAGAGTTCACTTTCCAATCTACCCAGAACCACTCACCGTCATTATGTTATGGACTGCTAAGAGCTTCTCAAAGTCTGTTGGCATCTTTTTTAATTGATTCTGTGGAAATCAAGGCTATATTATGGATGTAGCATCTTAAAGGCAAGATGCAGCTGAGATTGGGAAGGGTTGTTATCTCCCTAGCTGAGGGATTAGCAAGTTGGGCAGAATTCCTCGATTATTTTCATCTGGTGATCAACTGATTTCATCTTTAAGGTTGCAACATGTTAGGGAAGCAAAGGAATGAATTCTGAGAGATTAAAAAAAAAAAAAAAACTAACACAACAGGGAATCTGTTTCCTTAAACGGACCAGCAAGGAAGGGTAAGTGTGGACCACAAAGATGGGGATCTGGAAATGACCGGTAGGTACACCTTCTACAACCAAGAGGTGATGGAGCTCCTTTGGGATGGAGGTCATATCTTGTCCCTCATTGTCCCCCCGCCCCCAACCTCCCCCGCTTCCCCGGTGCCTACACAGTCCCTGGCACTGAGAAGGAGCTCAACAAACACCTGAATACATACATATGTTTAAATGTGCTGCCTGGGAGAAACAGAAGGAACACCTGCCACAAGAAAAAGAAATGACAAAGATATTTCTGTTCCTTCTCAGGAAGCTGCTTAGGGTCACAGCTGAGAACTCAGGCAGACGAGGGCTTCAACCCTGCCATCATCAGACCCTCTATGGTCAAGTGGGAATGGCAATAGCACATCTCTCAGAGGCTGGGTCCAAGGCCAACGAGAAAGTCAGTGAGATGAGCCAGGCAAAGTGCTTACCCGCCCTGGCCTGGCAAGTATAAAGTGCTCCCTAAAGGTGAGCCTGGTTGACTGACTGATCAACTGATTTCATCTTTAAGGTTGCAATAGACATAAACATGTTAGGGAGTCAATTCTTCCTTTTAACTGAGGCTGCCGAAAACATCTCTTGCCTTGGGAACGGGGCCCCTCCTTAGTCTTTTCCTCAGCCTCTGGGTCTTGCCTCCAGCCCACCTGTCACCAGGATGAAGGGCCCAGGCTGAATGGATGCTGAATGCCCCCCTCACTGCTAAAGCCACGGAAGAAACGTGGTGTCTCCAGGGAGACCCCAAGGCACAACTGAGAGCAGAGGCAGCCAGGGCTCTGGCTTCATTGGGACCAAAAGCAAAGCCCCCGAAATTCTAAGTGTCTAAGGAATGAGCAAAGAGCCTTCCAAGCAACCCAGCAGAATGTGAGCTTGCCCCCCTCTCGACCCCAAATAATAACAGTTAACCTGCTACACGTCAGGCACTGTTCTCGGCACCCTCCCTGGATCCTTAGGACAACATAGGAGGCGGCTCCACTATTATCACCCCACTGTGCAGATGAGAAAATGGATAGGTTCTTTGAAAGCGGGAGTTTTCTAATTCACAAAGAGCCTAGTTCAGAACCCACCTCACAGACATGCTTATTAAAAAGTAGTGCCTGCCCGGCCAGCGTGGCTCAGTGGTTGAGCATCGACCCATGAACCAGGAGGTCACGGTTTGATTCCCAGGCAGGGCAGAGAGGAACGGGACCCTAAAGGACCAGAGAGCAGGGAAGGTGAGGAGTCCTCCCCAGCACAGGCTGACACTCCCCGTGGGAGACTTCCCTCACACCTGGCAGAGCCTGCACCAAACCATCTCAAAAAGGTTTGGGAGCTGGACGTACGCCCCCTCCCCGTACATGGAGTCCTTGTGCCAAAAACCAGACCACAGGAAATGCAGTCTACATCTCCCCAATTCCTTTCAGTGACTACCAGGATTCTCTTGCTAGGACCTGGCAGGGGCTTTGGAGAACATTTTGTCCCAGCCCCTCAATTTACAGGTGAAGACAGGGGGTTCAACACCAGGGCACCTACCATGTGCGATGCACTGTGCCCAGGCTTTCCAGGTACAGACGGCTGAGACCCCGGCCTGCCTTCCAAGAAGAACGCACAGAGAGCAGTCACTGTGACCACACACTTTTCTGAGAACTGGACATACAACTCATTTATCCTCACAGCATTCCCATTTCACAGATGAGGAAACTGACCGTCTCAAGGTTTCACAGGAGGTTTGAGAGAGACTCTCAAACCCAGGCAGCCTGGCTCCAGGTCACGGCCATGCACCCTTTTAGAATCCTAGATTGAATGGTCCACTTCCCTTCCACCACAGCTGTACCAGACTGGGATCTGAGTGTCCTTAGGCACGTGGGGTGAATCACAGGTGAAATAACCTTCTAATCTGCCGAGATCTGATGGATGCCTTTGTGGCTTTTGAGTCAGCTGGAAGAGATGGGGAGGGAATGGCCACTGGAAAATACTCAGAGAAGCAGCCCCATTTTTTACTGTGAAACAGCCCTGGGGCGAAAGAGATTCAGGCTGCACACCCCAAACCACTTGAACACCACCAGTCCCTCCCCTTCCAGGGGAGGAAGGGAACCTACCGCAGAGGCCTCTTAGCACCTTCCCGCTGGAAACCTCCGGCTGCCTCTGAGTATCTCTAATGAAAGTAAACAAGTGGAATTCTTCTCTCCAGTTTAAAGGGCAAATCACAACGGTGTTTCTCGCAGACATACATTACCTCCGCACTCCAGCCAGTTTACAATTCTTTAAGTACTTGATTTACAACCGGGAGGCAATGTTTTGAAAGCCTTGCAAATGCACTTTGCATCCAAAGCCTGCCTACGCTGCAGAGCTGATCCGCCAGGGTGTCTCGGATGGGAGGCTGGAGTCTGAAAGCAACCCAAGAATGCAGTGCTTTGGAGAGCAGCCTGCAAGGGCGAGGGACAGGTTCGCTCTGCCTCTCCGGGCCCACAGTGCAGTCAAGAGGCACCTGGCAATGCTGGGCTGTCCACGGATGTCCTCACAGTGATGAGGAGAGGGGTGACCCAGGAAACGAGGAGGAAGGTCCCGTCGGGCCTTCTCCACTGCCTGCCACATTCACAGAACTCCCCTGTCTCAGGATTGCTGGTGTACTCTTCATGCACTTGTTCATTTGTTCATTCATTCATTCATTCATATTTACTGAGCACCTATTATATACGCCTGGCACCAGCCTACAGACCAGGATGCAGTTTACCTTCTAATGGGCAACAAGAATCAAAATTTGTATACACACAAATCACCAAAACCACACGGTTTATGTGCTCTGAAGGGGATGGATACGGGTCCAAGACAGAGGAATAAGGACGTGAGCATTCAGATACCCAGGAAGGAACCTCAAAGGACATGGAAAATTCAGAGCTTAGTCCCCTTGCAATCATGAGAGGGTTTTAAGAAGGGGAGCCACGATCTAAGGTGAGAGGGTCACCAGGCGCTCGGTGCTAGTACTTCTCACCAAGATAACAAGGCTGGCTCTAGTTCTCAAGAGCCTACTGCGCACCAGGCTCCAAACCCCGTTGCTCGTGAATCCCACTTGGTAGCCGCATTTTTCTAGACGAGAATGCAGAAGCTCGGAGGGAATGGGCAGCTTGCCCAGATCATCTAGCTGCCCAGTAGCGGGGAGGAATCTGAACTCGAGTCTGCCTGATTCCACAGCCGTGACTTCCTCCTCCGCCCCTCGCTGATATACTACCTTGCATTGTTCCCAGATGATTCCAGATGTGTTCATTTCACATCCCAACTAACTTCTCGGTATCCTGTCGGCAAGGCTCGTCATAGTCCCTGACATACCCCACGGTCCTGGGCCCTTCAGTAAGTGCTGGTTAAACGCATCGAGTTTATTGCTAGAGTGACAGGAAAAGGTGTGTCAACCCCCAAAGTATGTTGCGTCTTCATCACGGGGAATCGTCAGCCACAGAGTAGTGATGCAGAGTAGCTGATCGGAACCATGGTGAAAGCCACTGGCCCACACTGTTCTCACGCAGCCACCCGTCTGGGGCGGCTTCAGGTCAGGAAAGGAGCTTTTTCACCCATCCACCCAGAGAGAAAGGCCTTTTTCTACTCAGTACAGATGTGCCTTTGACACTGTCATACATTATATATGATGATCTGATTGCCCACCTACTACTCAGCACAGGGCTAAAAGCTTAGTTAGCCACAGCACCTGAATCCTCTCAACACGCCATAAGGTAAGACCTATTAGGAACAGCTGAAAAACAGGTTTCAAGGGGATTGGGGACGAGCCCAAGGTCACACGACTGTCAAGGGCTGGGATGGGATGTGGACCCAGGGCACTCTCCCTTGACCATGGCACACAGGACGACGCTTTCCACTTAACACAAAAGGCACATGCGCGCTCCCTGGACCCGCAGGTTGGAGTCTTGCGGGCCTGAGAGATATGGGCCTCTTCCCCCCAATCCCACTCCCCAACCACCTCCCCGAACTACAGTTGTTCTTTATAACAGATGCATTGAGATCTAATTCACATACCATCAATTCACCCATTGAAAATGTGTGAGTACCCATGGAAAATGTGTAAGCCATAGCTTTTATAGTATATTCAGAGTGGTGCAATCCTCATCACGACCAACTTTCCAACACTTGAATTCCCCCAAAGAAACCCCATGCCCATTAGCAGCCACTCCCAGCCCTAGGCAACCACTAATCCATTTTCTGTCTCCATGGACTCGCCTAGTTCAGATGTTTCAAAGAAACAGAATCATACATTACACGTGATCTTTTGTGACTGGCTTCTTTCGCTTAGCATAATGTTTTCAAGTTCCTCTACGTATCAATACTTCATTTTATTCCTGAATACTATTCCAGAGGTATTCCATAAATAAAAGAATGGAACTGATCATAAATAATATTCATAACTAAAATGAACATACGCTATTTGATCCATCCATCAGCCGGTGGATACTTGGGTTGCTTCTATGAATATTTGGGGCCCTTATGAATAATGCTGCTGGGAACATTCACGCGCAAGTTTCTGTGTGGACATGTGTTTGCACTTCTCCTGGGCAGACCTAGGAGTGGAACTGCCCAGCCCGGGTTTCACATGCGGTGGAAAGTTTACTGAAGAGCTTCGCCGTGAAGTCAACATCTGGCTGCTTCTGGGCCGTTTCCAGAGAATTTTATCAATACAGCCAGACACCGCTCATGGGTGGGTCATCTGGCCTGGCCCCTCCTGTTCTGGGGCCTGGGATCTTCTCATTCCTGCACTGCACAGTGTCGTCTGGGCCAGCGTGATGATAAATGCATTCTGCTTTAAAGCAGATACTTCACAAATCATAACTTACAGATGCTCCAGGACTTTCATGTGGGAAAGACAAATGAGACTTATGCTGTCTGACTCCGGAGCCACTGAGGACAGGAAGCCGTGGCCAGGAAGCTGACAAGCCCTGGATAGACCTCTCTCTCTCTCTCTCTCTCTCTCTCTCTCTCTCTCTCTCTCTCTCTCTCTCTCTCTCTCACGAGTGCACGAACACATGTAACAGAAAGAGCATTTGTGCAAGGGAGGGTCTGCCTGGCTTTGCAAACTATGCTATGTATCGGCCATTCATTTCCAGCCATTGTCTTTTCTTCCCAGCACATCAAAACGCTGCGTGAGGTCAGAGATGATGACCTCCAACCTCTACACCTCCTAAAATATTCCCCCGGCTCAATGTGTTCCTTTCAGTCCATTCTATAAGCCTCTGTTGAGGACCTACTACGTGCTTGGCATGATGCGAGGCATTGACAGTGAGTTCAAGACAGTTAGACAGGGCTTACCAACAAAACAGACAAGATACCTGACTCAACCCTTATCTCCTGATGCTTCCCAGGAGGAAATGACGCCATGAGGACCTGGCGCGTGGTGTGTGTGCATTTCTGTCTCCAAGCAAAGAAGTGAACGGGCTGACCTCCCGAGGCCCCCTAAGGGCTTCTAGAATCTGAGGATTCTTAGGCAACAAAAAACTCAGTGTGTGTCCAGGTAGAGAGCTCTTTGACCTGATTCATTAAGACATACTTGTGGCTCAAGAGCAGATAGTTCGCCAGCAGACATATCTTTCTCTCCCAGCGCAGTCCGATTCTTATCTTCTCATACTTTAACTCTTGCGAAAACCTCCGGGCTGGCCTCCCTGCTCCGAGCCAGCCCACCCGTCAGATGGGTTCAGGGCCCCCCTGCGCTCAGAACCTAGCCCAGCCCCCTAGAGGAGGGGAGATGGCCAAGGTCTCTGCATTCACACGACCTGTGACCTTGGCAGGCTAGTGAACCGCTCGGTGACTCAGTTTCTTCATCTGGAAAATGAGATCATTGCAGAATTATTAGGAGGACTGAATCAGTTTATATGTGCCTGGCATGTTATAATCACGCAAGAAGTATTAGTGGTTGTTCTTATTATATATTATTATTATTATTACCCCCATCCGATTTTACCCATCCTGCCTCCCTCTGGGTCCCAGCTCACCCTAGAATCTGCCTCCTGGGTGAAACCCCCCATATTTCAGTCTTCTGAAACTCAAAACAAAGGTCATCTTCCACAGCACTCATTGTCCCTAATCGTACAGCATTCCATGGCCTCTTCTCTAGATCCCCTGCTAAACATCAGCGAGAAACGCCCCCCCAGGAAAATAATCACCCCATGGCTGGTCTTCTGGCACCATGAGCGGAGCAACCACGCCCAAATCCAGAAGTGACCAGCTGGACAACATAAGAAAAGTTCTCCATTTCTCTAAAAGCAACAGGTTTCAAATCAGATAGATGCATTTGACACTGTCTAACTGTATAAACCCTGGGCAAGTTACTAAACCTCCCTAAAGCCTCACTTTCCCTATCTATTAAATGGGTCTAACTAGAGTACATACCTCTTAGCACTGACGAGAGGATCAGAGAAAATGTCTGTAAAGTAGACACACCCCAGGCTCTCCAAGATATCAGCTGGTAGTAATAACAGCAGCAGGGCTAATACTGGGAAGGGGTGTTCCTCTCCAGGATCAAACTCAATGTCGTGAACTAAGCTTCAATGAACTACATTCCGACTTGAAAATCACCTGAAATCATCAAGTCCTGCACAGAAGAGGAACCCGTGGCCTAGCCACTGCTTAATCCTCTCTCTCCCGCCAGACGGTAAGTTCTTTGTCTACGTCCCAGCATTTAACATGGCGAGAAGCATATGGCAGACGGTAATAAATCTGTTGAACTGAGCTGAATGAGTTCAATATTTGTAAGTACATTTCATCTTTGCTACCAGATTATAAGCTCTTTAAGAGTGAGGATCATGTCTTGCTCTAGGAAAGATTTATTAAATGAGTGATGGAAAAATACCAAATCGAGAATCGGGTTTCTTAGACCCAGCCCAGTCACTTAGGAGCTGTGCAACCTCAGAAAAGTCACCTAGCGCTCTGTGCCTTACTTTTCCCACCTCCAGGATAAAGAAGTTTGGACCACATGTTTGCCGAGGTCCCTCAGTCCCTGAAACTGGAGCCGGGTCTGAGCTGCAACATGACACGTGCATATGACAGCCACACACGCCCTGCCCTGGCTCAGCAGGCCAGCCTGCTGATTTACTCCCTTGATCTGCAAATATTCCAGCACCAGGCTATCAATAACAGGGCCAATGCTTACAACACCCATTTTGGGGTCAAATCAATAGCTTTGCCAAGTGAGGATGGTCCTGGTGCTCTAGGACCTGGGGGCACACTCTGCCCACCAGTCCTGTCACTCCCATGCCAGACTCCTCCCACAGACCTTCCCTCCTGCTTATACAACACCACGTACAAGAGATAACCTGGTGGCCAGGGAAAGCTGAATTTGGCTCTTGGCAGTGAGGTGATCACATGACACCTCTCCCCAAAATGTTGTTTTTGGTTTTGGTATTTTTTGTCAATATTTTGTGCTGCCTGAAGGTCTAGGGAGTTTGGCTCAAAGAAAATGCATGCCGTGTTTCGACACGGGGGCTCACTCGGCAGCGTGGCCAAAATTGTAGCAAAACAAGAATTCTGCAATAAACAAAGCCTAAATTCAAGGCTTTAGAAATGCTTCCAGAGCCTACTGGAATATGGCTGCCTTGGCTTGCGATGGGCACACTTCCCCAGCATTCCTTAATTAACCTAAAAAGTTGATTATTTCTTCTTTCTCTCTCTCTCTCTGAATGATACAAGGCTGTCCAGAGCACCATGCCTTTCTGACGGTCTTAAAATCTAAATGGAAGTGTAAGTAAAATAAGGGGGAAGAGGGAGAACTTGCTAAAAGAGGCAACTGAAACTGGCTTATGTCCCCATTTGAGGCTTTCTATAGATAATTTTACTCAATTCTCACAATAAGCCCATGAACTTAGTACCATTATTTGCCCGTTTTACAAATGAGAAAACTGAGGTTTCAAACTGCTATATCGCTTGCGCAAGGTCACAGGGCTAGCAAGGATTTGAATGCAAGCCAGGGCTCTTAGCCCTTCTCTAAGAGCACCTCACTGTTGGCCTTGTTAACTTCTGGAAGAAGCCACTCTGAGTCCGTCTGGTGGACAGGCTCGGGCAGTGGCCTCAAGACCACAGTTGGGCCGAAACCGGTTTGGCTCAGTGGATAGAGCGTCGGTCTGTGGACTGAAAGGTCCCAGGTTCGATTCCGGTCAAGGGCATGTACCTTGGTTGTGGGCACATCCCCGGTAGGGGGTGTGCAGGAGGCAGCTGGTCGATGTTTCTCTCTCATCGATGTTTCTAGCTCTCTATCCCTCTCCCTTCCTCTCTGTAAAAATTCAATAAAAAAAAATATAAAAAAAGACCACAGTTGGGATTGAAGAGGGGAAGATGCCTGGACCATGCAGAGGGCTGGACTAGCTGATCCAATTTCCTGATTCTGCAACACTTTTTGGAACTGCCTTTCACAGAAGATGATGCTGTGTGGTGTTTTGTTTGATTCAGAAGGCCCTCCAGACATGCAATTAAAAGCCACAACATTCTTGTTTTTAAACACTTCTCTGTCTCAGGAGTACTGATTGCACAGCATCTCATGCAGCCTGACACCCAACACCCGACTCCAGCCACTCGCATTGGCAAAGTCGCTTAAAACCACCACACCTCATGAGAAGTGCTCTAAAAGGCAAGGCTACAGCCCTCACCGGCTTGGCTCAGTGGATAGAGCGTCAGCCTGCGGACCGAAGGGTCCCGGGTTCGATTCTGGTCAGGGGCATGTACCGTGGTTGCGGCCACATCCCCAGTAGGGAGGCAGCTGATGTTTCTCTCTCATCCACGTTTCTAACTCTCTATCCCTCTCCCTTCCTCTCTGTAAAAAAAAAAAAATCAATAAAATATACTTTTAAAAAAAAAAAGAAGGCAAGGCTACAAATGAAAACAAATCACTGCAGAATTCTCCCTGAAGATTGAAAAGGCAGAATTGAGATAGTGCTTGTCAAGTCTCCTCAATGGTACCTTACAAGTTAGCTGTTTCGTGCATCCTGGGAACCAGAAGAAAACTGCCAGTTTAAATGAAAATTTCTTGCTGCTCCTGACAGATTCTGAGTCACCACGCGCTGTATGGCAAGAACAACTCGTTGACCAAATTGTTTTTGTGTTTGTTTTATTTTCTGTTCAGCCAGGCACTGGGAATTTTCCACCTGACAATTCCTGCTTCTCACTTAAGTTCTTACACCGGCTGTGAGCAGTGTGCTCAGCGGGGGGGGGGGGGTAGGACTCAAGGCCAAGGAGGCCTCCCATTCATCCCACCTCACCCACTAGTTTTCCCACCTATTTAATGCGAGGTTTTCACCAGATGATTTTGCTCACACTGTAAGCGCATCTATCCAGTTGAAAGCAGTTTGGAGATTGCCAATTTCTGGGTCTGGGTCTGCTACCAGATTCAAAATCTCTACATTGATTTTTGAGTAAAACAAGAGAGTGAGCTAAAATAAACAGCACAATAGGAAACTGAACTAGGGCTGGACAATAACATCGGGACTGAAGTCCTGCCGCTGAGAAATGAGCCTCTTCCGTTCTCAGGGCGCCCCCTAGTGGGCATTCAATTAAATCCCGACGGAATGCTCAGAGTTTCTGCAAATAAAGGGAGACACCCACGGAAAGAGAAGGGCAGGCTCCCCTCCACTGATGCAATCCCTTCCACTCTGACTTACTCTGTGGATCCGACAGCCAGACGAATGCCTGACAGGAAGCTCCAGTGAAACTCAGAGAGGTACCTGCCATAACACAAGGTTTCATTCTTTCAGTGTGCGGCAGCTCCCCAGCATTCAGGCTTCTGTGCCACCTCACAGATCCCCCCCCCCCAGACACACCCTTACCACTCAGCCCCTCACAAGCTCACATCCTCAACCTGCAGCTCCAACCGCGTCTGCTTTTCATTATCCCACTTTCCAACTTCCCAGCGCGATTCTTCAACAGCTATTAAGACAACACGAGCAAGGAGCTAAGCTTAGTTTTTTGCTTATTCAACATCCAGCCTGGGGAATATCACCTCAGAAGAAAAGCATGAATGAAGTGCACGTTTCTCAGCCTCTTCTTCCACAAACCTGGAAAGGTGTTTCTCAAAGGGCATCGTTACAAACACGTCCTATTGAAATTTTTCAGCCTTCAAAAATGGCACCTGCCCAGAGTGAATTCTCCACTACTTTTGCTTGCTATAGAATTTTTAAATTGGAGACAGCTTAAAATACATAATGTACAAAGTCTCAAATTTCCAATTAACCTACAACAGACCTTTTTTTTTAAGCTATAGGATAAAGTTCTATCAACCCAAACAGTGATGCTTAGAATGAGGGAGTTATCCAGGAACCCAAATATTTGAGAAGGGGGGGGGGGGCTGAACTTTCTGATTGGTGCCCCCCTTTTTCTGTTTTCACAGAACAATCTCTGCACAGATGCAAAAGAAAAATACCAACATCAACCTACCAATTCATTCAACGATCCATTTTGCTTCCTCCCTTCCCCCCACCCCCATCCCCCTCTCATTTGTTAAGTTTGTAACCCACCCTGGGCCACGAAACACCCCAAAATGTGTACACAAGGAGTCCCAAAATTAGTCTGGCGCTAAATCGATTAAAATGCATCAGATATGCTTCAAATCAAAGAACCCTGTTAATTTTCTGCCGCACACCACACAAAATCTTTCTGCAGCCGTCAGTCACTCTGAACCCAATCCTCTAGCCACAAGCCGTGTGGATTACTGGGGCCTGCTCTGCAGAAAGGAAAATGACAACAAACCACGTTGGCGACCATCTACAGACCCCAAGGCACTCAAGGAGCTCTTTGGGGCTGTGCAGAGGATGCGGGGACGCTGGCAGGGTTTCAGCTGTCACAAAGAGTGGGGCGGCTGGGCCAGACCCCTGCAGCCGGACCTGAAGTGTAATTGCTTTGGCTGCAACTCAGCCTCTGTGTGGCTACTCATGCCCCGGGCATCTCAGTCCTCCCAGAGGCCGGGCCAAGCTGTCACAGCCCTCATGCCTGCAGCAGCCTTTCCTTTTTGCTCCCTAACCTTGTCTCTGGAAAACAGGCAGGAGTGCGCCCTCCCTTGCAGGGACAGCAGCATCAAGGTGATAGGGAGGATGAGTGGGAGGGGGGGAGGGGGGGGGTCGCATTCATCTGCAGGACACGGGATTTGGGGGACCAGCTCTGAGCTGAGAGCTTGGAACCGGTTTGGAGATGGAGCAATAAGGCATTCCAGGGCATGGTCTGAACGCGCGCCCTAGAGGGGAGACCCCGACGGTCCCAACCTTGCAAAGTGTTTGCAAATCATAAACACTACTTTGCTGTTGGGATAAAACCCCCCAAAATATGCGCAGACAGGATGTAACAAGTGTTTCAGGAGAGAAACACGCCCGAGTCACGGGGAACTGGGGGGAGAGTGGAGCTGTCTGGGGGTTCCCGGAAAGCCCCCTCTCAGACCAGAGAGGCTCAGCACCCAAAGCCCCCGCCCCTGGCGCCCTCGGTCCCCAGAGCCTCCCTCCCCGCCCCCGGGGTTCCCGCACTCACCACTCGGCCCGAGAACCGCTCGGTGGCCCTCTTGACTTTGCCGTAGGTGCCTTTGCCCAGCGTCTCCTGCAGCTCGTAGCGGTGCTTCAAGTTGTGCTTGTGGTGATGCCGCTTCACCCCGTGCGGCTTCCTGGGCTCCGGGGCCGCCGCTGCGGGGGCTGCGGTCGCCCCCGCCACCGCCTCCGGGGGAGAAGCCGGCGCCCCCGGCCCCAAGTCGGGGCCGTCCCGGGCCGCGGGCGCAGCGGCCCCCTCCATGTCCAAACTCCGGGACGAGTGGATGGACAGGGCAGGACCCGGCACAGCACTCGGGGTGTCTGGGTCCCCCCGCCGAGGGAAGTCGGGGTGCGCTCAACGTCGCCCCCGCGGCATGGAGGAGGCGGCCGGATCCAACGGGGGCTGCGGCGGGGTCACTGGCGGCGGCGGGGACTGCACATCTGGCGCCCCCGGCGCGCACGGTCCGCGCACCGCCCACCGGCCGCGCGCACTGAGGAGCGGCGGGCGAGGTGGCGGCGGTGGCAGGGGAGGCGGTGGTGTTTGCAGGAGGGAGGGGAGAGGGGGTGGCTCCGAGCGCAGGAGGGGAGTGTTATGTGGGCGCCGCGCCCCCCGACCCCTCCCCGGGAGGACGGGCAGACGGGCGGGGGCGGGGCGGGGCGGCGCGTCGGCGGGTCCCGGGGGAGGGGGGCGAGAGGCGGGGCGGCCGGGGCTTCCCCACCTCCCCGCCGCCCCCGGCCCCGGCCACCCCGGGCCGGAGGGGGATGGGAGCGTGTCGCGACTCGCCCTTTGTGCGGCGCGGCGCAGGCCGCAGCAGTGGCCGGGGGCTTTGTCCTCGCTTGGCCGGGCCGGGGGCCGGAGGGTTCCAAGGTCGGGCGCCCCCTCCCCGGACTCGCTCGCCGCAGCTACCGCGGGCCCGGGCCCTCCGCCGCCGCCGCCGCCGCCGCCAGCTCCGGCCTCCGGGCCTCCCTTCTGGCTCGCGCCCGGGCGGCGGCCGCTGCTCGCCGAGCCCAGGGCCCGAGCCACCGAGAGCGCTCCGTGCCGGGGGCCGCCGGGGCCCGCTCGCGATCCGGCCGGGGGCGCCCCGGGCCCGGGCGCCCCTTCATTCTTTTAGGTGTCGCCGCGGCCGCCCCGCCGGAGCTGGGGGAGAGGCTGGGGGAGGGGAGCCGGCGGGTGTTGGGTTTCAGGCGGTGAGTCACGGCCCCCTCCCGCCGCATGCGCACCCCTCCCGCCCCGCGGGCCCGAGGGATGGCTGCCCGCCGGGGACAGTGCGCGACCCTGAGAACCCCAAAAGGAGCGCTTTGGCCCGGGCCCTCCCCGGAGAACGGAGGAAGGGAGACTCCGAGGCGGAACCTGGGGCCCGCCGCCGGCCTGCGGGTCTTCCGTCCCCATCCAGGCCCGGGAGAGGAGGAGAGTTGGGGACGTGGAAGAGACGGGGCGCTCGAGGCGACAGTGCCGAGCTGGGCGCCCACCCTTCCCGCCGAGGCCGCCTTCGGAGGTGGGCAAGCCGGGGACCTCCGATGGAGCAGGGCCCGCGGCCTGCAGAGCGGGAGGCCACTTGCAGGCCTCTGGGCCCCTTCGGCCTCGGAATTTATCCTTAAACTGGAAGGACCAGATCCTGGAGGTGGTAACAGCGACCTTACACCCCAAGCTGGGAGTCAGGCAGGGAAGGCCTCCGACCGCAGCAAAGCCGCAACCTCCCCCAGCCCCCTTCTTAAAGAGGCAAAGAAAAATAAGGAAGCCGGCAAGAGAGAAAGAGGCCTCAGGGAAATGTTTAAAAATGGTGCAGCACACCAGACGGCGATAGGAAGGGTGAGGCATGAAGAATGTCTGGTGCGATCTGCAGATCGCCGGGTGGTTCTGGACTTTTTGTCACCAGTGAGCCGGGCTCGACCCTCCTCGGCAGCTCTCAGGTTCATCCCTCCTGCATTCCTGCTGTCTTCACAGCCGTCTACCCCCTATCGCCTTAGCCTGGACTCCTGCAATAGCATGTCCTCTTCGCGAGCCCCCTCCCTGCTGCCAGAGTCATGGCCTAAAACAAGGCAGTCATCCCATCCTCCAGGCCTGCCCCTCTGCCACGTCCAGTGCTTGGTATTATCTGTCCACACTTCTCTAGTGCGGCTCCACGTGACCCCTGTCCCGTCCTGCCTTCCTCAGGAGCACACTAGTGATTGCATAAGACAAACACAAGGCCATGTTGACTTCATCCCTATTCTGCCCTCCACGCTTGCAGTGCCTCCCCGTCCCCATCCTGAGACTGTATTCTGCTTTCAGACCAAGTCTGCAGACAGCGTGCATGTAGAATAAAGTGTCAGAATGAGTAACGGGAAGGGTTGAGCCAGACTCCCCAGGGAATAGGACGTGTGACCTTGGTCAAATGACTTAACCTCTCAAGGCTTCAGTTTCCTCTTCTTAAAATATGGATTACCCACCTGTTTTACAGGTAAACAGATTATGTCTGTAGTGGTAATTAAAACTGTTCACCAGCTCTCTTCTGGTTCTTTCCCTTCCTGGGGATGTGGTAGGAATCCACTACCCCAACCTCTTGAAATGAGATGTGGGCCATATGCCTTGCTTTTAGGTCAATGGGATGAGAGCACTGTTTTCATGTAGAAACTTTACAGATCCAATGGGCAAATCCCCATGTCTTGTGACAATTCTGAAAGTACAGTCTTGGCAATCCAAATCTTGACAGCCATGGAAGTACCTCTAGATAGAGCCTCCCCCAGCCAGCCTGGGTCTCTGTAAAGATGGCAAAGCAGTCCCAGGGAACCTGTGTTGGAAAAGTAATGCGAGCGAGATTTCAGGGGCTAGGGGGGTGTTACAGCAGCATAACCCAGCTTATTCTAGCTGATCGTTTGCTCCCAAGTGCCTGGGACGTCATCCGTATTTGTGGAGTGACTAGCTCCTACCATAGGCTGGTACCATTTCATGACAGTAAGCCCTTTAGGGTGGTTGTTGTAAATCCGTATTTTTCAATGAGGAAACCATATCAGAAGACGTAAGTCATTTGCCTGAGATTACACAGGTTGTAAATAGCAGCACCTGGATTTCAACCCTACCTGTCCAGTCCCAAACCTTGTACTCCTCCTCTTCCACAGATGCCTTGCTGCCTCTCCTTAAATGGGCAGGATGGAAACACCCAGTACAATGCCTGGCACACAGTCCTACCCAAGCACTGGGAGTTCCTCTCCAGACTGAATTCCTATAGCATTTATAATTGGAACCATACTTCAGCACAATGTTATCACGCATTGTATCCCGTGTTTTCCATAGATAAAGCTTTTCCTCCAACAAGACCCCCGACTCCTGGATTTAGATAGAGCTTGCATTCTGGAGTCAGACTGCCTGGGTTCAAATCCCTGTTCCACCACCCGCAATTGACAATCTTGGGCAACTCTTTGCCCTCTCTGTGCCTCGGTTCTCTCCTCTGCAAAATAGTGATGGTAATAACATAGGTGATATTGGCGGTGGTAACAATAATATGTCCCATGGGATTGGTGTGGGGATTAAGGGATATAATATATACATTCAATAAATCATGGCTATTAATAGAATTACTTTTCATCTTCCGTGGCTCCTACTAGAATGCAGACAATTCCAAGCAGTTTAATCCTACTGCTTGTATAGACTGATTTCTGGGATCATCCCGGATACAGGATAGTTGTTGTAACATCTGTAGTTGGAAATGTTACATCCACACGGTCCTATAACTTAGATTTCATAAGGCTCATTGCTTGTTTTTTATTACACTTCCTTTCCAAACCACTTAAAAGAAAGAAGGTATGTGTGCTTTCTTGAGACATCTTTGTTCAGAAAATGGTAATACCAATTATCATGTATCTACCATCTTCCAGGACCTTTATATGTATTACTTCTAATCACCATAAAGCTGCCATTTGGGTGTTATGATCCCCATTTGGCTGTTGAGAACATTGAGTCTCAAAGAAGTTAATTGCTGGTGATCAGACAGCTGGTAACTACCTGAATCAGGGTTTGAACCCAAGTCTCTGACTAAGATTTTGCCCAGGCCCCTATTCCAAGCTGCCTGCCTGACATCCCAGCTCACATCAGTGAGTAGCTGTGCTTTGGTTGACACTAGTCTTCTGATTTTTTAGATGAGGTTTTGGAAAGTTACCGAAGATTTTGACATTTCCAACTTCAGTATGTTATCTGGTAGACATCTTGCATTAAAGAGCAATTTAAGAAGCTGCTCATTCTTCACTGTGGCAGAGATTGCTAGCTGCCCACCCAAAATTCATAGGGTAGTTGATGAACTGCTGCTCAGCTGGGGCTATATTTCCCAGCCTCCCTTGCATCCAAGCATGGTCACGTGACTAGTTCTCTCTAACAGAATATGAGCAAAAATAATGGTCATTACTTCCAGGCTAGGATGTTTAAAATCTGGGTGTGCCTTCCCCACTTTGCCTTGCTGGAAGCAAAGGATTCCAAGGCTCCAATAGATGGTGGACTCACTAGAGAAAAGGAGCCTAGGTCCCTGCATCACTTTGAGGAATGAAGCCACCCTCTGATCAGGACATTGGACTGGTACATGAGTAGGAAATAAACCTGTATTCTGTTAAGCCCCAGAAATTAGAGGGAGTTTTTGTAATATCAGCAAGTATTGCCCTCACTAATATATACAGCTTATACTAAGTCATATTTACACATAAAAAGCAAAATTGAAGATTATAACAACCAACTGAATAGGTGAAACCAAAAATGCCACTTTTTTATTTCCTGTCTACTTATATAAGGAGAAAGCAGAGTCTATGGAGCCAGTTTTTCCTTTAATTTTTTTTCCCTCGGTTACATGAATCAGAAACCAAAGAGGAGTATAGAGTGGTCATAAGACAGTAAGCAATAAATTAACTCATTCAACTATATGTCTTATTTTCTTACCGCATGCCAGGTATCTGGGGCTGAGGATGTCCTGGGACAACACAGGAATGGTCTCATCTTCGTGAAGCTCCCAGTCTGTGGGGATTCAACACAATTTACAGCAGTCATCTGACCTCTGGCCGCCAAACGTCTTGGGAGCATCGAGGCTATTTGAATGTGAAATAGATACCTAAAATAAAAACTAAAATTTACTCACAAATCAAAACAGAAAGCTATGTTGCCCAGCTGGTGTGGCTCAGTGGTTGAGTGTCAACCTATGAACTAAGAGGTCATGGTTCAAATCCCCATCAGGGCACATGCCGGGTTGCAGGCTTGATCCCCAGTGTGGGGTGTGCAGGAGGCGGTTGATCGATGATTCTCTCTTATCATTCCCTGTTTCACCTCTCTCTCCCTCTCACTTCCTCTGAAATCAATAAAAAAAATTTTTTTTTAAAAATAGAAAGCTATGCTTCTTCCTCTGCTAAGTGACTAAAGAAGCAGTAAGAATAGTGGTTGAGAGCATTAGAATCCAGAATCAAAACCACTGAATTCAAACCCTGACGTGACCACCTTTAAGCTGAGCAATCTTGGACAACTTCCTCTTTGTTTCCCAGTTTCCTCATCTTTAAAATGGGGACATTAATAATACCTAGCTCAAAGGGTTTTTGTTGAGGACCAATTGAGTTAATGCAAAAAAAAAAAAAAAGGACTAAAAACAGCCTGAGGTGTATGTTGCCATTAACATTATTTGCCACCTTCCCACGGGTATTATATTTTGTGTTTAAAAGGATACAAGAGGAGGCCTCTTCATGGGAGTGGACAGATGACATCAGGAAACAGAATTATTAATAGAACCAGCGGATGTTACAAGGATTCAACTGAAACAGCCCAGACTGAGAGCTTCCTTTTCGTTTTTCCCACCCGCTTGGTGATGAAGAGGGCAGAAGCTCCTGTGTGGGAAGAGCACCAGTTGGAGTAGCCACCATGGTATGGGGACAAGGCCGGGGCTTCCACCCCTGCTGCACACCGCGGCGCCGCCTCGGGCAGGTGTCTCGGCCCCTCTGTGGAATGATGTCATCAGGTGAGGTGAGCCATGACTGCAGTGCTGACCATTTGGGCCCTTGTGCAGATTTCGGTTTTACGTTTCTCGCACATTCCTTCTTTTTCTCCCTCCCTCCTCTGTGCCCGAGGGCAGAGGATGGGGCAAGAGGACAACTGGCAACAGTTCCATTTGCTTTGTTTTCTCTGTCATGAACTTTACACTGAAAAATAAGATAGCTTCTTCCTGAGGGGAAAAACCAGCGGGATCCGTTGGAAGGTTCTATTATAGAGAACAGAAACTGAAATGTGAGAAATTCCCCTGCAACAGGGAAAGCATTCCAGAAGCCGAAAGCAACACTGTGCCACCCTGGGAAGAGCAGCCCCAGAAAGCCAATGTGTCACATGCAGGAATGTGCTAGAGCAGGTGGGGGAAACCTCTGATTGGCGACAATGGGAGAGCCTTCAGGTTCCACTGAGGTTAAGTGAGGGGCTCTGGGCAGGCTGGGGAGATACAAAGACATCAGCTCTACATTTGCTACCCGAATGGGCAGATGCATTCAACCATAAAGCACATAGCTTTACCATGGGCCCATCCTGAACCTAGGTCAGGGGTCCTCAAACTTTTTAAACAGGGGGCCAGTTCACTGTCCCTCAGACCATTGGAGGGCCGGACTATAGTTTAAAAAAAAAAAAACTATGAACAAATTCCTATGCACACTGCACATATCTTATTTTGAAGTAAAAAAACAAAACGGCAAAAAACACCCGCATGTGGCCCGCGGGCCGTAGTTTGAGGACGCCTGACCTAGGTACTGGGGACACAAGTGAACAAAAATGAAGTCCCAGCCTTCATTAGGTATGCAGGTAGACAATTTACAGATAGACAAATAAATGTATTAAATGTCAGGCTGGCATGGCTCAGTGGTTGAACATCCACCTAGGAACCAGGGCGCATGCCCAGGTTGCGGGTTCAATCCTCAGTGTGGGGCCTACAGGAGGCAGCCGATCAATTATTTTTCTCTCATCATTGATGTTTCTATCTCTTTCTCCCCATCCCTTCCTCTCTGAAATCAATAAAAATATATTTTTTAAGTGTTAGATAATGGTAAGGGCTGGTAAGATGAACAAATCAGGATTAAAGAGGTAGGGAATGATGATGGTGATAAGAAGACTTTCTGATGATAAGGTGACACTTGAGCAGAGGTCCCCAAGGAAGCAAGGGAGTGTACAATCTGGATGTCCGGGGGACAGAATGGATACCTGGGGAAGAGCCTACCAGGCATAGGACACAGTAAGTGCAAAGGCCCTGAGGCAGGAATATCCTTGGCATGTTCCTGAAATAGTGAGGAGCTCATAATAAAAGAGTGGCATGAAATAAAAGTGCAGTAGGAGTGGAAGCCAGAGTTAATGAAAGACCAAATCCTGCAGGGCTATGTGTAATGGTGTAAGAACTTTGGGTTTTATTTTGAGTCAGGCAGGAGCCACTAGCCAATTCTGATTAGAGCAGTGACATAATCAGACTTGAGCTTGAAGTCTCCCTCTAGCCACTGTACTGAATATAGACTTGGGGAGAGAAGGATGAGATTTGGGGGCAGGAGGAGGGGCTGTGACCAATGCTAAGGAGAGACACCTACAGGAACTATAAAGCAAGAACCACAACACTTTTAGTCAGTCTCCTCAGTGCCATCCTTCATGCCGTCACCGTAGTTGGTTCCTAAAACACACACCCCACCCTGTGTCTCCTGCCCCCAAGATTCTGCTGATTTTCCGTAGCCTTCAGGACAAAGTCCAAACCCCTTAGCCTGACACAGCTTGACAGAGTAATGAGAGCATTGACTTCAGCATTAGAAAGACCCGGATTTGAGTCCCACCCTGACCCTTACCGGCTGGGTGACTTTGCCCAAGTCACTGGACCTCTTAGACCTGGTCTGTTCTCGCCTACTTGTTCTGACCTACTTGTCAGCTCCGTGAGGGCAGGGACTTGGTCTTGTTCTCCGCTGCATATTCAGCACCCAGAACAATGCCTAGCACATAGTAGGCACTCAACAAGTATGTGTGGAGCCAATGAACGAGCTAATGTAGGAGAAAGTATCGAGCATAGTGGCTGGCACACAGGTGCCCAACGAATGTGACTTGCTCTTGCTCAGTAATGCCCGTGGCCCTTTCCCTGCATGGTGAGAGTCCTGATTCATGTCAACACCACCTCCTCCCACCAAGACCCTGCGTGCCAGGGTCATTTCTCACTGTTTCACGCACTGTGCCCTATGCCTGGTATGCCCCATTTCCTGTCCTCCAGATGACAAACTCCTACTCATTGTGGAGACACAGCTTAAGATGTCACCTCTCCTCTAATCTCAGAGCTGAAGGCTCAGTTCTCTGTCCCCAGCGCACCCAGTTCCTGGGTCTATTATAGCACTTGCCTCACGGTATTACAATTATTCCACCGTGTGCCCAGCTCTGCCCAGTTGCCCGAGAGCTCCAGAATGGTCATGCCTAGAACAAAGCTGTCTAATAAAAATATAATGTGAGCTACATATATCACTTTAACTTTCCTACAGCCACATTAGAACAAGAATAAAACATAAGTTAATTTTAATAATGTATTTTGTTTAACCTAGTATATCCAAAATATTACCATTTCAATATGCAATAAGTATTAATCAATATAAAAATCAATTGAACGTATATTTTACATTCTTCTTCTTGTAGTTTTCAAAATCTGTTGTGTATTTTACCCTTAAATCTCAATTCAGAGTTGAGGTTTTCCTGGTTAAACTGAAATGTAACCCTAGTAAAAAGTAAAGTTGTAGTTAGCAGAAAAATATTTTGCATTGCTCCAAGGTTTCCTAATTTAAATTTTAGTTAATTGCATAAAATTAAAATTGTAGTGCCCCAGTCACATTTTAAGTGCCCAATAGTGACTACTGTATCCAATAGTACAGGTCTAGATCTTATTCTTTTCTCTGAGGAAAGTATAGATCTGGTTTGTAATGGGTGCCATATAAACATTAAATGGATGAATGGATGATGGAGGGTGGATGGATGGATGGATGGATGGACGGACGGAAAGCATTGGGATTAGGGGCTGGGACACATGCACCCAGCAAATGTGACTTTCTCTTACTAAGTATTGCTCGTTCCCCTTTCCCTGCATGTAATGCTCAAAGCATGAATTTTTCTACCTTGACTTCCTCCTTAGTTTACTTTCTTATTTCTTACTCAGGATTTGCATAGTCCAGGAAAGAGAGAATAAACTTAAGGGAAAGGTGAATCCATGGAAATTCTCCTTATCCTCCTAATTCTCCAATTTGCCCCACTGGGAAAAGTTCAAATGCAGCAAAGTTCTACTCTCTAACCCAGGCAGCTCAGCAACCCAACACCATCAGCTCTCTGTTCAGATGTCACCTTGTCAGCGGGGTCTTTCCTGACCATCCGGTGTAACGTTGCAGCCCTCCTTCTCCTCCCTGTTCTCACTGCTGGTGCTCTTAACCCCCTTTCCCTGCTTTATTCTTTTTTTAAATATGTTTTTATTGATTTCAGAGAGAGAAAGGGAGAGGAGAGAGAGAGAGAGAGAGAAACATCAACGATGAGAGAATCATTGATCAGCTGCCTCCTGCACACCCCACACTGGGGATTGAGCCCGTAACCCAGGCATGTGCCCTGAATCAAACCATGACCTCCTGGTTCATGGGTCAACACTCAACCACTGAGCCACACTGGCTGGGCTCCCTGCTTTATTCTTTACTGTAGCATCCACCAGCATGTAATATATTATATAATCTACTAATTTGTTGTATTTGTCTGGACAAAGCAGAGGTTTTTATCTATATCATTCACTCATGAATCCTCAGTACCTGGTATATAATAGGTTCTCGATAATTACTTGTGAATGGAATAAATGGGTGAATGAACAGTTTGAGTTCCAGCTCTTTTATCTACTAACTCTAAAACCCCAGTAAGTAAGTAATTAAAGATTAGGCCTCAGTTTCTTCATCTATAAAATGGGTACCATACTTACCTTATAGAGTTGCATGATATGACCCTACAGGGTTAATGCTTACCTTCTAGAACTAAATAAGATAATGGCTATGAAGTGTTTAGCATAGTACCTCCTTAGGCATGTGGTAAGCACTGACAATGGTAGCTGCTATCATTACTTTTTAAATAATAATACTATTTGACTTAATCTATCAGGTCTATAACACATCAACAATATCAGATCAATAACCTTACAAAGCAAATACAATTTCCCTAGTTATTCTGTCCCAAACAAGAAAGCTAGGTCAGGGAAAACTAGCCTTGAGATCTAAATTTCCTACATAATTGCCTATATTTACCTGTCCTGCTTTTATTTGTATCTCTAACCATGGGATACGGGCCCCTCCTCCCCAGTGTTTACTGTCACCAGGGACTTGGGCTCTGAAAGCAGGCACAGGAGGGTGAGCGTTCCAGGCGCATCACCAGCCTGTCCCTGACGGCAGAAGCTCTTGGCCCGCCTGCTCTGGAACAGTCACATGGGCCCTGAGTGGCCCAGGGCCTGGCAGCTGGGCACAAATGGAGCCAGGCTGCCCAGGCAGCCAGCTGGTGGGGGACAGTGAGCTGCCTTCCTGGCAGATGAGGCACGTGCCCCACATTCCTCTCCAGGGCCTGCTTCTCCTGCTCCCTCTCCAGCCTTATCCTTTGAAACCCTTCATTGAACAGGCACATTTTCAATCTGCCCTTCACTTTACGACCTCTGCGTCCACCTGTTCATTCATTCATCCAACCAGTGTCACCTGAGCATCTATGAGAAGCAGCTATTGTGCAAGGACTGTGGCAGTTTCCAGCACCTTCCGTCGGTATCATGCTCGACAGTTTACAAAACACTTCCACACAAGTAGTCTCTTTTCATTCTCCGTGATATCTTACTTGAGATTAGATACTGGTATGTTCCCCCCCATTTCGCTTGAGGTGCTAAGAGACTGAGTGCCTTACCTGAGGTCTTGTAGCTCCCAAGTAGGGGGCCAGGACTCAAACTCGGGTTTTTCAGCTACACCACAGCTTATATCCAAGCGACACCACATCTCACAAACAGCTGCCCTTTAAAAGTCACAGGAAGTCAGCTCTCTGAAAGATAAAAGCCATTTGACTGTGTACCAATGCCTCCAAAAAAAAAAAAAATCTGCGAGTTATACCTGGGGACTCTCCCCAGCGGGACAGAAACTTCCAGGAATTTGGATGAATGGGATGCCAGGCCAGATCTGTCTTCCCCTGGTCCCTCCAATACAAGCACCTCACTCGGGATTCCTGGAACCGCGGAACTCAGGGGCCCAACTGGCCATAGTAACAGGATGTGGACGAATGCTGGAAACACGCGCACAGGCATGAACCACACCGCGTTCCCCCGCAAGCACCGTTCTGGTGCCACTGCCTGTAAACCTGAATTCTCCGGGAGAAACTTCCAGGTGTCTTGATGAGAACAAACATCTTCCCAACAGCACCACCAAGCGGCTGAGTGACTGCCTGCTGAACAACGCCAGGAAACGGAGTCCAAAGAAGTCCAGCTCGCTTCAGGGCGAGCCAAGGCACAAAATACCAAGAAAAGGAACTTGGCAACGTGGAGGTGGGGTGGAGAAATTTAGGGGAGATTTAGGAGGTATGGACAGGCAGAAGGCAAGCAGCCAAATCTGTTTATCAAGAAGCAATTTGGCAGAAATGTATTGACTATCAGGGTTACCACTGGCCAATCCTTCCCTTTAAAATTTTTTTTTATTTTAATTACAGTTTACATTCAATCTCATGTTAGTTTCCGGCGTACAGCATAGTGGTTAGACATATTTCCAGTGCTCACCTGACACAATGGTAGCTGCTATCATTGACTACATCCCCTATGCTGTGTTTTACATCCCTGTGACTATTTTGTAACTACCAATCTGTCCTTCTCAATCCCTTCATCTTTTTCACCCAGTCTCCCAGCCCCACTCCCATCCCAACCCCTCCCTCTTTATCGAGGGGGAAATTGGTGTTAGGGTCCTGATCTCCCAATCCCTCATGCTGCACACTGCCCCACCCCCATCATGCAGTCTCTCTGGGCTTTGGTTTTCCCAGCCATAAAATGAAGATAATAATACCCTTCATCATAGGGATATTGTCAAAATAAATTTTTAAAAGGGCATGTATGTGCCTGGCCAGTGTGTCTCAGTGGCTGAGCATCCACCCATGAACCAGGAGGTCACGGTTGGATTCCCGATCCGGTCAAGGCATATGCCTGGTTTGCAGGCTCCATCCCCAGGAGGGGGGTGTGCAGGAGGCAGATGATCAATGATTCTTTCTCGTCATTGATATTTCTCTCTCTCTCTCCCTCTCCCTTCCTCTCGGAAATCAATAAAAATATATTTTAAAATAATAATAATAAAAAGGGTATGTATGTGAACGCCACTTGTAAAATCTTTGGACGTTGTTAGTTATAGGGTCCCCTTTTCATAATGGAATGCATGGGGTTTTCAGCCTCCAGATTAGAAGAGTCCTTCGAGCCAAAACAAAGAGCCAGAAAAAGGACAGGACAAAGAGCCCCAGCCTGGCTTCGGCTTGGCCTCCTGCTCTTTCAAAAAGAGCAGCCGCTTCAGTGTCCTTTCAAAGGGCAGCTGATTGGATTCCGGGCGCCTTCATTATGCCAGAAGGACAGTTAGGGAAATTAATGTGTTCTTGGGGTATTTCCAGCCAGTCCCCTTCCAGCCTTGCTCTCTGCTTCTCACCTCTGGCCTTCTCGGGTTACCATCTGGCAGACGACAGGTGATGAGTGGGTCCTGGCCGGAGGGACAAGATCCCTACACTGACAAAGAATGGACAGTCACCCAGGCAGTCCCTGAAGGGAGACAAGGATCTGCTGCTGAGGCAGAGACAATGGGCAGCCCACTCTGCCTGATTCGGCCACAGCAAGACACAGCCATTATCCACAGAGTCTAGGCCCCCCATTTTTTTCCCTAAAATCTCCCAGGAGCTCTCACCATATCGCTTGGGTCATGGGCCTACCTGCTGTTTCAGATCTCCATTTGACTGTGTGGTTCCTTAGCATCGGCTGCATCTGCCCAGAACAAGCCCAGCCAACGTTGAAAGGAATAAAGCACAGAGGAAGTCCAATATAGGTGAGGCCATGGGTAGTGAGGATGGAAGCTCTGAAGCCTGTTCTGGGTCAAATCCCACTCCCTCCGTTGCTAGCTATGTAACATTTGTGCAAATTGCTAAATTTCTCTGGGCCTCAGTTTCTGCATCTACAAAATGGGAACAAAACCTAGCAAATATAATTTGGTGAGGATTATATTAAGGTAGCCTGTGTCTGACACATACAAGGGCCCAATTAAAAGGGGATCTTGTTATTTTTTCCTGTTGGGGGCAGCAATTTCTCCTTAGGCATTTTGGTAGTCCTTTATCCCTCAAGTCAGAACAGCTAAGACTCTTGCTAATGGTGACTTAATAAGTGAATGAATGAACTGGCAAATGCAAGAGCTGTTTGATAATGTCTAGAAGAGTCGTGCTATTGCATTATTGTGTCCAATTTACATATGAGCAATGTGAGTCTTTCCCCTCCTTGAATCAACTACCCCACTCCTTGAATCTGGGCTGGCTTTATGACTTGCTTGACCAATAAAATGCAATGGATGTGATGTCTGACCAGTTCCAAGCCTGGACCTCAAAACACCTTGTTCAGCCCTAACCGGTTTGGCTCAGTGGATAGAGCGTCAGCCTGCGGACTCAAGGGTCCCAGGTTTGATTCGGATCAAGGGCATGTACCTTGGTTGCGGGCACATACCCAGTAGGGAGTGTGCAGGAGGCAGCTGATTGATGTTTCTCTCTCATCGATGTTTCTAACTCTCTCTCCCTCTCCCTTCCTCTCTTTAAAAAAAATCAATAAAATATATATTTTTTAAAATTGTTCAATTCTCTCTCTCTCTCTCTCTCTCTCTCTCTCTCTCTCTCTCTCTCAGCCTTGAGTCACTACTACAGGAAAAAGCCTGAATTAGGCCAGTCTTTTGGAGGATGGGAGACCACACAGACCAGAGGTGAGCCAACCTAGCTGAGGCCTACACCAGCCAGTCCACAGTCCATCTAGCAGCTGACTACAAATGTATGAACCCAACAGCCGAAGTCCCACCTCGCCCAGATAAGAGAAATAACCAGTTACTCAGAGTCTTAAGAGCTAAATAAATGGTTATTGTTGCCCTATCTGGTTTGACTCAGTGGATAAAGCGTCAGCCCTCTGACTGAAGGGTCCCGGGTTTGATTCCAGTCAAGGGCACATACCTTGGTTTCAGGCTTGATCCCTGTGCAGGAGGCAACCAATCAATGTGACATTGGTGTTTCTCTCTGTGTGTCTCTTCCCCTCTACTCTCTCTAAAAATCAATGGAAAAATATCCTCGGGTGAGGATCAACAACAACAACAAAAAAATGGCTGTTGTTTTAATCCACCTATTTCTGGAGTCCTTTGTCACACAGCGAAAGCTAACTAATACGATTGGCAATCTGGTATGCACAGGATGGTAGTGAGAGTCAGTGAGAATTGCAGTGACTGTGCACAGACCCTCTTAAGGATGAAGGAGGCAACAACCAGCCCACCTGCTGCCCTGGTCAATTAGGTCAAAGATGGAAGCTGTACCTCTTCCTCTTTGCTCTCACTCCAAAGACAAGTCACATGATCTGCAAAATGAGAACGAACCACAGTGGTTCCGAATACTCTGAAAATAAGCCAAACAGATCTTTCATTCCAGTCCCCAAGGGTTTTAACATACCAACTCTCAAACCCTGACATAGATCTTGCTCTACCGAGAAGTGACTATTGTGTATCCCAGAATTAGAACATTTCAAAGGAATGTTCAATGAATAAAACAAAGTGCCAGGAAAGCCTCTTATGTAACTCAAAGGAAATGAAATCAGTCCCTTTGGAGGTGACTTGGATCTTGGAGAGGACACTGGTCTGTTTTTCTGGTTAGTGGAGAAGGACTCAGCATTTCTAGAAAGGGATGAGAACCTTGCTGCTCTCTCACCACATCCTGGCTCCTCCGCCCCAAAGCTGGTGATTTTCGATTTTCGCCTAATGGGCTCTATCTCAATAAACGAAGATGGCTCTGGTGCCCCTGGGAGAGAGGCACTGTCTTTTCGATTAGCTTCTTAATTGCTCTGCTGAGTTCATATAACCCAAGTCGAAGCCTCAGGATGCATTTCTAGGAGCATGAGGAGGAGGACAGAGACAAGCTTTTTCTAGGAATAGCCTTTGTCATTTAGTCATTGGGGGGGAATCTAGTAAGCTGGCACTGTGCTGGGTCCTGGAAATAAAAGGGTGAAAAGACACAGGACCTGCCTTCCAGAGGAAGAAGGAAATGGAAAAGGAAGACAAAGACGAGGAGATCTTATAACCGGCATGGGTTTCGTCTCTCCAGTTAGTGATTTTTGGTTTGTTTTTTTTGACGCTTTCATGTATTGAGAGCCTGGGCTTGAGAAAAAAAAAGAGTGTTAAGAAAATAAACACAATAGTACTATGGTAAATAATAATATCGTTATTATAGCTTCCTTGGTTTCATTTTGTTTTGTTCCTTTTGTGTGACTGAATATACAGACTATAACATTTACCATTTTAATCATTTTTACGTGTTCAGTTCGAGGGCATTAAAGTGCACTCACATGGTTCTGCAACCCAACTCCAGAATTCTTTCATCTTCTCCAACTGAAACTCTGTACCCATTAAACACTAACCCCCCACTCCCCAAAGCCCCTGACAGCCTCCATTCTACTTTTATGATTTTGACTGGCTTATTTCATTTGCATAATGTCTTCAAGGTTCATCCCTATTATAGCTTTTGTCAGAGTATCACTCCTCTGTAGGGCTTAATAATGTTCTATGATGTGTATGTACCACATTGTGTTTATCCATCATCCATCGGTGGGTACTTGGCTGCTTCCACCTTTTGGCTACTGTGAATAATGCTACTGTGAGCATGCGTGTGCAAATTTCTCTTCATGTTTCTGCTTTTCATTTCTTTTCAGCAGGTACCCAGAAATGGAATTGCGAGATCATATGCTAATTTTATGTTTAATTTTTTTAGGAACTGCCATTCTGTTTTCCACAGTGGCTGCACCATTTTACATTCCCATCAGCAATGCACAAGGGATCCATTTTCTCACTAACACTTATTTTCTGGGGGGTTTTTTGTTTGTTTGTTTAATAATAGCCATCCTAATGGGTGTGGTGATATTGGGGTTTCGATTTGCATTTTCCTGATGATCAGTGATGTTGATCATTTTCTCATGTGTTTATTGACCACTTATATGTCTTCATTGGAGGAATGTCTATTCAGGTCCCTTAGGTTTGTTTTCCTGACCGTATGCTTCTTTCATGTTTTGTGCCAGGCACTCTAGCAAGCTCCACAGGTAATTATTGTATTGCATTTAATCCCCTGGATTGAGCAATTCTTATTCCCATTTTACAGGTGAGGAAACTGAGGCTCCTCTCCTGACTTGCCACCTAGGAAGGGCCCAGAGGGATCTGAGGCTGGCCTGGCTGACCTCACTGGCCTCATGGCATTGCAGGAGGCAGAGACCTGAGGGAAGACAGCCAGGAGTGCATACCTGTGGGGGTGGGGAGGAGCTGGTCTTTGTGCCTCACACATTCCATTTGTGCCTTTTGCAACACTTGGCTTCTCCTCTTTCTTCCTTCCCTTTTCTCTTCTCTCCTTTCAGGTCTGAGCCACTAAATGTCTCCTCCCTTCCTGCCAAAATCTGATAAATTCTTAGCACCTCAGTGAGAATGGCTCCCTCCCCAGGAGGATTTTCATTTTCAAAGGCATGAACTAGAAGGAAAATGCCAGAAAGATCTTCTGGGGGGGGGTCACCCCTGGGGCCCTGACTGGGAAAACTAACTCTAACCTGAGGTGAACAGATCAGAGAAGAGGGAGGGCAAGCCAGCCCCACCCCCACGACCTGGTGACCAGAAAGTGTTACCCAACTACTCCCTAGTTCCTACAGCAATGAGCTGTTGGCATAGCTATAAAGTAACTGAGCAGCTACTATGTGCCAGGGACTGTTCGAAACACTTTACACATAGGTATTCACTCATCTAATCCTCCCAACCACCACGGGGCCCACTGAGAGATGAGGAAACTGATTCCTCCCAGAGGTGAAATAACTCCCACCGCTGTTAAGTGGTCCAGCCAGCAGTCCAACTCAAGAGTCTGTTTTGGAGCCTGCACTTCGCTGCTACTACACACTGCCTCCGATTTTCTCCTGGGAGAATTTAGAGACATGGATACTTGATGATAGATGGATGATAGATAGATAGATAGATAGATAGATAGATAGATAGATAGATAGATAGATGATAGATAATAGATGATAGATAGATAGATAGATAGATAGATAGATAGATAGATAGATAGATAGATAGATGATAGATGATAGATAGATAGATAGATGATAGATAATAGATAGGTAGATGATACATAGATAATAGATAGATAAGCTACTAGATGGGGGAAGGCAGGAGAGGGGCTTTTTCTCCATCCTGCCTAATTTTGCTTCCTTGTGGAGTAGTGCCACCATCAAAATCAGCCTCTCTCTGGCTCCTCACTCACTCCTCCCCAGGGAAAGGAGTTTCTGTTGTCTGTTTGCCCTTTCCCTACCCCCAACATCAGTGCATTCTCTTCTTTCTCTGGCTCAGGGAGGCTGACCCCTGTGGGCCACACCAGGGCCCCCCTGACCTTTGGCTTTCAATGGTAGGCAGCAGCAAGGGTCAGAAGGTGAGAAGTGTCCTACTGCCGGCAGTTTCTGACCCATCCTTCCCCGGTCATGGGTCCTGCCCTGTGGCCCCCTCCATGGTTACAGCTTCTCCAAATTGAAAACCTCCGCCTCCCTGGCATCCTTAGGGAGGTAAGTCCTTCCAGTTGCTAACTAGCCTTAGTGCCACACCATTGCGTGTTTGTTCCTTAACCCTGCCCGCACTCTGTAATGCTCCCTTCTCTTCCTTTAGATCTTCCCTGCCGGCTCTTCAGACTCTCTCAAGAGGTTCAGACATCAGATGGGAACAGGGCTGTTTTTGTTGGACCCTACACACACACACACACACACACACACACACACACACACACGTTATGCACATGCATACACATATACACCTACATGCACACATACACATGCATGTGTGCATATATACAAGTGTGTACATATATACATATGCACATGCTTATATACATGCACACGTATATATACACATATATGCATGCACACGTGTGCACATACATATACACGTGCACATGCTGATATACATATGTGCATGCACATATATGTGCTTGAGTTTCTCTGGGCAATAGGATTATAGGTGATTTTGTTCTTTTCTTTATCTGTTTCTATATTTTCTCTGACTTTGTTTTTGTAATGTTCTCCCCGCCCCCAAAGAAATGCTGATCCCTTGGTGCGAAGGCAGAGCCAATGGGGATGTGGGAGAGGGTATATTTAGAGGTCGGCAGGTTCCTCTCCTTTCCCCTGAGATCCTAGCAGGAAGAGAGGAGCCTCCCCAGCCTTTGCACAGGCCCCTGCCCAAGCCCTCCGTGGCCATCACTGAGCACTGAGCCTGCCTTCAGCTCTCTCACCAAGGCCACCTTGAGGCCTTGCACATCAGAAAGGTCCTTCCATGCCCCCACAAATGGCCAAAAGTGTCAGCTAGTCATACGCCTGGGCCCTTGCCCCCTACTCCCCACCCCTCCACCCCCCAACCCCCAACCCCCGCCCCGTAGCCTCTGCTCTCAGGTGTGAAGCACTCACCCCCCTCCCCCTTGCCCCCATGTGGGAGGAGCCATGTCTAAGGACAGCCTGGACTTCCCAGACGGCCTATATGAAGTTAGGATCAGGTCAAGATAATCAGGCAAGAAGGTCAAATGCCCCTCACCCAGGCAGGGGCTGGGCCCACAGCGCCCACCAGCCCTCACTGCAGTTGTGCATGAGAAAAAAGTGTTTCCCACGACCCAGGCCTTACTCCATACTCTCCCTGCCACCCACCCCACTCCACATGGGCTCAGTCCAGTTCTCTCTCAGGACCTGCCCTGAGACCCAGCCAAGCTCAGGCAACAATAGCAGGTCAGATGGAAAAGTGTGGCCGCTCCCAGGGTATTTACATCTCAAATGGAGGGATCATAGAGAGGCAACCCCAGGAGGGCCTTGAATGGAGGGATTCCAGCAGTGCTTGGCGCAGTCTGTTGAGAAGCAGAGGGTGTGGTGTGGCCCTTGCATCAGACCACAATCAACTCGCTACTGCGTTTCAAAGGAGGGTCAACCAGGGTTAGCGGGGTCAGTGCCCTTGGCTGCTTTGGAGCAGTGGCTAGTCTAACAAGGATCTAGCAACACCAGAGGGAGGAACCAGTTATTCCGAAGTGAAATTGGGTCCAAGCAAATGCGTCCAATCCTTCCACCCAACTTCCCAGCTGTGCTAAGTCTACACAGCCTCCATAGTGGGGAGAAGAGGGGAGGAGGGTATGGAGAACAGCCCCTGGCCTAGAAGTTTAAAAAATCCTGTGCTCTGCACCCAGCTGTCTCCTAATTTACTGTGTGATGTTAGGCAAGATACTAAACCTCTCTGAGCCTTGTGTCATCACATCTGTGATGTGATCACTGGCAATATGAAGAGATTGGATTAGATGGCTCTAAGTTTCCCTCCAGCTCCAGTACGCTATGATCCCCTCCCTTTTCACTCTTCCTCCCCCTCCCCTTCTCCCACTCCCTCACACACACATACCCTCGCCCCAAAGAATGCATATCAAGACAAAGGCAGAGAGTTTGGCTCAACTCCGTCCAGAGGCCTCTGGGAACTGCAATAGGCCTGGAGCTCACGTTTGGTCAGCCGTGGCCGGCTGTCTTAGGGACTGAAAGAGCTTTTCTTCCCAGGTCAACCAAAGGTCCAGGTCTAGATAAAAGGCCTGCCCCAGGCTCAGCTGGTCGAGTTGCTCAGCCCGCATCCAGGATTAACCAAGGTTCCTCACTGGCTCTCCGGTTTCAAAACAAAACTTTGAAAGAGAACTGCATTCACTGGAAAATCCCCCAGTAACAAGGCCGCTGGGAGCATTATGGGAATACCATCTGTCAAGCATCGCTTCGCACAACCTGTGACCAAAACAGCCTTTTAATGTCAATACCAATCATGATAACTGCACCTCGCGTATTGAGACAGTGCCGCTGACCTTTCAAAGCCCTTTATCTGGGCCCAGTCTGGCCTTGTGCAACTTTCTGAAGTAGGAGGAGCAAGGGACGTTCAAATAACTTAGTCCTGTTAAACAGCAGTGGTGGGAAGAGAGACATTCAGAACTGGAACTAAGTCCCCCTAAGCAGAGTTCAGCAAGGTCCCGCCCTCACCCTCCCCTCCCCGATACCAGGGCATCGCAAACACCATCTGCAGATGCTGCCCAGCCAGCTGCCTCACAACCATCAAAACCATCACAACCACTACATTGATGTTAGAAGTCTTGGATGTAACCCCAAACAAGTGTTTGTTAGTTTCCCTAGTGATGCACACGCTTGGAGGCCACTACCCCTATGCTGCGTTCACAGTATCTGGGAGTCCTAGGAACTCCAGGTCAGAAGGACCACCTGAGCTCATTGAGTATAATCACCTGCTCAGTGCAAACCACCACTCTGAACCTCCCGAGGGCTTGGGATATAGGTCCTGCTGTAATGACAGAGAACGCAAATAGTAACACCTTGAATGAAGGGCAGTCTATTTCTTTCTCATATCACAATCCGGGGGTAAAGGGTACAGGGCTGATAGGGAAGTTCCTTGGGATCGGGGTCACAGGACTCCTCTCTGCTCTGGGCTCTTTAGGATGTATTGCAGTTCGGGCCTCCCAGAAGGCAGACTCTGAGATGGAGGTTGGCATGCAGAGTCCACACCTCTGGAAAAGGGTGGCTACCTGCTGGTTGAGCACAGGGAGGAGTTGGGCTGTGATGTGATCACAGACGATGCCTCAGCCATCCCCTAAGAGAGCCCTGAATCTGTCATGGCCTTTCAGAGTTGTCCAAGTTGAGGCGAGGCCTTATACACACCCAGAGAGACTGGTCATTGGATATTGGCTGCCCCCAGGAAGGGGTGTGACCTTGGACTAGAAAACTCTCTTCCACTGAGAGCAATTCTCAGCAAGGGCCTTTAGCTGAGGGCTGTGGGCATAAATCCTTTGGTCCTGAAAAGTAATCTGAGTGGTACAGCACAGCATCCACTATCAGGCTGTTAGGGGTTGAATTGTGTCTTCCCCCCAAATTCATAGGTGGAACTTCTAACCCCCAATACCTCAGAATGTGACCTTATTTGGAAATAGGATGATAGTTGCAGATGTAATTAGTTATATTTAGATGAGGTCATACTGGAATAGGGTGGGACCCTAATCCAATGTGGTCGGTGGCCTTATGCAAAGGACAAATTTGGCCTGGAAATGCACACAGAGAATGCCATGAAGGCATAGAATGGGTGACACTGCTACAAGCCAAGGAATGCCAAAGATTTCCAGCAAGCCACCAGAAATGAGGAGATAGGCACGTGAGATTCTCCCCACAGCCCTCAGAAGGAACTTGGACTTCGGTCCGCCTAAACTCTTTCTAAAGTGTGTAGTTAGCTCTCGTCGGTTTGGCTCAGTGGATAGAGTGTTGGCCTGCCGACCAAAGGGTCCCAGGTTCGATTCTGGTCAAGGGCACTTACCTTGGTTGCAGGCTCCTCCCCAGCCCGGGCCCTGATCTGGGCACATGCAGGAGACAACCAATTGATGTGTTTCTCTCACATCGACATTTCTCTGTATCTTTCCTTCTCTCTTCCCACTCTCCCTAAAAATCAATGGGAAAATATCCTTGGGTGAGGATTAACAACATAAATAAATAAATAAATAAATAAATAAATAAATAAATAAATAAATTCTTTTAATAAAAATAAAATGTGTAATTAGTACTCAGAAATTCTGTTTCTTCTCTGTTGGTGCTTGAACACAGTTGATAGGTTAGAGCTGAGGTGGCCATTATATGTCCTATATCCAGAGAAGTATAGAAGGGTGTGGGAGGAGGGAAAGAAGAAAACAGACAGGCAGAGTGGGAAGGAGATGTGAGAAGTCATGGGCATGTAAAGTATAGCATAGGGAATCCTAGATAATAAAAGGCTAATATGCAAATCGACCAAACGGCAGAATGACCACTCACTATGACGTGCACTGACCACCAGGGGGCAGACGCTCAATGCAGGAGCTGCCTCCTGGTGGTTAGTGAGCTCCCACAGTCAACCTCCCCTGGCCAGCCAACCTCCCACAGTCCCTCCCTGCTGAGAACCAAGATCAACAGTAATTAATATAAATTTGAGAACTCCGGGTCAGAAGGCTGAATGGGGCTCTTTGATATTCACAGGGTGAATATCAGCATTTTATTACCTACTGCTGATGATTCAATGGCCTAAAGCAAAGTCCCCAACCTGATAATCTTACTGTTTACTAAACAATCACCTTTGATATGTCTGTTTGCATTCCTGAAAGGCAATTGTGTATTCTAATAAATAAAAGCAGATGGGAACGGAGATTCAGTGGAACTTGGTCCCTTGTACCCAGATCACAACTGGCTTCCCCCATAATTTCCAAATTTATATTTCTTGTCTTATGTATTAATTTGTGCATCAGCCCTTTCTCCAAGTCTTTGAACCCAAGGCCTTGCAGGCCATAGCTTCACACCTCCCCCCGGCCCGGCTAGCCAACCTCCTGTGGTCCTTCCCCCCACCCCACCCCGCACCGTGCCCCCCGGACTGGGGGACATGGCCCTGATTGGCCCCAATCACTGACCGGCCAGGCCGAGGGACCCCACCTGTGCATGAATTCGTGCACTGGGCCTCTAGAATTGTAATAACTGTGTATGATGTCAATTAGGTACTAGAAATATCAGGGAGATCACTTTATAAAGTATATAATTATCTAACCACTATGCTGTACACCTGAAATTAATACAAAATAACATTAATTGTAATTGAAAAATTTTTTAAATAAAATTAAAAGAACCAATGCAAAAAAAAAAAATAAAGGAAACCCCAGGATCCTTCCATTGCATCCCCCTTTTTGCTGAAACTACTTGGTGAGCCTGATCTAAGACATCATTCTTTCAGGTGTCTCTTCAGCTCACTGATTCCTCTCCTGTCCCTCAGTCATATGTATCCCGGTTCCTCCTTTGACAGATGAAGACATGAAGTTTGGAGAGGTTGAGTGTCTCATCAAGGGCACACATCTGGTAAGCCCCAGAGTCAAAACTCAGACCAATCTGTCTCCCTGAGGAATGAGCATGGACCTAGGAGCCAGAAGGCCTTAGAAGGAGGGGTAGTTCTGCCACTCACCAGCCACGTGACTTAGTCCAGTCACTGAATCGCCTGAATGCCCCCACTTGCCTATTCTGTAAAATGGGAATAACAATGTCTCTTCCCCTACCCTCCAGGGTCATTGATGAAATTCTCTATGTGAAAACACTTTTTAATTGTAAAACACTGTACAAATACTAGCCATTATTCATTTATATATCCTTGCTCATCTTAGGAGATTTTTCATGTGAAAATCCCATAGAAAGGGACGGAGTCTCCTTGAATGCCCAAAAAGCACCTGGTCCTTGGAAAATGTTAAATAACTCCAAGTTGAGAGACCACAAGCACATTCATTTCTCTAAGGCAGAGGATACAGGTTTTATAAGGAAAGTAAATACGTTTTAAAAAGTTACTCAATTTCTGGGGGGAAAATAGAACCCATGTAATACTTTCAACAATAAAGATTAAAAAATCCTATATAGGCAGTTCCCCACCGGCTCTGGTCACGTCTTTCAGCTGCTCACCGAGGCTTCCCGGGTCATGGTGCCAGCCGCTCCCGGGAAACGAATGAAGAACCACTTTCTCCTGTTGTTCAAGTACAGTGGCTTAGTCCGCAAAGGGAAGAAAAGCAAAAGACGAAAATGGCTAACTTCGTGATCTGCCCTGCCACCGCGGCCGACTGCAGTGACATCCTGCGCCTGATCAAGGACCTGGCTAAATGTGAATATATGGAAGAACAAGTAACAATAACTGAAAAAGATCTGCTGGAGGATGGTTTCGGAGAGCATCCCTTCTACCACTGCCTGGTGGCAGAAGTATCCAAGGAGCACAGCATTGTCCGTTTCACCATGTACTATTTTACCTATGACCCATGGATTGGAAAACTCTTGTATCTTGAGGACTTCTTCAGAATGAGTGATTTTAGAGGCTTTGGGGTAGGATCAGAAATTCTGAAGAATCTAAGCCAGGTTGCGATGAAATGTCGCTACAGCAGCATGCACTTCCTGGTGGCAGAATGGAATAAACCATCTACCAACTCCTACAAAAAAATGAGGTGCCTCTGATCTGTCCAGCGAGGAGGGATGGAGACTCTTCAAGATCGACAAGGAGTATTTGCTAAAAATGGCAGCGGAGGAGTGAGGAGTGCTGGTGTATACTACACCTCCCATTGTATTTTAGAGCAAATTCTCAACTTATCTTCTTTCTATCATGTTTGTAGTGAAATAAGAGAATGACCACCCCCCAAAAAAATCCTATATAATAAAAGGCTAATATGCAAATTGTCCCCTCCACCAGGAATTCGACCAGGGGGCAGGGCCGTCAGGCCAACTGCCTGCGGCCCCTCCCCCTAGCCGGCCCGGCCCAATCGTGCACCGGGCCTCTAGTAAATAAATAAAAGTATATAATGTAAAAAATACAAAAATAAAAAAAGTTACTCAATTTCTTAACTCACGTTCCCAACTGTTTTTTAAAACAGTGGATGGCGTTTGAAATGATGAACAAATAAGAAATAATTTATGTGCGTGCCTGTGTGTTGCGTCTTAAAGGAGCTATTAAAAACACAACTGAATAGCACGTGTTTTTCCATTCTCTGGAAAGCAAGAAATATAGAGCTGTTTTTACTCAAACTTTTCCAAAACAAATCACCTTTGGTGATGGAAAAATGTTGCCCTAAGGAGAGAAATTTTCAGAAAAATTATGAGTGAGTGAAAAAAAACAAACCAACAAAACAGAACATTGAGTAGAAGCCCTATTAATGAAAACAAGAACCCTGGCCATTAGGCCTCAAGCCATTTGCAGCCGCTGTCACTCAGCTGTCTCTCATCTGCATGAGCATTGAAGTCAGACAGACATGAGTTCAAATCCAGCCATGACTCTTATCTGAATAGCCTGGGATATCTTGTCACCTTTTTAAAACTCATTTTCCTCATCTGCAAAATGGGGACAAAATACTTTCCTCACACACTTCTGGAAAGCTTAAATGAGGTGTATATTTAAAGTACCCACCATGCTGTAAACTTTATTTTTTTAAATATACTTTTATTGATTTTTTTACAGAAAGGAAGGGAGAGGGATAGAGAGTTAGAAACATTGATGAGAGAGAAACATTGATCAGCTGCCTCCTGCACACCCCCTACTGGGGATGTGTCTGCAACCAAGGTACATGCCCTTGACCGGAATCGAACCTGGGACCCTTGAGTCCGCAGGCCGACGCTCTATCCACTGAGCCAAACTGGTTAGGGCGAGTAAACTTTAGATATATTGTCATTTCTGTGGTTGCACTGGACACATCTGATCCCATTGAGCATATAACATGCCCTATTAAGCAGCATCTGGATCTTAGAGGTACTCTCTTCCCAATGTTGCCTTCTAGAATATTCTAGTCGCCCAAACTGAGATGTTTTGACATCTAAAACTGAGATGTTTTGACATGAGATGTTTGACATCTCATTTTGATATCTAAAAGAATAGGGATTGTATATAGAAAGATAATTTTTTTTGTTTTCTCATTTTTTATTTTCAAAAAACATTGCCAAGTGTAAAAGAAAGATGGGAAGGAACCCCACTCAACACAGGGTACCAGTGCTGTAGCGTGTGAGGTGGGTAACACGGAGAGAAGAAGGTGGTAGGGGGAAGTGGACTGAGTCAGAATGAAAAAAGAGAATTTCAACTTCATCTGTAATTTTAAATTTCCATTCATATAGAGATATTTGAGGGACAAATATTCAAAATGGTGGGTTCAGGGATGTTTGTTATGGTATTCTTTGTACCTTTCTGCATTTTTCACTACCAAATTATTTCCAACTGAGCAAATTATTCATTATAACCATAATAAAATGTTTAATGGAAAGAACCTCCCCATATCCTGCTACCCTAACAATTGATGTCATTGACATCCTGTTTCTTTTTCTTGTGTTCACACATGAGCATAGCTATTTTCCAGAGTAAGTGTGTAATCCGTCCCCATTTAGGGACATGCAAGGATGGCCGCATACCAGCCCCAGCGGTGTTTTGCCAGGCCTAGGGCAGAAATTAGACTGTTCGCACTACAAGCAGTCTGGCACCCGTTATCTCAAATATGGCCAGCTTGAGGGATGCTCTTTTTCAACAGTCTGGTCCTTGAGTTTGCAGGTTCTGCATCATCACATAACGTCTTCCTGCTTTAGCTCATCAGTCATTGATTTATCCGTTCATTCCAGATGTCTGTTGAGCACCCTTATGTACCTGGCCCTGTGCGAGGTACGTAACTGAGGGACAAGTGGGGGAGATGAACAGGTAAGCAGCCATGAGAGGTTATGCAAGGTGATGAGGTGCGATGATGGGGAAAAGCAGAAGGTGGAGGGGGGGGGGGCACCGAGGAGATTGGGGGGGCAGGGACAACTCCCCAGAAAAGGTGATGGCAGGAAAAAGTCTGGAAGGAAAAGTGAGAGTTTGCTAACATATGAAACTTGGGAGATTACTTTGTCTTTTTTTAAAATCCAGATGTGGTGGCTTATCTTTGAAAAATCAGAAGATCTGGCAATGCTGGGGACGAGTCCCATAGGAGAAAATGAGCTGGACCTCCGCGGAGGGCTGTGTGCCTGAGCAGAAGAGAACGTGTAAGGTGAAGGGGCCCCACCGCCAAACTTCACCAATTTCAACTGACACCATGTGGGCTGGGGCCTTCAGATGGGTTTTTTATTTGTTTGTTTGTTTTAATACATTTGTGTTTATTTCAGAGAAGAATGGAGAGGAAGAGAGAGAGAGAAATATCAATGATGAGAGAGAATCATTGATCGGCTGCCTCCTGCACGCCCTCCTGTCACTGGGGATTGAGCCTGCAACCCGAGCATGTGCCCTGACTGGTAATTGAACCGTGAACTCCTGGTTCAGAGGCGGATGCTCAACCTCTGAGCCACACCGACCAGGCACATGCCCCTTTAAATGCTCTCAACTTTGCAGGGAAGGGCATACTGGCTCCACCCGGCGGAGGAGCCTGGAGTCAGAGAGGTTCCATGCCAGGGTCTTGCAGGGCCGAGACAGATTTCAAACTGCACCCTCCAATAACAAGTCCAGAGCTCCTGTCCAGGCCAGAGAAGTCCCCCTCATGGTGAAGATATTGGGGACCAAGGCCTGTCGGGAGGCAGTTTAGGGGGGCGGATCGCTGGTTCTCTTTATACCTCATAGCCTACTCCCTTCCCTGTGGCCTCCTGGGGAGGTTCCTGAGAAAATGAAGAGAGAGAAGAGGCTAGTTGAGGCTTTCTGAGGCCCTCAGGGAGCTGAAATGAGATGGAAGCTAAGAAGGGTAATCAAGACACGCCTCAACCTATTATTGAGAAAAAGTCTGTAGACTGTCCAAAGCAGGCGTCCTCAAACTACGGCCCGCGGGCCACATGCGGGTGTTTTTGCCGTTTTGTTTTTTTACTTCAAAATAAGATATGTGCAGTGTGCATAGGAACTTGTTCATAGTTTTTTTTTAACTATAGTCCGGCCCTCCAACGGTCTGAGGGACAGTGAACTGGGCCCCTGTTTAAAAAGTTTGAGGACCCCTGGTCCAAAGTGTTTGTACACTCAGACTCAATAATATACATTGTTGTGGTGGTTGCTGTTCATGGCTAACTAGGTGCCAGGCCTCATTCCAGCACTTGCCACGGAAGCCTTACCAAAACCCTGGGAGGAGGCTTCTGAACCTAAATTTTAGAGATGGGAAAGGAAAGGTGAGAGGGAGCGTGACTTGTCCAGGATCATCCCGCTACAGAAAGGTGGAGCTGGTTGTCTAACTCAGAGACCTATGGTTTTTCCACTAACCATAGTCAACTGCCTCCAACTTCTAGGAGTCTAGCCTAAGAAGATCATCTCAAACTTGGAAAAAAATTTTGTTATATACAAAATTATTTGCCCTAGGACTATGTGTACTATTAGAAAATGGACATAGCTTACTTAAGTGTCCAATGGTTCACATAACGCCTGACCCAGCCTGGGCCCTCAACAAACATATTTCAGATGAACAAAAGGTAATAGTTAAAGGAATGATGGGCTACCTGACTTGATGGGGTATTAAATGCCCTTTACTAAGTACACTTAAGAAGAGTTTGTGATAACATCTTAAGTGATTGCTATTTATAATGTTATAAGAAAATTCCAAGGGCACAATTATGTATATTATAGGATCGCAATTATGTTCAAGTACATTACATCTGAACAAAAAGAATGCGAGAAAATATGACCTGCCCTATCGGTGTGGCTCGGTGGTTGGGTGTCTATCTATGAATTAGGTCACGGTTCGATTCCCAGTCAGGGCATATGCCTGAGTTGCTGACTTGATCCCCACTAGGGGGTGTGCAGGAGGTGACCCATCAATGATTCTCATCATTGATGTTTCTATCTCTCTCTCCCTCTCCCTTCCTCTCTGAAATCAATAAAAATATATTTTTTAAAAAAGAAAGAAAGAAAATATGACCCAAGAGCTTACACTACTGTATTTGGCTGTTAGTTTTAGACTACTATGAGTTTAATTTTTTCCTTCCCCTCTTTTTCAGATTTGTAGTTATAAGTATGGATCACTTAAATTTTTTTAAAAAAGAAACACTTTGTTGTATTTAAAAGGAACCTTGACTTTGAGAATTCCATCCTCAGACAAGGAGGACATGGAACAGGAATATGCAGGGAAAACTGGAAAACAAACCCTGCCAAATGGCCAACCCATCGGGCAGGTGGCAGGGAAAGGGACAAAGGAGAAAGCAGGGTGGACAACAAGGACATCTGCAAGGGAGAAGGATGTTTTGGGGGGGTGAGGGGGTGCAGAAAGGGCCTAGGATTAGACAGAGCAGACAGCCACAGTACCACACACAGAGTCAGCGGACAGGCATTTATTGAGCACCTACTTACCGTTTTCTATGTTCAGGCACTATTCACAGATGATGCCACTGAACCCTTGTTGTGAGTCTGTACATTATATTATTTCAGTTTTACAGGTCAAGAAAATAACTGATTTGAAACCATTTTAGAGGTGGAAAACACCTGTGAGTTGATCGATACCAGAGATTTCCAGAACCAACAGTGTATTACAAACTCTGGGACACTTGTTACAGTATGGTAATGTCATTTGGCCAGGCCCCTGAGCTAGTAAAGTGGCCAGACTGAGGTGAAAACCTTCATATAGCCACTTTGCCAGCTATGGCATAGGATCCAGGGTTTGGGGGAGCCCCTCTAATCCTCAAGGTTGATGTCATGAAGGAGATCTAGCCTGCCCAAAGACCCCCCTCGATACTCCCCAAGACCAGCACCCCAAGCCTCACCAGCAGTCCTATTTTTATTGTACATTTATTTACCCTGTGCCCAGACAGTAAGCTCACAGTTATGGAATATTAGTCGGAAGACATCTGAGAGATGACCTGGTTCAAACCCTTCATTTGACAAATGAGGAAATTAAGAAACTTGCCCAAGGTCACACAGCTTGCTGCCTCTGCTCCTAATTCTACTAAAACTGGAACCCAAATGCTTTGACTTCAAGCCCACTTTCCATTCTTCCCTCTTTACGCTTAGAGCTCCCAAGTTCCATGTCATTCTTTTATGCAAAAGAATCATTAGTCCCAAATGGGAGAGAGGCAAGCTTTTTTGTCCCCTAAAGATTTTATTTCTAATATTCAAGGAACTGTTGCAAATGACAATAAGCAGCCCCATATAAAAGAAAAAGTCATTTCTCAGAAACTGGCTTCAAAGTCATTTTTCAGAAATTAGAAGAAAAGAAAAGAAAAAAAAAAAAAGACAAAGACTAGAACCAGGGCAGGAAAATCACAATTGATCCAAATGGAACACATGTAATGTCTGCCAGGGCTCAGCCAAAGGAGGCAGAAATAGCCCATTTCTTCCAATTACCCCCATTTTCCATCCTCTAATCTAGATGAAGACTGTCATTTTATTGGCTTGTCAATTTTTAGGAAACTTAACTCTGTTCTTCACTTATTCAATTATCTCCCCAACCCTGGCACTCCAGCCAGAGGTAAGCCTGTGGCCCAGCTAACTCACATGGGGCTCCTTTATTTTCATTTTATTGCCCACGTTGCTGCTCATGTTTCTACTTTTCCTTTTCTGACATCCTTCAAGTTCATGCTCATCCCGCCACTCCAAGGTGTGGAGTTTGGAGTCGGCCTGAAAATGGGTGTGAAGCCCAAAAAGAGCCCTCACTACCTGGGTAGCCTTGAATATTTGATCTCTCCGAGCCTCCGTTTCCCAGTCAATCAAATTACATGTGACTTTTATGAGAAATAAATAGGATTATATGGGTAGAGTCACCAGCATACAGTAAGCATTCAATCCTTAAATGCTGGTTTTATCCCGCAGGACACCTTGTGTGACACACATATCATGTGGCTCAGAATACTTGGTTAGTTAACATTCAAAGTACCACAAAAGATTCCAGATACTTTAAGACTTGGGGGACACAAAGGGGAAATAGTTATGCAAAAGCAACTAGAAAAGTAGTTTTCCCTTTTTAAATATAAGTCAGCATTGGGCCCTGGCTGGTGTGGCTCAGTTGGTTGGATGTCGTTCCATGCACCAAAAGATTGCTGGTTGAAGACCCAGAAACACGGAGGCATGGATCAGACTGTCGGGCCTCAGGGGGAGGGTAGGGAAGGGTGGGGGTAAAGGGGGAGATCAACCAAAGGACTTGTGTGCAAGCATATGAGCCTAACCAGCGGTTAAGGACAACAGGGGGGTGGGGGCATGTGTGGGGAGGGGTGTGGGATGGGAATGGGGGGATGAGGACAAATATGTGATACCTTAATCAATAAAGAAATTAAAAAAAAGAATATATTAAAAAAAAAAAGATTGCTGTTGATTCCTGGTCAGGACACATGCCCAGGTTGCAGGCTCGATCCCTGGTGGGAGGCGTGCAGGAGGCAGCCAAATGATGTTACACTCTCACATGGCTATTTTTCTCTTCTCCTCTCTTCTCTCTCTAAAAATCAATAAACTATTATTTTTAAAAAATCAGAATTGGTAATCCTAAGAAACATGACTGGAGATGAAGTTGGATTAGAAATCAACTAAAGGCACTGAGAAGTCCTGCAGAAAGAAATCTGCGTCCCTTGCTTAACTAAGCATTTTCTACACTTATTTGGTCACAAAAACTTTTGTCAAGTAATATCTATTAATCCCCACAAAAGCCCTGGCTACACAGAGCTGCCTCCAAAAAGGGCTCACACAACAGGGTTTCATTGTTGCATCTGGACCCCGGGGAGCTGGCGGCGGGAGGAGGGAGCAAAGTTAGGAGTGAGGGCAATAGTCAAACACGCTAGGATTTGTGCCATGAGCCGGACTCTCCACACAATGAGAAGGGAAACAGGTGAGCTCAAATATGACCACACCATTGTGCCACCCAGCATGTCCCCATGTCACCGAGCCCCTCCATGCCTCAGCTCACTGAGAGGATCGAATAAAATAATAGATGGAAAACTCTTAGAAGACATGGTAAACTCACAATAAATCCTTATTAGTATTGTCTACTATTACTCTTCTATTTCTCACAACAGTCCTCTGAGATAGAAATTATTACCGCTTCCACTTTTCTGAGGCTCACAGAGCTTGGTAAGTTGGAGCCTGGGCTCAAAAGCAGCTCTGCCCCCAATGTCCACACGGTTACAATGTCACCCCTGCCCTGGGGTTTCAGATTCCCCATCTCTAGCGCATTCCTGTCTCTTTTCTGGTAGAGACAGAAGTTATAAAGTTTGTCCATTCAGCCAGTATCTGGGATGTGGCAGGCACTCACTCAGGGTCAGGGATACAGTGGCAAGACACCATGTCTGCCCTCTTGGGGCTTATGGTCTATGACTGAGACACAGAGATCAAATCAGCAGGAGCGAGGGGGCCTAATTCCAACGTGAGACAAATGCTCTCAAGTTGTGCCATCCAATACGGTAGCCACTGGCCACACGAGGCTATTTTTTTATATATACACTGAGTGGCCAGGTTATTATGATCTCTGAACGCATAATAATCTGGCCACTCAGTGTATATCCTATATAATAAAAGGCTAATATGCAAATTGTCCCCTCTACCAGGAGTTCGACCAGCAGGCAGGCCAGCCAACCACCCATGTCCCCTCCCCCCTGGCCAGGCTGGCCGGACCCCACCCATGCACGAATTCATGCACCGGGCCTCTAATACACACACACACACACACACACACACACACACACACACACACTGAGTGGCCAGATTATTATGCGTTCAGAGATCATAATAATCTGGCCACTCAGTGCATATTTTATTGATTTTTTACAGAGAGGAAGGGAGAGGGATAGAGAGCCAGAAACATCAGATGAGAGAGAAACATCGGTCAGCTGCCTCCTGCACACTCCCCACTGGGGATGTGCCCGCAACCAAGGTACATGCCCTTGACTGGAATCGAACCTGGGACCCTTCAGTCCGCAGGCCAGCGCTCTATCCACTGAGCCAAACTGGCTAGGGATACACGAGGCTATTTTAATTCAACTTTGAATTTATTAAAATTCAACAAAATGGATCATTTAGTTCTTCAATCACATGATCCAAGTGCCCAACAACCAATGTGGCCTGTGGCTACCTTGCCGCTCAGCACAAACATAGACCATTTCTATCATCACAGAATCTTCTATTGAAGGATTGCTTCAGAGAAAAGGAACCAGAACTATGAGCTCTGGTGGGGGGGGGGAGGTCCAGACACAGAGGTTTCCCCGAGGAAGTGGCATTTGAGCTGGAACTGAAGGATGAGGGAAAACCCAGTCCGGTGGAGAGAAACCCAGTTGGGGAAGAACAGGAGAACACACTAGATGGCCTGTGGTGGGAGGGACCCCTGCGACTGGAATGCAAAGAGAGGGAGTGGTTAAGAGCAAGGGGATTTGAATCCCAGCCCCAACTCTTCCTAGCTGTGTGTTATTGGACCAGTTACTTGACTTCTCTGTGCCTCGTTTTCCTCATCTGTAAAGAGGATAACGATAGTACCTCTCTCCCAGAGCTGGCCTGAGCACGGAAAGAGCCTGGCACAGCTTCAGCTCTGTCGTGTGTCTGCTGTTACTATTCCTGGAACAAGATGGGAGATGCAGGCTGTGCAGGCCTTGTGGCCACGGAAAAAAATGTTGGTCTGTGTCTTAAAAGCAATGAGAAGCCTGAAAGGTTTTAAACAGAGAGGGCGGAACGTGTCTGTGGGCGATGGGGAATCACAGCCATCTGAAGGTGGTGGCAGCCACCCTCCCACCAGCCAGGCACTGGAAATTGGGGCAGTGGACCCAATACTGCCAGGCCTTCCACTCTTCCAAAAGAGTCTGGAAATGGAGATTTTTTTAAAATGTAAAATCTCCTAACTTTTTATTTCCAATTTTTTAAATATTGTGAGGGAAAAACCAGCCACCTGCTAGGACTTGTGGCCTACCTCACAATCTGCAGATCCCCAAACCTCAATCAACCAAAGTTTATAACTGAAGCCACATCACCTGGTGAGCCAGGTGGCTCCAGGAAGAACTCCAGAGATTGCCAAGAACAAAAGTGAGACATCAAAAGAGTCGACAAATTAAAGCTGAACCAAATTGCCACACACACAAATGGCTAGAGGCCCTCAGGGCCTGAGAAAGGGCCCCCGTGATGAAAGCACAAGCTGCACAGCCTTTTTATTTGTTAACCTGTTGGTAGTAAAAAGAAAATATATAAAAACCACTATTCTCTTCGCTCAGAGGTTGTTAAATGAATGTATTCTCAGTCCCTCCAGAGAGTCCGCCAGTTCTTTCCCCGACAAAATATAGGGAGCAGGTGTTCATTTGAGAGGTCTGCGGTTCGTGTCATTCCCTGGTGCCAGATTATAAAACAAAACCATTTCATTATTGGGTGGAAGCAAGAGAAGATATAAAGAGGAAAGACTGGTTTGATGAATAAGAACGCTTGAATGAAAGACTGAGGCCTGAGCAAGAATCAGATATTTTAGGTTTTCATTCTTGAGAGCTTCCTCTTCATTAATCATTGTTTTTTCATAGGAGTTCTTCTTCCAAAAATATTGAATATCTAATGTATGCTAGGAACTGGGATACAGAGCCCTGGGCCCTCTCCCCAGGTAACCAGGCGGTGACTAGTGTTCCACCAGATTTAGGAACCGACCCAGCTAAGCACTTGTTCTAGGTGGACAAACATTTGTAGCAAAGAGAACAAAGAAAAATCTGACTGGCTTTAGCATCTTATTAAGCCCCTCCGTCCCCATCCAGTCCCCCAATCAGAAAGAAAAGGTGGGCACTGAGTTCTTTATGGGAGATTTTATGAATACTGGAGAAGTGGAAACCACCTCTGAAGAAAGAAGCTTCTAGCACTTCCTCCAAGGGTCAAGCCCAGGAAACATGGATTTAGAAACACTAGATTGCTCTCTAAGAAGGGTGGGAATTTTACTGGGTGAAGCATGTCAGTTTGAGCTGACATGATGGAGCTGGAGATTGGTGCTGAGGCTGCAGGCTGCCAGCAGAGGTCCAACCTCCTTCCCATTTTCCCCCATCACCCACCCCAAGTAGCTGATGGAAGGGAAGGCTATGGTCTGACTTATGGTGACCGTACATCTCAGTCCAGCTTTGAGAGCAGATAAGAGTCATAATACAGAGACACACAAAATGCTTCCTGATCTTAGGTCAAGGGCATCTAAATCTAACTATGACAGAGTTTCCATCCTGCATTCTGTAAATCAACATCTCCCTGAACATGGACAAGAAAAAAAATGTACCTTGATTTTGATTAACCTCTAACTAAAATGAAGCATGTCTTTCTATTATGAGTGGAGGCAACAAACCACAATGGTATTAGCAGTACCTATGACTTTGCCACAAACTGTAATCACAGATATTCTCATATCACATTTCTTTTGCGACAGAAACCTTGAAAGAACATTTATGGACATCATTACAGCAAAACCGTGGTAGTTATTAGACTTGCTGATCAATATTGTTATTTAACGCATTAATAAAGAAGTTCATTATATTACCATGTCACTAAGTTATTTTTTCAATGGGGTCCAAGGCATACAAAGATTAATGACCCCAGGACTAGGGGATGCGGGCATGGTGGTTTGAAGGACTGATTGCTTGAATTTAAAAGGCATGAATTAACCTTTTGCACTCGGATGTCGAGGGTGACTCGACACGGTTAGCATTGGTAGCAGGAATCGAGAAAAAAGCAAGCGAGTGCAAAGGGTTAAAGCCAGTAAAGGAAAGGGGCAGGGGAAAGGCATTTTTGTCTAGGGAACAGCACTTGGAAAAGCACATGCTTTTCAGACACTGTAACTGTTTGGTGAGGCTCCAGAGGGCTCCAACTTCAAGCTCCTGGTCCTAATCATCAAAGGAGATGGTATCGCCATTGAGTTTTTGATGCATGTGTTGAAAGTTCTACTTAACCAAAATATTTAAAATACTAGAGGTCCAATGCACAAAATTCGTGCAAGAGTAGGCCTTCGCAGCCCCAGCTGCCTCAGCCCTCACAGCCACAGCTTCGTCCGGAAGGTCGTCCGGAAGGCCGCTGTTCCTCTGTTTGGTCAATTTGCATATTACACTTTTATTATAGATACCTCAATATTCCTAGCCCTATTTTGACATGTCTTTATTTTTCTTTCAAGGCACCTCTCTTAAGGGAGTGAAGCTGGCCAAGAGGAAAGGATTTCCTGGAGGTAGGGAAGCAGATGAGGTCAGCAAAGTACACATGGGCCAGATCAAACAGTTGAGATTTGTTCCTGGGATTTGTTTTTTTGAAAGTTTCTTTCGTTTTTTAATGTCATGCGAGTGGCAGAATCTATATAATGTTCATTTGCTGATTTCCCTGCCAACATCTATCTCCTTTCTCCTGGCAACAATAGCTCAGATTTCAAACCACCTATCTACACCTATCTTCCCCCTAGAGGTAGGGGGAAGGGCATATGACCCAGACTTGGCCAATCAGAACACAGACTTCCCCAACCCATAGTGATTGTTTTAGAGGTAAGCCGATCACAATAATTCCATCTTTGTGCCTTCATAGGGATTGTTTCAGGGGTCGGTCCTCTTCCAAGTTGTTCCAATCACAGTAAATCTTGGGATTTGTGTAAATACTATGGTGAAAAGGTGTCATATTTTTTTAGACTGGATTGGAGTAGGAGGGTTTAAACCTAAAGAAAGAAGCTAAGGTAGCTATCTTGCTAGCATGCTAAAGCCTAAGAAGGAAGCCAAAAATGGGAAAGCAGAGTCAAGAGATGGAGAGAGATGAAGTCCTGATGGCAATACTGCACCTCTGGATAAAACTGGGCCAAATCTATCCTGGACTTTTCAGTTAAATAAACTAATAACCTTTTGTGCCTGTTGAGTTGGCCTCAACAAACGAGCTGGTTTTAGAACAGACATGCCATCTGCTGGGAGAGGAATGATCAAGGAGGTTCTGAAGGGGAGAAAGGGAGACCCAGAACTTCAAAGTTGGAGACGGTGCTGGTCCACGTTCCCCAGGCAAGGCTGCAATAGCAGACAGCCCCAAACTGCCCAGGGCCCACCACTTCTCACTCACATTGTTTATTGGCTGCAATTGGTTTGGACTTGGGGGTTTGGCGTTCCTTCCTTTTGTTCTCATTGCTGACTCTGGCTTTGTGGCTTCATTCTAAATGTCCCCCCCATTCCAGTATCCAGGTGGGAGGAGGGGGCAGCTCCTATCATGGTCTCCTGGCCAAAAGTAACAAAAACGGTAACTGAACCGATGATGACTCTCAAAGCTTCTGCTCAGTGGTGGCTGTCCACATTTGCCCACATTCCATTGGCCAGAGCAAGTCAAGCCCAACATCAACGGAAGCACTGAAAGCTGCGTGGCAGCGGGCAGAGATGTACAATCCTCTTATGAGAGAGGCAGTGACTAGTGGGAACAATAATAGGGTCCACGGCCAGGACTTTGGAGATGATTTGGTTCAAGTGCCTCATTTTACAGATGGGGAAACTGAGGCCCTGATTAATGAAGTAACTTGCTCACAGTCACATGGGTCACAGTGGCAGACAAAGGGCGAGGACCCAGGGTCTCCTGATTCCCCTTCCAGAGCTCTTCCCTGCACCCCGGCTGCTCCCCTGCAGATCCACTTAGACAAGCAAAGAGAGATTGCTCAGGGTCCTCTGTCCTCTCCCATTGGCTCACATGGTGTATGTCCCAGCACAGAGAGCTGGATGATAGAGCAAAAGAGAAAATTCTCCAGAATCATTATTTGAACTTGTTTCTCCCAGGCATCCAGTGAAAACAGAAAGTTGATTTGGGGTGATCGGCCAGAACCTTGGAAACAAGCACAAGAAATTATGATTCTGAAACATTTTTGAACATACAGACTTAGATTTGAAATTGGAGATTTGAGGCTTCTTCCTTTTATTCTGATTTTTTACCAGTTTTTAATCCCACTGAAGAGAACAAAAAGTAATGGTTATTAAATATTCAGGTGTCAGATACTGATAGATTTCATATGTATTCATTTATTACATGAATTTTCCTGGGTAACTGGGAATTTTTTTTTAATGTTTCTCAAGTGACATGTTTCTCTCCCTTCTCTACCCCTTTTTATAGCACTCCTGAGAATACACAAAATAATTAACACGCTCTGCTACCTAGACTTTTGAGCAGCAATGCTCTATATGACATATTTTGAGCACTAAGTATATAAACTGGTTATAGTCACTAAAAATTTTGGAGAAGTCAGTCTGAAAAACCCACTCACATCAGTGCAACTAGGACTGACCTTCCAGACCTGAGCATTTGGGTTTGGGCGCAGTCCCCCGGTCTCCTGGGATTCCACAGGACCCAGTGCCCTGCCTCCAGTCCCAAGACCACTTCCTACAGAGACTCCCCCAGTGGAGTCAGGGGAGGGTCTATGTACCCCAAGCTGAATATTGCAACCAAGCAGGAACCTTCTCCAGTCTCCTTAGTTGGGCCTCTAAGTCACTGATCCAGAAAGAGAGGGTAGACTAGGCCACCACCAATGGTTACTAATTAAGGGAAATGAATGAATTCTATATCCTGGCTGGCCAGAGTCACCATCAGTTCTCCGAGGGTCTCTCTTTGCTGAATTTCTCTATTAACTAGTACGTTAACTCATCCAACCCTCAAAACAAGCTCTGTGTTAATAGATACTATTATCTCCCTTATGCAGATGAGGAATGTGAGACTCAGAAAGGAAAGGGATCGATTTTGGTCATCTGATTACAAAGCTAGCATTTGACACCATCTCTGCCAGACCCCAAAGCCATCGATGTTGAAATCCATTCATTCACAAATACGTAAAGCACCTACCATCCGCAAGTCCTGTGTGAAACTGGAAATAAATAGTGTACAAGACCCAGTTCTCATGTAGCTTACTCAAAATTCACCCAACAAATAATGTCTGTATGGTCTGGTCCATAGTAGTTTATAAACTACTAGCAAATGTAGACAAATTCACATGCAACTAACAGTACAATTTGCTAAATCTATAATAGTGGTTGGTAAGTAAAGGGGTCGATGAGAACAGAGAGCGTGAGAGCCACATGTTCTACCATTTGCCTTGTACTGGGTTTGAAAAACCTTAGAATAAGCCTACCCAACCCCTCTCTCTCCAATTCTAATCATTCCCTTACTTAACAGCTCATCAAAAACAGAGACCTGCAGGGACTTAGGATATACTGGCCTTGGCCTATTCTTTGCAGCTATAGAAAAATGTACTGGAGCAGTGCCTTAGGCCAGAATCAATTTCCGTCCAAAAAGCCAGGCAGTGTACTTGCAGCTCAGTAATAAGAGGGTGCGGGGAAAAAGTCTGAGGTGGTTCTGGAGAGGTCCAGAGATAGCTCTGCAGTCAATTACTGATGGTGAGTGAAAAATGAGGTCAGCTCCCTGACAGCAAGGCCCGAGAGAGGCAGCAAAATACCACAGAACCCCCATTCTCTGTGGCCCGAGGACACAGCATCTAAAAATAGACACACAATAACACTGGATCTGCTGTGGATTTCACAACTGCTGGCCCAGCACAAAATGTTTGGCTTTGGCCAAGTCAGGATGCAATGAAAACCAGCCGGGAAGCTGAGCATGACCAAGATCAACATTCACCAGGACAATAGCAACCCATCTGTCCATCAGGCCTTGACCATGAAGCTAAATTACCCACTGCCCTAAGTCCTTGTTCAAGTTGCTCCGCAACTTACAGAAAACTTGCCTTGCATGCCAGGGACTTTCTAAGACATTTCATTGCAGGGACAATGGGGTGGAGGAACTTGTGGACGATTGCCTGAGAACTAGAAAACTCGTGAAAAATGTCCATGATTTCAGTGGAAGGGAAATACAACTGCAAGCGTGGGATGTGGGTGGAATGGGGTAAGAAAACATTTTAAAGAGAAAATAATTGCAAACACATGAGAGGGAGAAAGGGCATGGCCCAGGCTAGGAGAGTGTAAGAAAATAAAATGAAAACAAGAAAAGATTTGGCATTATATTTGTGGGTTTTAAACCAATTTTAGAGTTGACAATTCTACTCTCCTGGAAAATGTCTACTCTTAGAATTTATGAGATATTATTTACTGAGTAGGTAGCGTGTGCCAGAAGCTGCTCTCAGCCCTTTGCACATATTATTTCATCTAATCCTCACACCAACCTACGGGGCAGGTACTAAGATTATTCCCATTTTTCAGATAAGGAAAGTGATTTTACAACTTGAACCAGACCTTGAAAAATTATCTTAACCAGTAGTTTCTAGATTGACTTGTACATCAGAATTATCTTAGAAACCCTATAGAATCTGGGGCTCTATTCTAGATACCACACCCCAATCAGAATGGTGATCAGTAACTGACTAAAGAGCCACTTTTACAGAGCACCCACATGATTCTCACATTCAACCTTGTTTGGAATCCACTTCCAATCCAACTGACCTCTGTTTTCCAGACCAGAAAAGCGAAGCCCAGAGAGTTCCAGTGACATGCCCCATATAACCAGCCTGCTGGGAGCAGAGCCAAGACCAGAACCCAGAGCTTGTCATATGATGCTCTTGCCATGATATCACTCATTCTTCACTGGAATCTTAAGTGGGGGGAAGGTGGTTTCTTTCTCTCCCACGAAATCACTAGACTTGTCATTTGGCTCACCCAACTCGTGCCCAAACCCTTTAACTGAACTCAGTGCAATTAAACAAAGTTTGGCTGAGCACCTACTATGAGCTACACACTGTCCTTGGTGCTACAACCCTGTGGTGAACAAGACTATCACAAGCCCTGGCCCTCAGTGCAGCAGAAAAAAACAACATAAAAAATATAACCAGCCCTAGCTGGTTTGGCTCAGTGGGTAGAGCATTGGCCTGCAGACTGAAGGGTCCAAAGTTCCATTCCAACCAAGGGCACATGCCCAGGTTGAGGGCTCGATCCCCAATAGGGGGCATGCAGGAGGCAGCTGATCAATGATTCTCATCATTGGTGTTTCTATCTCTATCTCTCCCTCTCCCTTCCTCTCTGAAATATATATATATCCATCTTCCTGAATGAACTAGAATCAGCAGAAAGCAATTTTATTTTCTCATCACTACCCCTTTAAACCTGCTCCATCTTCCTACTCCCTGGAAATCTTAGGTGTCTTAGATGGATCCTATAGGTATTCTGGCCACTTTTGAGTGTTCAAGAATAGCCTTGTGTTTCAGGTCTTTTGGAAAGTCCCATTTGGCAAAGCTGCAATCCCTCATCCACTTAAAAAGTTCTTCCCCACCCTCAGCTTGGGACTGGCTCAGGCTCAGGACCTTCCATGGAGAAGAGGGTAGCGTGGTTTCCTTTGCTAGTTCTTGCCCTTCTCTCCAGCTCACTGGGCTTATTTAGGGTCCTCTGGGGCCAGAGTCAGGAGCCCAGAGAGCACGAAGAAGAGACTAGAAAGGTAAAGAAGGTGAGAAAGTTTTATGGAGCCAGGGTCGTCTGTACTACTCAAATGTCCTCAGTCATGGGAGATGTCCAAATGCTGGTTCTTTCTCCCGTGATGGCTTCCCCTCCTTCCCTCCCTCCAGCCAGTGATGGAATTGGCCTCCTGCAATTCCCTGATGGGGGCCATGCCTCCTGCCACTGACTTCTCAACCTCTCACTTCTATCCATGTATCCTATTCAGACACTATCTGTTGGGGTCACCTTGTGCTTCATAAGGGATGGGGACCCCTCTCAAAATGACTCAAGTCTGGTTTTCCCTCCCTAGAACCAAATCCAGGCCCCACTGCTATTGGGAGGACTCTTCATCCCAGCGTAGACCTTCTTCCTCCCTTTCTCATCGGGGCAGCTCCAGGAGGCCTCTCTCTTTAGACCCTCCAGGCATGAGTTGTGCACCAGTCACTAAGGCCCTTCAGTGCCAGGGGTTTTTCCAGATGATTCTCAGAAGTCCTCCTCATTTGGCTTAGAGGAAGGGGAGAGAAGCATGCCCTCCCTTCCCCCATTCTGACTACTCGCTCTCTAATCTCTCTCAATTGGTTCTCACACCCCATTGTATGTCCTCCATGTGGGTGATGAGCTAAGAATTTTTAAAATAAAAACCAATTTCACAATCTCTTAGCATGTATTACACAGATGTTCTCAACCCTTGGGTACTTTGCCAAAACAGCAAAAGTCAAATATAACATCCTGTTACATGAGAAATTACAAATCCAGAGTGCCAAGGGAACACATAGCAAGGGTATCTGGGGCCAGCCCACTTTCGTTCCTAAGATCTTTCCCTCACAGCTCTCAGGTGAGGTACCAAATCCCTCCTCTAGGCTTTAGTAGACACTGGCTTTCTAGAGGGCAAATGAGTAGCTTTTGCTGTCACTCAAAAGTCACCCATCCCACTCCTCCCAAACAGCCACTGCTTTGCATTGTATAGTATATATTTAACTTTATCCACGAGTGGCCTCGATATACTTCTGTTCCTATCTTTAAAAACATCGACTGTAGCCCAGCTGGCATGGCTCAGTGGTTGAGCGTCAACCTATGAACCAGGAGGTCACGGTTCAATTCCCGGTCAGGGCACATGACTGGGTTGCAGGCTCGATCCCCAGGGTGAGGCGTGCAGGAGGCAGCCAATCAATGATTCTCTCTTATCATTGATATTTCTATCTCTCTCTCCCTCACCTTTCCTCTCTGAAATCAATAAAAACATATTTCTTAAAAAATAATAAAATAAAATCATAGATTGAAAACTCCTATGAAGGAGTCTAAGACATCTCTAGAATGATGATGTTGACAACAACGATGTTGATGATTGATGACTGTGATCATGTCAGTTAGCAATGCTGATAGTGATTAGGGGTGAAGAAGCAGAGAGAAATGATTGGCCCACGCCTCCCTATCTTTTCTAATGATTAATACACAGCCCAGCCTTCTAGATCCAACTCAAAAATCTATCACTTCCATCAATACCGTTCCAGAGACTGGAAATATTATATTGTGTACCTTCTACATCTAAATAGTACATTGTAGCAGCCAGCCTACAAGAGAGCCCCCACTGATCCTCACCTACTGGTATTCATATCTTTGTGCAGTCCACTTTCACACTGAAGAGGCCTGGCCCACGTTACCAAAAGAATGTTGTGGAAATAATGCTGTGTGACTTCTGAATTGAAATATAAAAACTGCCATTTCCACCTTGCTCTCTCTTTGAACATGAACTCAGTAGAAATCCAGTTGCCATGTCATGAGGACGCTCAAACAGCCTTTGGGAGAGGTACACGTGGTAAGGAGCTGAGGCCTCCTGCTGGCTTGTCAGCCATGTGCACCAACCACTGCGAACTGGATCCTCCAGCTTCGAGACAGCTTTGTGCTGACTGCAGCCCCAGCTGACACGTTGACCTTAACCTCGTGAGGGACTCTGAGCCAGAATGAAAGATCCCGAGCACCCAAGGTAAGCAGCTCCAGAATTCCTTACGCATAGAAACCGTGTGAGATAATAAACATTCATTGTTGTTTTAGGACCGTAAATTTTGGGGTAATCTGTGATATAGCAATAGATAACTGATACAATGGTTAAATGCATGAGCTCTGGAATTACAGTGCCTGGATTCAAATCTTTTCTGTATCGCTCACTGCTGGGTGATCTTAGACAAATCACTTAATGTCTCTGAGCCTTGGTTTCCCCATCTGAAAAAATGAGGAAACAATAATACCTGCTTCCTACTCGTGAGAGAAGATTCAATTAAATGCGATGTGCCTCTAAGGCACGAAGCACGGGGCCTGGCATAAAGAGGACACCAAGTAAACATTAGTTCTTCTTGCCAAGCCCCTCAAAAGCTTTCCTGATGTCCCACGTAAAATGAGTCCTTTCTTCTCTGAATTCTGAGCGCATTTGCCATTGTTTTTGCAAAAACAGAAAGAGAATGAGAACAGAGTTGACTTTATCTGAGCAGGAGTCAGTATACTGGATGCTTGACGTGTGTGATCACATCTGATCTTTGCACAGTCCTGTAAGTGTAAGGGGTCTCAGCTTAAGCATTTAAGTCTTGTTCATTTTAATATGTTGACGTGTGGCTTGTCCAGCAGATCGATGGGGCTAGCCTGAGAGCAGGCTATTTGTATGAGGGACCAGGGAGCCCCCTAAGAAACATGCCACCTTAAGGGAGTCAAGATTTTTAACATTAAAGACGACCGATTAAAGATGGCCAATTAAAGAGGACATAAATTCTTTGACACTCCACACATTGTAAGGTAGGATCTATTTCACCTCCCCTGAATCCGGGCTGGCCTGTGACTGTTTTTGACAAATAGAATACAGTGAAAGTGACACTATGATAATTTTGGGTCTAGCCTTTGAAGAAGACTCACAACTTCCTCTTTGGTCTCTTGGAGCCTCCAGATCAGAGCACCCAGCACCGTGGTCGGCAAACTGCGGCTCATGAGCCACATGCGGTTCTTTGGCCCCTTGAGTGTGGCTCTTCCACAAAATACCACAGCCTGGGCGAGTCTATTTTGAAGAAGTGGCGTTAGAAGAAGTTTAAGTTTAAAAAATTTGGTTCTCAAAAGAAATTTCAATCGTTGTACTGTTGATATTTGGCTCTGTTGACTAATGAGTTTGCTGACCACTGACCCAGCAGACAAATGCCACCAGGTGATTCTAGTTAATACCAAGTAGAGCATCAGAAGCATCCTGCAGAGCCCTCCCTGAATTCCCTTGTGTAAATGTATGAGATATAATAAAATGTTGTTTTAAGCCACTACGTTTTGAGGTGGTTTATGATGCAGCATAAAATATATCTGACATGTGTAGGATCCACATATCCCAAAGTACCTATAGATAGAATTCAGGGAGTCCATACGTTTGAAGGGGGGAAATTACATCTTAATTTTTGCTAACCTGTAACTGGAATATAGAATTTCTTTTATTTAGAGTGTAGGCAGCAAACCTCACTCGTATTGGCTACACCTATGACTTTGACACTAATAAGGGATTTATAGGCTTTTCCAAACTGTGTACACACACACACACACACACACACACACACACACACACGCACACCACACACCCGCATGCACACATGCATAAAGCTTAAGAACACTGGAAGAGAGAGCAAAGCAATGGGCCAGTGTTATGGGAAGAAGGATGATTCTGATCATGAGATTCTATTTCCAAACTGTCTATGACTCATGCCTGAGCCCCAGAAACAAGGGGTCTGCATTGACAGTCGTCAAAAAGGCTGTTTTACTGAAATAACTGTAAAACCTTGAGAGCCCAAAGTGGCATTGACACAGCAGCACAAACAGAAGCAGACAGCTCAGCCAGAGCCAGAGAGAAGAGGAGACGGTGGCAACGACTCCAGGCAGCCGGAAGGACTCTGTGAACACAGGCTGGATGGGGGTGGGGGGCTATTCAGAAACAGTTGGAAATAACTCTGAACAAGGAGGATAGAGTAGAGAGACAGTCTTTAGGACAGTGTGGAATGGCTTGGAAAACATGGGCTATACGACATCAGCAAAATAATGACCTTTTTGCAGGGACCAGACGAGGTTCAACAACTTAACAGAAGACATTGAGGTGGTACGTGGTCGAACCAGGATTCAAACTCAGAGCTGTCTGGCTCCAGGAAGTTGGTCCAGCCTTACCTGCTGGTTCTCCTTATCGAGGCTCGTGGTCTTCTTCACACATCTTGAGCTCCCAGACATCAGTGTCTGCTCACGTTGTTCCCTTCACTGGTTTTCCTTCCCCAGTTCCTCCTACCCCTCACTCCACTCCCGAAAATCCCTTTCATATAAGCTTTTTCTTGTCCCATCAGAAGAATTTATTGTGCTCTATATTTCCATAACCCTCTATTCATTATAGATTTTTATCACATTGCAAGCTTTGGCCTCGTTGTCTCCCTGACTGGATTAAGAATAGAATTATTATTATTTATCATTATTATTAGCTAACATTCACTGAACACCTACTAGATACTAGTCCAAAGATCTAACATTTAGGTATTTAATAGCAATAACCCTATAATATAGACACAACTATTACTTTTATTTTACAGACATGGAAATTAAAACACAGAGAGTTGGGTCAACTTGCCCAAGAATACCCAGCTACTAGAAGGCAGACCTGGGATTTGAACCTATGTCTGTCTGACTAGGTTCTAAGGCAGAGATCATGCCTACAGTTCTTTACACCAAACATGAGGGTCTCACCCTTGTGTGCGCTCAGTAAATAATCCCTGAATGAATGATGGATAGACATATCATGTCTATTTGGTCAGTCCTTCTACTCCAGGTCCTGCACCTGGTGCATGAGAAGATGCCCATTAATATTTGTTAATGAATCAAATGAATGAATATGTTTCTATGTTTCTGGTGCCCTGTGGGGGGGGGGGGAGGAATCCTATATAATAAAAGGCTAATATGCAAATCGACTGAACAGCGGAACAACTGATAGCTATGATGCACACTGACCACCAGGGGGCAGACGCTCAATGCAGGAGCTTCCCCCTGGTGGTCAGTGCGCTCCCACAGGGGAAGCGCCACTCAGCCAGAAGCCAGGCTCATGGCTGGCGAGCACAGTGGCGGGAGCCTCTCCTGCCTCCGTGGCAGCACTAAGGATGTCCGACTGATGGCTTAGGCCCACTCCCCATGGTCATCCCCCCCCCAACCAGTCGGACATCCCCCAAGGGCTCCCAGACTGCAAGAGTGCACAGGCTGGGCTGAGGGACCCCTCCCCTGAGTGCACAAATTTTGTGCACCGGGCCTCTAGTACAGACATAAAATGATCCTCTCAGGCAAGAGTGATCACAACTCTTGATTCTGAAGTCCTGACTCTTTTCTGGGGCCATCACCACCAACAAGCACTTTTCAAAGCCTAGCAGAACCCACACCCTGCCACGTTCTTAGACTGACTTCCTGGCGACTGGGGAGTCCAGTGAGCAAGTCAAGGAGGAACGAAGTGTGCTGTCTGTGAAGCTTCTGGCTAGAGTTACATTCCGAGCCAGACCCTGAGGTCTGGTCTTGAAGCAAGCCAAAATTCATAAAGAGCAGACTTCATATTCTCAAGCCACTACTTCAATAAAACAACAACAATAATAATGCGTTGAAAGAATAACTAGTTCTATGCCATTATTTACAAACCCCTGGCCCAGCCAGGCAGCTTCAGTGTAAAGCCTCCAGGTGTCCCAGGTGACAGGGAAAGATGAGGTGTGATACAGAGAGAAAAGGGGGCTCATTTAGCTCTCACGACAGCGGTGCTTTGCGGTTTTGCTGGGGGTGATGGTCCCAGCCAGACCAGCACGGCGGCCCACTTTTCCTCACCTGGTTTTAATCACCCACCAAGGTCCCAGGAGGACCTTTTACCTGCCAGGTGCATTTCTAAAGTGGGCACAGGGAGAGGGAAGGAGAGGCCCAGAGGAGGGGGGAAAAATGGGGTATGCAATTTGGGATTCTTTTGAAATAAAACAACACAGGCCATGAAGTTAAATTAAATACTAACTATAAAAGGCTCAGCCCAGGACCTGGCACAAGATTAAATGCTAAGTAGGTGTGAGTTCCCTTTCGCTCTGCTGTTCCCAGATCGGGCCTAATCTACTGCTAACAGGTGAGTAGAGATTTTTAAATTCTGTGTTCAGTGTCCCAGTCAGGGCTAATATTCAGCCAGTATGCCCAGTAACACTGGACTGGCTGTTTATGGTAAGTCTCCATCTCACTGGGGTCATGCCTCTGCCTTCTAGTTATGATATGGTTTGAATATTACATCTGGGGCCAAATATTCATTTATTCAATACATATACAAGGGGTGTCTACTACAGGCCAGAACCTGGTCAAACAGCAGTGAAAGACTGGATGAAAAAGGAAATTGAAAATGCCCTCTCTGTTTATGGAGCTCACATTCCAACGGGAGAGACAAATAAAGTAGCATAATCCGCAGTCGGTGAGATGGGGGTAAGTGCTATGGAGAAAGCGTAGGACAGGCTCAGCCAGGGCAGGAGAGCAGTTTTTGAAGTTTTTAGCGAAGTGTCATACACATAAGGAAAAGTGAGCCCATCGTAAGTGTTCAGCTCGACCGATTTTCTCAGAGTGCATGTAGACATGTAAGCAGCATCCAGCTCAAGACACAGAGCATGAACAGAACCTGTGGGTTCCATGTCACAGCCAACTTCCCTGGGATGGGGGGGCATCCCTGGAGCTGTTGGCCAAATGTTTCCAGCTCTCTGTCTCCTGGACATGAGGCAAGATTGCAATTCTCTGCTCCCTGTTAGGGACAGCCATTCATTTGCCCTGGCCTGTGATACGTGAGAGGGAGCAGTGAGCATCACTTCTCCATGACCCCCATCATGCAGGGCTGGTGGTGGAATCCTTGTTACCTTGGAGTGTCCATCAGCCTGGGTCCCAAGGGACTCTAATGAGAAAAGCCCTGCTAACGTCCAGTGGGCATATGGCATGTGGACAAATAAGTCGTTGTTGGTTAAGCCACTGAGATGAGGGCCTTGTTTGTTACCTCCGCAGAGCTAGCCCATCCTGACTGATAATGAAGATGATATCTCATGAGAGATCTGAGGAGATAGGAGTGAGCCTTCTGGAAACCTGGAGGGAGAGCAAGCCAGGGGCAACATATTTCAAGACCCTAAAACAGAAGTATATGAGGTGTGAGGAACAGGGTCTGAGGATGAAATGCCCAGAAGCAGACCCTGAGACAAAGATTTGAATGGAAGGCATTTATTTGGCAGTGAACCCCAGAAACACTGAGAAGGGGGTGAAGAGGTGAGACAGGGAAGGGGCAAAGTCATTATAGGGAGGGTCTTTCATAAGCAGTTACCCTGGGGCTCAGTCCCCCTGGGGACATCTGGGAGGTCTCAGACCTGTTCCCCTGGGGCGTTTATCCACCAACACTGGCTATTGACTGAGGCTGCTCCCAGAGCTCAGGCCTGAAATGGGATGGGGAGGGACAGGGGCTGTGGGCAAGATACAAACATCCACTACAAACAGCAAGGAGGCTGAAGGACCAACATATATATGTATAGAAGTATAAATTACAGAACCACCCAAAATCCATTGGCAACCTCTCCAGACTAAACAAATTATCCAGGCTTACTGCCTCATCGGGACTATACAACCCCCTCCTACCTGTTATGCTGCCTCTAGCCTCACTCACCCTGATCTGATCCATTCTTCATGCTCAACCGAAGTGGTCTATAAAACATGAGAATCTGACAGGGCCACATCCCTGCCCAGAATCCTTCAGTGGTTTTCCAGCTGTGTCAGGATAAACAGCAAGCCCTCTGCGTTGGCAGACAAGACCCTGTGTGTGTGAGCTGGCCCTGCCCATTGCGACAACTCATCCCCTCCACTCTCCATCTCATCGCTGATGCTCCAGCCACAGCCTATGGCTGAGCACCCCCACTGCCCCTTGTCCTCTCAAAGCCCTATGCCTCTGCGAACGCTGCTCTCTCCACCCAGAGTGCCTCTGCGAATGCTGTTCTCTCCTCCTATGCCTCCCCTTCATCTTTGTTCACCTAATCAACTCTCATTCATTCATTCATTCAGCAAATATTCACCCAGGGCATGCCATGCGCCAGGCACCAGGACACAGCTGTAAATAATCAGACCAACCCCTCTTGCACTCAATGAAGATTACTAGGGGGAGAGACCAGTAATAACAAAGTAAATGAGTAAGGAAATCAAATAGTAGGAAATGCAGTGACGCCAAAATAAATAAATAAATAAATAACCGTGTTACATGACAGACATCGGTGATTAGGCGGGAAGACAATGTTGATTGGGTGATCAGGGAGGGCCCTGAGGAGGTGATATTCGAGGTGACTGGTCGGAATGACAAGAGGTTATCTGTCAGGCATGTAAGCACTGAGGCAGCAAGTTCTAGGATGAGCAATCACACGGGCAAAGGCCCTGAGGCAGGAAGGAATTTGGGGTGTTGGCATAACTGAAAGAAGGTCAGGGTGGTGGGGCATAGCAAGCCAGTAAGAAAGACAGAAGATGCGCTTAGAAGGCAGGGTCCAGGTCAACATGGAGGGCTCTGCTGGCCATGGGGAGGGTGCAGGACTTTAGCCTACCATGTTCAGTGCAGGTGACAGCTGCCTGTGTGTTCTTCTCCAGCCACTGGAGAAGGTTAGGGATAACAGAGCCACTTCTAGGATCCATCTCTTACCATAAATAACCCTGACAGAGAGTCCTCAAAGGTAGGCTTGCTCCAGACATCTATTCTTGTCCTTGCCTCTCCCTGGCTGTGTGACATTAGACAAGTTATTGAACTTCTCTGTGCCCAGAATATCTCCATACATTTCTGTTCTATCCTCTGAGTGATACTGAACTAACTCGGCCTTGCAGGTGAAAGAGAAGAACCAGCAAAATTTTCTCCCACCAGCAAAGTGTTTTATGAGTCCTCTTTGATACCACAGACCTGGTGTTGTCTCCTGTCTCCATTGCTTTCTTGAACAAATTATTTAATCTCTCTTAGCCTTGGTTGTCTTCGTTGTAGAATGGAGCTAATAATTGTCCCCACTGCATCGTGTTTGGGGAATGGTTTTGTGAGGTAAGGTGTTTGATCGCTTACCATAGTCTTTGCACAAATTAAAGCTCACTATATAGTTTCTATAATTCTTTTTATCAATCTTTCCAATACCATCTTGGCTCAGCCACCTCATTACTTCCTCTGTAAGAAGGCTAAGATTTGTAGTACAAGGATCCCCTGCCACCCTCAAAAGTTCACCCTCTAATCCTGACGTCATGAAAAGACAGGGGTCCTAAACTAGGATTCAAATTCCATCTCAGCCAATGGCTGGCTTTCCAACCTAAAGCAAGTCCCCTCTGTCCTCTGGGTCTCACTGCATGACTCACGGCAACTGCTTTTCAAAGAGGCCTGTGGTAGACAAAACAAGGGTCTCCCAGAGATGCCTACATTCTAATCCCTGAAGCCTGCGACTATGGGACCTTACACAGTGAAAAGGAATGTGGCACATGTGATAAAGTTAAAGAATCCTGGATAGATTGGGGAGATGATTCTGGATAATCTAGGTGAGTCCAATGTGATCACAGGGGTCCTGAAAAGAGTCAGAGAAGGAATGCAATGAAGAAAGCCGAGCATCTGAAGATGCTATGTTGCTGCTTTGAAGATGAAGGAAGGGGCCATGAGCCAAGGCATGTGGGCGGCCTCCAGAAGTTGGAAAAGTCAAGGAAACAGTTTCTCCTCTAAGAGCCTCCAGAAGAAACCAGCGCTGCCAAGACCTTGACTTTAGCCTAGTAAAACCAATTCCGAACTGTGGCTCCCAGAACTGTAAGAGAACAAATGTGTGTTGTTTGAAGACACTATGTTTGCGGTCATTTGTGATAGGAGCCATAGGCAATCAATACAAGGCCCCTGAGTGTGAGTTCTTTAAGAGCTGCTCTCGCCTGGCCTGTGTTGCTCAGTGGTTGAGCGTTGACTTATGAACTAGGAGGTCATGGTTTGATTCGTTGGGGCACATGCCTGGATTTGGGGCTCAATCCCCAATCGGGGGCATGCCGGAGGCAGCTGATCAATGATTCTCTCTCATCATTGATGTTTCTATCTCTCTCTCCTCTCCCTTCCTCTCTGAAATCAATTTTTTAAAAGAATTTTTTTTTTTTAAAGCTGCTCTCTGCCTGCCTTCTTTCATGCCCCTCCCTCTGGCCACTGCTACTGCTAACATGTAAGGTGAGTGACTTGGCAGGTCAGCAGGTGGCTGGAGCTCCGGCAGAGGGGAGAAGCATAAACACAGGGTTTTATTACCCAGAGGCCAAGGGTCGCTGCACCTTCGTTAGACCAGAGCCAGATGTCACAGAAACTGAACCGCAGCTTCAGAATCACAGCTCCCCAGGACACGCAGAGCCTGGGGAAGGTCAAGGGATTATCTTTCCAGCAAACACTTATTATGCTTTCCACCCTTACTCAGAACCAAAAGATTTCATCCCTTACTCAGAACCAAAAGATTTCACCCCAACCAGATCCATCCTGGCAAATAAAACGGGACCATCCGCAGGAATTCAGCACAGCGGTGGCTTTTTGGCATCCGACATGCAAAGTGCGAAGGAGAAAAACAACAGCGATCTCCTACAGCGCGGCGCTCATCCTCCGTAATTACCCTGTTATTGCCGGTTTCATGTGCTTTCTTTCTTTTTCTCCATAAACAATGTAATTTGCCATTACTTTTAAGAAAGTTCCTTGGAGAAAATGCAAAAAAAAAAGGGGGGGAGGTTTCAGGATCCCTCCCCATGGTTAAAACCGCTAGACTCCAGATTTTTCTGAGAAGTCCCATAAACATTCTCCCATGCGGAGAGCCCTCGCCTGGCACCCAGATGGGTGGCCAGGGGCACACCTGCTGAAGGCAGCCCTCAAGGCCGGGGGTGGGCCGAGAGAGAAAGTGGGCCGTGCAGGTGGGCAGGGCAGAAATGCGAGCCAGGGGGCTGGGGCCGGGGCTGGGGCTGGGGGAGCCCTGGGCTTAATGGGATCCACCTGTTGCAAACTGCCTGGCAAGGGGAGCCCTCCAGTCAGCTGGGCCCTTTTTAAAACCATGTGCTTTGAAAATACACACCAAGAAATAGCGAGAATCAAGGACAGGAAGGGTGCGTTGGTGAAAGTGGGTGAGGAAGGAAAAAGGAGTGGGAGACAGAGAGAGAGAGAGGAAGGAAAAGAAGGAATGGAAAGAGGGAGGAGGGAGAAAGGGAGATACGGAGCTCATTTGGGGCGCAATGAATTTAATACGCTTGTCCCTTTCATGGATCTTGGCTGCCGTGGACACAGAGAAAGCCCTGGTATGGAAGGGTGTCGGCAGCTCACTGGTTCATCAGAAGGCCCGAGACACAGTCCCTGAAAGTATTCAGACAAGAGGGAAGCAAAGTTCCTGTGGGATCAGTCGGTTGTGGATGCTGCCAGGGCCAGTACCATCCTGGACAGTTACACCTCCACCCAGGACAGTTACACCTCCACCCTGGACAGTTACACCTCCACCCTGGACAGTTACACCTCCACCCTGGACAGTTACACCTCCACCCTAGACAGTTACACCTCCACCCTGGACAGTTACACCTCCACCCTGGACAGTTACACCTCCATCCTGGACAGTTACACCTCCACCCTGGACAGTTACACCTCCACCCTGGACAGTTACACCTCCACCCTTGTCAGTTACACCTCCACCCTGGACGTTCCACGTCGTCAGCAAATAACCTATCTCTGAACCTCAAAGAGGAAGAGCGCTAGGCGGGGAGTCTGTGACGGGCTGAGAACTGGAAGAAAGGGCGTTCCGTACCGGGGAGTCCGCCGTGAGGCCTTCAGACATCCAGGGAGAGATGCCAAGTGTGCACGTAACCGGAGCTGGTCCAGAGCGCAGAAGAGAGGTGTGGGCGGGAGGTGTCTGGCCTCGGTGTCCTCAGCCTGTGGAGGTGGCACGCCGAGCCCGGGAACAGATGGCATCGTCCAGGAGACAGGGAAGAGCAAGGATGAGGACTGCCCGTGGCCGGCTCCTTCGGCCTGATGGAGGAAGAGAAGCCCACGCAGGTCCCGAGAGGGCGTGGCCAAGGACGCCCGAAGCAAACCAGACGCGTGAGGGCAGGTGGACGCCAAGGGAGGAAATGGGCACCTGTAGTGAGCACAGCGGTGGGGCCCGGGGAGAGGAGGGCGGGGAGAGCTGCATCTTGGAAACCTCTGATGACTTCAGCAGGAACCACTCCGATGGAGGGGCTGAAGAGGGAAGAAAAGGAGACTCCTTGGGAAGTTTGCCTGTGGGTGGAGGCATGAGGTGGGGTGGGCAGTGGATGGGGGGGATTTTGTTGTTGTTTTGTTGGGTTTTTTGGAATGGGCAAGAGATGAACACGTTCAAGACTGGACTGGATGGAGCCAGGAGAGATGAGGTTGGGTCATTCTGGATGGTTCGGTCATTCGTTGGACAAATAATATTGGACACTTAGCTACAGGCTCGGGCAGGATAGCACAATGGCCCAGACCACAGCCTCTGGGATGTTTGAATCTTGATTCTGCCCCTGACTAGCTGAGTGACCTTGATCGAGTCCTTTAAACTCTTTGAGCCTCAGTTTTCCCAGCTGTAAAATGAGACCAATAATATAACATACTTCACACCCTTGTGAGGGCTAAATGAGTTAAAGCGTGAAAACAATAACACCAGCAAACCTTTAAGAAGCGCTTGTTATGTGCTTTGTATTTACCGATTTCAGACAGGTGTGTAAATGCAGTCCCTGTCCTCCACCAGAGCCAGACACTGAAGTAGAAATAGTGATTTTTTTTTTAATGTATTTTTTTCTGGGATTTTTTTTTTCTCTGTCTCCATTAGCCTCTATAATGTAGACATGAATGTATATTTTCAACAAATCTTTATCAGGTTCCTACTTGAATGCACTAAGCACTTCAATTCTCACAAATAGCTCTGTGAGGGACTGTTAGAGTCACCCCATTTACAGGTGAGGAACTGAGGCAATAAGAAGTCACTTAGCCTGAGTCACACAGCCAGGCAGCCAGTTCCAGAGCCTGCCACTAGGCTTTCTTGCCCTCACTAATTCCAAGAAATGCAAGGGTAATAACGGGAAGTGAGGTAAGCGGTCCACAGCCAACGGATGCAGAAACACACTGGGAAGTGGGAAGGAAGCAGGCTAGGAGGCTCCTAAGCAGGGCTCACCTGACCAGCATGTATCCTTCCGAGGCTGGCTTTTGGGTGAATCTGGAAGAATTAGAGGCCAGTGGAGATGCATTTACCCTGAACCACCCAAAATACCCAGTCGTCTCTCACTGACAAGTTAGACCCTTGGTGGTCTCCTTAGAGAGAATCTTGTCCTTGAGTTCCAGGGCACCCATTCAAAGGACTCCAATGGAAAAAGACTCTTCCCAAAGTCACTGGGGGACCCCAGGGCTCCGACAGGGTTTCTAAAGCAGAACGAGGCATGCTCCGTGCAGCTGGGTGAGCCAGAAAGGGTTTTGCCTGCTGACTTCACTTTTTATCTCTGCCAAGGGGCACCCCGAGGCCACCACAGACTCTGCATCCAGCCATTTCTGGAAGGAATTTCCACCAAGAAAAAATAATGGGCTTTGCTGTAACAAAACGCAGAGATGAGCAAACCACCAGTGTGTGGTGTTTGTAACTTTAATTGTTTCTTTGGGATTAAGCGTTTGCCCCAACAAGGGCAGGGGCAGACTGTAATGGTGGATTCCAAGCTGCTTGAGGTGGTTTGACACGCTGCCCAGTCCGAGCACATGACCCTAAAAAATATTTTAAGGCATTTTCCCAATGCTGGATTGACTTAGAGAGATTTGGGTCCCCACAAAGGAAACTTCCCAGCTGCCCACACACTCCCATCCCTCATTCCCCTCCATCCCCACCTCTCCGCCGAGTCTGGTTTCTTCTTAACATGAGCTTATTTGGAGTTCTTGGCTAATTCATTCCAATTCTCTCCTGATAGGATCGCAGAACCTTAGAGCTAGAAGGGTCCATCAGGAAAAACTGGGCCAAACTTATTTTACAGAGCACAGCTAATTCCAATAGTCTGGACTGGAACCTGCAGCTTCGGGGACCAGTCCCTTCTCTGTCCTCTGCACTACACTGCCCTCTTCTGGTAATGGCTGGAAATTGCCTTCTGGGTCTGCGTCTAGTTTCCAATACTCTTGAAGCTCTGACACCTCCTGGGGCAGACTTTTCTCTGCAGAGCGGCTCCAGGGAGTGAGGCTCTAGACTGAGTTTCTCTGCAAATCTCACTCCCTCTCTCATATAGTGCTGGCCAACCATAGGCGGCTTCATTTCACAAGCCTCACATTTTCTTCCTTTTTTTTTAACTTTTTAAAAAATATATTTTATTGATTTTTTACAGAGAGGAAGGGAGAGGGATAGAGAGCTAGAAACATCGATGAGAGAGAAACATCGATCAGCTGCCTCCTGCACACCCCCCACTGGGGATGTGCCGGCAACTAAGGTACATGCCCTTGACCTGGAATCGAACCTGGGACCTTTCAGTTCGAAGGCCGATGCTCTATCCACTGAGCCAAACTGATTAGGGCTCTTTTTTTTTTTTTTTAACTTTGTAAATGTTTTTTATTGATTTCAGAGAGAGGGAGAGGAAGAGAGGGATAGAAACATCAACGATGAGAGAGAATCATTGATCCACTGCCTTCTGCATGCCCCCTACTGGATATAGAGCCTGCAACGTGGGCATGTGCCCTGATCTGGAATTGAACCGTGACCTCCTGGTTCATAGGTCAGCACTCAACCACTGAACCACATCAGCTGGGCAAGCCTCACATTTTCAATTCTCTGCCTTTCAGTCAATTTCTAAGTACTATGTACTGAGTACCTTACTGTGGGATGGCACTGTTCTAAGCACCTCAGGTGTAGTCTTTCTTTTAAGCTTCACACAACCCTCTGAAGTAGGTGCTATCATTAGCATCAACCCCACCTATCACGGGAAACGGGCACGGAGAACTGCAGTAGCTTTCCCTATGTCAGGCAGAAAGTGGTATGGCTGGGATTTGAATGCAAATAGTCTGCCTTCAGAACGCTATTTCTTAACCATTATATACAAAATAGAAGTATTATATACAAAATAGATGTACATAGAGTTGTATTCGTGGACATGATGGCATGCCAATGTTATTGCTATGGAATAGGGAGTGTGATTTTATTTATTTATTTATTATTTTTATTTATTTTTATTGGGCAGAGAATAGCCGTTAGAGACAGAAACATGTGAGCCTGAATCATGGTCCTACCACTTACTGTGTGATCCCAGGACAAATTATAGAAACTTTCTTAGCTGCAGTGACTGATCAGCAAATCAGAGACAGCACAGCTGTTCTTACTCCCTAGGTCCACAGTGGTCGGCAAACTCATTAGTCAACAGAGCCAAATATCAACAGTACAACGATTGAAATTTCTTTTGAGAGTCAAATTTTTTAAACTTAAACTTCTTCTAACGCCACTTCTTCAAAATAGACTCTCCCAGGCCATGGTATTTTGTGGAAGAGCCACACTCAAGGGGCCAAAGAGCCGCATGTGGCTCACGAGCCGCAGTTTGCCGACCACGGCCCTAGGATAATCGTCAGGATTGAGATAAAAAATGTATTCAGTCCTAGCTGGTTTGGCTCAGTGGACAGAGCATTGGCCTGCGGACTGAAGGGTCCCAGGTTCAATTCTGGTCAAGGGCTCTTGCCTGGGTTGTGGGCTTGATCCCCAGGAAGGGGCGTACAGGAGGCAACCAATCAATGATTCTCTCTCATCATTGATGTTTCTATTTCTTTCTCCCTCTCCCTTCCTCTCTGAAATCAATAAAAATATATATTTTTAAAAATGTGTTCAACTTGACACATGACATAAAACACAGATACTCAGTTATGGGGTGCTGCTGCTATTTACATTAATGTCTAAGCATGCAACATTAGCTGCTCCAAGGCTCAGTGCCTGCCTGGACATGGGAAGGAGAAAGACCATTGGGACTCTAAGCTTCTACAAACAAAAGATTCCTACTGGCAAAACCCTTAATGAATCATTATACATTTTCAGAAGGAGTTCATTAGGGGGAGAGTATACATATTACAAAGTGTTCGTGTCACATAAAAATGCACCCATGGGCCTTCTAAACAGTGATTGTCTTAGTGTATTTTAATGGTGCAACTGTGTGTACTCTTCTTCTAAAACACAATAGTGTTTTTTTTAAAGGAAATTAATCCTGTAATCCCCACTTTAGACACTAGATGGCACTAAATTCTCACTTCAAGCATCATCTCTGGTTCCAAAGCCACCAGTCCTACTGATTGAGAGCTACTCCCCAGCTGAAAGTTCAAACGTTTGAGCTATTCTAGATTTGCTACTGGTGATTCCAGGCATCTTCAGGAAATAAACAGACTTCAGATAAAGTTACACAAGATGTCATCCCAGCCTGGCAAATATGCCCAATAACAAATGTAACGAATTACTGGCCCCATCCCAACAAGAAAGAAAATATTTGAGCAGCCACTGTCTACCAGCCTCTGATGCAACTAGGAATCTAGCCTTGGTAAAGACAGAAGTCATCCCTGCCCCTCCTCCCCACCCCCCCAAGAGATTTGCCCACCTGCCCCCAGGGATTTGCCCACCCTCTCGACATTTTTCCCTCAGCCTCGTGCTGCCCACAGGAAACTCCCAAAGAATTATATATGACTAGTAGCCCTGCGCACAAATCCACGCACCAGTAGCTCTCTGCGGGGCCTGGCCGCTCCGCACCCACTCCGTGCCCACTGCCCAGAGGCCCTCTGTGGCTGGGGTGGAATGCTTGCCTAGGACTGGGGGACTCCAGTGGGGCTGAGAGGACTGGGCACCGCCATCTTATGGCTATGGGCGCTGCCATCTTTGTGACGGAGTGACGGTTAATTTGCACATTACAAACCTTTTTATTAGATAGGATGATAAAGTCAAAGAAAGTTGGAACTGGAAGAGAACTTGGGAAACCATTTTATCACCCACCTCACTTTACAGATAGGAGGAAAGGCTGAGAGAGAAGATGAATTAATTATCCAAGGCAACACAGGCAAGCAGACCAGCACCAGGCCCAGCTCCCTGCTCCCAGGTCCTTTTCCACCTGCCTGCTGTCCTTACAGCTCCAGCTGGGGACACCCTTCCTCCCTCCACCCCCCTTAGAGAGCAAACCAGGACCAACCATACCAGTGAATGAGAAAGAAAAGCTATGGTCCTGAGTTTCTAAGAGAGGCTCCGTGGGACAGTGAGCATCTTAACACCAGGCAGCTACACCCAATTAGTAACAGGCATTTCAACAGAACATTACCCAGTATTTAAACACAGATAGGCCGCGGTTTCCTCATAGCCCATTGCCCAACAGGCATTGCTTGTGTGTGTTCATGACCAGCATGCTCAGTTTGGCCAAGGCGCCACGCCCTTCCCACCCAGCATGCAGTTCCCTCCCTGCAGGAACTCGGCTGCCCTGATCCTTTGCTGCCTTGTGGGCAATTGGGGATCTTTGCTTAGGCCTGGGGTGCAGCCAAAACAAATAGTGGGGGAGAGAAGCAGGAACAAGGTCCTGTCTCCTTCACAGTTAGTGTCCTAGCTTGGAGGAGCAACTTCCTCTCCCTGAGACTCACTCTCGCCATCTGCAAAATCAGGGAGTTAGACTGCAGACCCTTCTCAGCCTCCGCTCTCTCAGGCCTGCCACATGGCTTATTCAGCTATCATTATTATGAAAACTAATTAATCATGTTTAAATATAGCACTTCATGAAGTATATGGAGGCCATTTGTTTTCTGACCTATGCTATTTTAAACAATAAAAGTGTGAGTTTTCCCCTATGTTGCTTCTTCTCCTTAAAAAAAATTTTTTTTTAAATTACAACATATTCCTAACATACCAAAAGGTATCCAGGATGTGGGGAAATGGATATATATGTGGTAAGTAAATAGAGCAATCTGTCTATTGTGCTAAGTAATAGAGATATGAGTGCTCACAGGACTAGTCTTGCAATTTTTCTGTTTGAATAAATGTTGAGAGGAGAAAAAAGTATTAAGAATAATAGCACAAATGCACAAGTAGCCCCCAAAGAAATCAAACAACCTGAATTTGGATATGCTGTCTCCTACTCATTTCACTACAATATATATATATATATATAATATAAGGCTAATATGCTAAGTGTCCCCTTGGGAGTTCAAACGGGAGACCGGGAGTTTGATTGCTCGCTATGACATGCCCTGACCACCAGGGGGTGGCACAGAATGAAGGAAGGCCCTGGCCAGCAGCCTGAAGGAAGGCCCTGGGCTGCCCCTGATGCCCAGCCAGGCCTAGGGACCCTACCGGTGCATGAATTTCATGCACCGGGCCTCTAGTAGATAATATTATTCTACATGGTTTCTTCATTTTACGTGCAAGTTTTCTTACTATTTCCTTCAGCAACTTGTTTCTTTTCACTCATCATTTCAGTGGATGGATTCCTCTGCACTGATACCCTGCGTGATTCTGACTTATTCATTTTTATTTGTGTTTTGCGGTCCATTGTATGAACAAGTGGCAATGTAGTTATTGGTCAGGTTGCCAGAATTTTTAGGCGTTTCCAACTTTTTTAGTCATAAGCAGTGCTGCGATGCCCATTCTTTACATGGTGTCCCGTCACCTTGTATACGTCTAGCAGGTGGACAGGGCTGTGAGATTGTGTGTGGAAGAGTGTGGCCTCTGGAGCTTCAGGCACAGCTGGATCCAGGGCTCATTAGGAGCCTGTCTCATGCCATCTCTTGGCTTTGCTTTCTTCTGTGCTGGTGGCTTCATTCTCTGTAACGGCCCCTAGAGGTTCTGGGCTTATGTCCTGTCAGCTTGGCAGCCTCAGTGGACAGAGGGCACCCCTTTCTGGAAAGTCCAGCAGCAGTTAATGGACCAGATTGGGGCATGTCTTCATCTTGAACAAGTCAGACCAGGAGAAGAGAGTTTCTCATTGGCCAAACCTGGGTCATGTGCTCATCCCGATCAGTCTCATCAGAGCCAAATGGATCGAGAGTGATGAAGGGCTGGTTCTTTTTTTCTTTTTTTTTTCTTCTTCTTCTTCTTCTTCTTCTTCATTTTTTTTTTTTTTCTTATTCTTTTTTTTAAATATTTCTATTTATTTCAGAGAGGAAGGAAGAAGGGGAGAGAAAAATAGAAACGTCAATGATGTGAGAGAATCCTCCTGCATGCCCTCTTATTGGGGATTAAGCCTACAACCCGGGCATGTGCCCTGACCAGGAATCCAACCGTGACCTCCTGGTTCATAGGTTGATGCTCAACTACTGAGCCACGTCCATCGGGGGAAGGGGTGGTTCTTTAAAGAAAAATAAAGAAGTGGTTACCACATTATGGAGGACTAGATACTGGGAAGGCAACACAATGGCAACCATGGTCCCAGACCTCATCACTCCCCCTGTATGCACCCCTCTACCGTGATTACAGTGTCCTGTGTCCTGTTCAGCTAGGACTCTCCAAGGAATGGAAACCTCCTCTCTCATCCCTACTCCCCAATCGGGTGCAGCTCAGTGCCCCACTCATGATAAACAGCTGCTGTGGAACCAACCCCTGACCGAGCACAGCCTGAGGAGGGGGAGGGGCAGCCATCCCTCCGCCTCTGTGCTTTTCACCTCCTCCCACTGTGGCCCCAGCCCCAGAGGCAAGACAAGAATGCTCCCACCACATCGCTCGCCTTTCTCTCAGCAAGATGGAGACCCGGAATGCATCGTCCAGTTCACACATCTGCAGGTTCCCAGACACCTGGGTGCCGCATGTTTTCTCTAGGTGACCGGGGCAAGATTTATCAAGATAGAAATGTGTCCAGCCTCCTGGGAATATACTAAGAACGGTTATACATTTGAATAGGGTGGATTTTATGGTATATGAATTACATCCCAAGAAAGCTGTTGTTTTTCTTAAAGGACTACCATGTCTCATAGGGTATGATCCCATGCATTTGAAATTCAGAAATGGGCAAAAGTGGTCTATGGTGAGAGTGGTCAGAAGAGTGGTGACCCTGGGGGCTACCGGCTGTGGGCCATGGAAAGCCCCCAGAGGGCTGGGAATGCTGTTGCCGGAAGCCAGTTCCAGCATGTCATAATTGCAAGAGTTTCATCAAAAGGTTGATGGAACTTGGGGACTCCACAAGGGCTGAGTCACATATGTTATCGCCTGTTGGAATGGCTAAAGGCATTTCCCCAAACCTGAAAAATATTTGAATAGATGATTGTTTGCTGCCAGACAGCTCAGGGCATCTTAAGCTACATGTTATTGCCTCCTACTGGCCAAACACCTGAACAGCCGTAGGCTATTCCCCAATCTGACAATGCTTCTATACAAAACCCTAGCCTTTGAAGTGTATATCTCCACCTTGCCTTAGGACAAATTGTGTTAATAAAAAGCAAGGGGTCCTGAGACAAGGAGAACTTAGCTCCTTTACCTAAAGCTCCTCTGACCCCCAATGCCTTTCAAAATTATCTTTTGTCTCTGGACTCTTACTTCAGTTACACATGGATCCTTTCTCCAGATTGCTGAACCCTTCTTAATGCTGGAACAAGAACCCTGGCATGCTGTGTCCTGATCTGGTGGTTAGTCCATGGTGAAGCATGTGTAGAGATTCATTAGCTGTGTACTTCAGGTGCATGGGCCTTAAAGCACGCAAATTATCTATAAGAATAAAAGCGTAATATGCTAATTAGACCGGACAGCCGAACGACCTTTCGGACATCCGAAGCCTCTAGTATTTCAATAAAAAGTAAATCCCAAAACTGTGAGGTACCATCCAGAACTGAAATGTCAGTGCTGACATGTACACATAAGGAACTGTTGGACATTGAAATTGGGTCTCAAAAGAACTGTTGGCCCAGAAAGAAACTCACTACAGACTGATTCATTTGTCTGTCACCATAACCATTATTGCTTGTCTCATTTTCGGTTCTTATAAGTGTATTTCTAAGAGCACATGATCTCACTCATCTAGGGGAAATAATGAACAACATAGACTGATGAACAAGAACAGACCCAGAAACAAGGAAGCATGGATCAGACTGTCGGGCCTCGGGGGGTGGGTAGGGAAGGGTGGGGATAAAGGGAGAGATCAACCAAAGGACTTGTGTGCAGACATATGAGCCCAACCAGTGGTTAAGGACAACAGGGGGGTGGGGGCATGTGTGGGGAGGGGGGTGGGATGGAAATGGGGGGACGAGGACAAATATATGATACCTTAATCAATAAAGAAATTTAAAAAAAAAAAACTGTGAGGTAATTTTAAGTGAAGAAAAGAAGCCAGTTCTAGAGTCATTCCGACCACAGGTTTCTAACTTAGAAAACTGGGTTCTATTTGTGCCTCTACCACAGCCTTATCTGTGCCTGGTAAGTACTTGGCATGAGCTATTTAACCTCTCTGTGCCTCATTTTCTCCACCTGTAAAATGGAAATAATAATAGTATCTTCACTGTTGTGCCATTTTGAATGAGTTAATCCTTGCAAAACCCTTGTAACAGTGGTTGGCACATAGTAAGTGCTCAATAAACATTAGTTCTTTCTCTCGTTACCGATGTAGGTCAAGCACAGTGTGATCTCTGTGGATAGAGAGATAAGAGACACAGCCCTATCACCCATGCAGTGCACCACCCAGTGGGAAGCCAGCAGCCCAGGAAGAGTGCCCATCCAGCCTGTGGTTCCAGGACGGGAACACGGAGCACTTGGAGTGGGAGGAGGAAGAATGTGCAAAGGCGCCTGGTGGTGGAGCAGGAGGTGCGTGAGGGATGGTTCAGTGGGTCAGTGCAGTTACGAGCAGAGTCCATGAAGATGAGGCTGGGTGGCAGGGAGAGAGCAGTCGGCAAGTTCCTTCTCAGCCCACCGTGGAGCTGGGGTTTTCCCCTGAAGCCAAAGGGGGACACTGAAGGATTTAATGGGCGACACAGGCAGGTCTCCTTTGAGAAAGACCACTCTCTGAATAGCAGACAAGGTAGAGACAAGGGAATGTGCCTGCACCTCAAGACATATACTGTAATTTGTACGTTTAGATCATATTTATTGCTGGTCTCCTCCCAGCTGGACCATGTCGATGGAGAGAATGCTCTGAGATGCGGGATGGGGTGGCTGTGTCAGGGCTTCCCCCAGCGGGCGGGGGGAGGGAGGGAGTGTGGAGAGGCAGGAAAACGGAAAGGCAGAGAGAGGGGTGACTCCTGAGCTTCTGGCTCAAGGAGTGAAGGGGGCAGTGGTTTCACTTACTCTGGGTGGGGGAGGGGAATGCTGCCTTTAGTTTGGAACCCTGTGAGAGGTCTGGTGAGGTGTGTGGCCAGATGTTACTAGAAAAACAGATCCGTATCTCAGAGGCATGCTTTGAGGAAGACATAGGGTGATTGCAAAGTATTTAACCACTGGGAAAGCATGGGTGCCCATGCATTAGAATTAATGCTGGCCATGGGGCTGCACAGGGTCCTGGAGGCCCTCGCTGTGCCTGGGTGTTAACCTGTCAGTTGCTGGGCTGAGAGGTCTAGAGGTCCTGAGGGAGGCACTCAGGTGGCTCAGGGATACAGCTCTTTACCAAGCAGCACATTAGATTGAAATATGGTTACCTCTGGTATGGCTGCACATGGACGAGCCTGGAGCTCTTAACTCCATGCCCGATGTTGTGCTAAGCTCAACCCTCTCCACCCATGACCTCATTCAAACCTCACAACCACCCTGTGAGGTATCATCACCACCATCCTCCTCCTCCTCCTCACCATCATCTCCATTCTGACAGGGGCAGTGGTAGAGCTGTCTTCTCACAAGTGTGCTGGTAATCTCACCTGGGAAATTTCACTGCAGCCTCTGATGCTGGTGCTGGATCACCTGCAATTTAATCAACATCTTCAATAGTTTGTGCACATTCCCTGTTCAAAAAGCAGGGCAGCCCTAGCCGGTTTGGCTCAGTGGATAGAGTGTCAGTCTGCGGACTGAAGGGTCCCAGGTTTGATTCCAGTCAAGGGCACATACCTCGGTTGCAGGCTCTTCCCTGGCCAGGCCCTGGTTAGGGCTCATGTAGGAGGCAACCAATCGATGTGTTTCTCTCACATCAATATTTCTCTTTCCCTCTCTCTAAAAATCAATGGAAAAATATCCTCGGGTGAGGATTCACACACACACACACACACACACACACACACACACATACACACAGCAGGGCAACCGTGTTTCCTGAAGGTTCCCCTCACTCATGGAGGCATTCCAAGAGACATCCCTCAGCCCTTTGCAACCTGTTCTAACCACCCCCAGCCCAGCCCTGGCAGAACTGGCCACTCCCTCCTCTGTGCCCTACTGCACCTGGCTATGGCACCTGTAATTCCATATGACAACTACCGTCATCCCCACTGGAATGTAGGCCCTTGGAGGACAAGGAGCCTGTCACACACATCTTGCATTCATCGATGCTTAGCAAGCATCTGGCTGTGGGCTCAATAAATGTTTGTTGAATGAGCAGATACATGAACGAGACTGAATTGTGATTATTATTTGGGGTAAGATGGAGCTCCAATTGCCCTACCATCAGGAATATGTAAATTCATAATGCATTCCTTTTATTTTCATCACTTGAATGTTCATTTCTCTGACCTTTGTAGATATTTCCTACTATATTAAATAGCGATCTATTAAACTACTAAAGTCTAGGATTATAGACTACAGACATGATGGAAGAGCAAGAATGTGCCTGATGCAACCAACCAACCTGAGAAAGAACTCAATTTAACTTTCTCGGGAGCATAGTTTATGTTGCTCAACCCCTCCCCAAATGAGGGCAAAACTAGTTGTTATAGCATATACTTATCAACTCTCAGACTTTAAAATAAGAATGCAAATGACTTCTAACACCTATAAAGGGCCAGTCCTGATTGGCAAACTGCTTTGGGAACATCATGCTCAGAGGCGTGAGGCCTTAGAGATGATGCCTCTGGCACCTAGAATGATTGACGGAGGGAAGCTCGGAGATGAAGGCATGAAGCTACATATGCACTCAGGTCCTGGCCCACCTCTGCTCCCTGGGTAAGGGGTTGGGGGGCGGGGAGGGGAGAGGAACTCCTGCTGCTTCAGGCTCTGAGCCGTGACAGCAGGTGCTCACAGGTCAGTGTGGCCCTGCACTGGTGGTGTTAGGTGAAGGGTGCTGTCATGGTTTTGAGGGACTGGGTTCAAATCTTGACCCTGCCATTTCCTAGCTAATGATCTTGCATGTTGCTTCTCGGCCTGATGCCCTGTTAAATGGAAAATGATAATGCCCACCTCCAGGAAATATTAGCAGGAACAAACAGAGGCCAATGGAGTGCTTAGCACAATGCTGGCACACAGGTACTCATAAACCCCTGTATTAGCTAGGAGGTAGAGGCAACCTGGGAAGTAAAGGCAACATGCCCAGGTTTGTACTGGGGTCGAAGGTTGCCAGATGGTCTGAGACCCTGGATCTCATACCGGGATGCACTTTAGAATCGGCCGGGGTGCCTTTAAAATCCTACTGCCGGCCCTCTTTACACCCCCTTCATCCCAAACCCGAGGGCAGGCCCGGGCCTTTTTAAAGCTTCCAGAAGATTCACATAGCTAACAAGAGCCGTGTCAATCCAAAGTTCCAGGCCTGAGAGTGAGGCCATCCTGATTTCAGAATTGAAAAAGAGAGTCTGAAAATTGAAAACTTACCTTTCTAATCCTCAATGCGGCACATTAGTAAAAGACATCATAATTACTAAATTCTCTGAAAGCAACCACTCTGGGAAAGTAACAAAGCTCAAGTGTTTATTAAGAATTAAAAATACTGTAAATAAGCCATACAGTCCATTTCACAGTAAACTAAACAAACCTTTTTTTATCGTTTTCTTTGCTTTTTTCCTCTTTTTTGAAAGGCAAGACAGCCATTAAAGAGCAGCACAGCCCGAAGGGGAGGGAAACAGCACACAACTACGGAAGATGCACACGCTCCTCACTGCCGGCGGGGCCCGCACACCCCTTCCCGGACACCGGGGCGAAATAAAGACGCGGCCTCCACTCCCCAGGGAGACAGCCCAGGCCTTTGCGGACAGCCCCCCTCACACGTTTCCTGAAAGAATCCAAGGACTCCCCTTGCAGGGATTATAAACCTATGCATTTTGGGGGGCACCCTACCAAGAGGTGGCACAGGTCGGCCACAGGGGACTCTGTGGGGTGTTGTGCCTTCACATTCAGGACCGTCTGGATTCTTTGCATAGTTACCTTTGAGATCAGGAGAGGACTCGGGAGAGGAAAGGGAGAGGAAAAAGACACCCTCACCACGGGAGGCCACAGTCCGCACCTGCTGCTTGTCGGCTGAAAAACGAGGGGCTCTCCCCCTCTCGGTTCGGAGCTGACGTTTATGAATTTTAACCAGTTTAAAGTGGAAGACAAAAAGTGAGTGACATCTCCCGAACACTTACTTCTTCCGGAAGTATAAAAAAAAAAGGTAAAATGAATTTTCCTTAAAGACAATCAGAGAGAAAAATGCCCCTTCCCCCCCACTTTTTTCACTTCCAATCTGCCAGCCAGGCAGGCTTTGTTGAGGTTAGCGTTAATCTGCTTCTGTTAATCCTCAGGACAACCATCCCCGTTCTCTGACACCAGAGACATCCCTGCTGCCCGGCACCTCCGCCTGCCGGCCGCTGGGCCTTCAGGAAACCAAGCAGAAGCTGAACGCTTGAGAAACCAGTGGTGTGTGGTAAGGACTGTAAATAAATTAACCGGGCACAGAAATACAAAATGCTGTGGTGTCCTCTGCTCTTTAAGAGGGGACAAGAACGTGAGGGGGAGGGGCGCACGGGAGAAAATAACACTTTTTTTTTTTTTTTTTTTTTTTTTTGGTCATGAGAAATTGGGACTTTCAACCGCACCCTGCAAACACAATCCATTTAGACTTTTTCATGAATTTTTTCGACTTGCACAAACAACCTGTCCAGGTCATTCCTCAGGTCATCGAGCAGACCCTTGGCTGATTCCAGGTTGTTCTCGTTGGTTTCGATTTTCACTGAGTAGGCCACCAAGCTGTCCACGGCAGTCCTGAGCATCTTCAAGTCCGACTCCACTTGGCTGACGGAGGACTTGAGGTGGTCCAGAGAAGACAGTCTGTCCAGGAAGTCCTCAGGCGGCAAGCGGGCCGCCTGGGCCTGGTCCTGGCCCAGCAGCGTGTGGACTTGCTCCTGAACCTTCTGGAGCGTGTCCACGGTGCTGGGGAGCTCGCCCACGCTTCTCTTCAGCTCCTCCACGTCGCTGTAGAGCGAGAGCTGGGCCTCCCCCAGGCTCCTCACGGTGCTGGCCAGGCCGCCCTTGTCCGCCTCCTCCGAGGAGTCCAGGCCGGCCAGGCGCTGCTGCAGGGCGGCCAGGCGCTGCTCGCACTCCTCGCTCTTGGCCAGCAGGGACTCCAGGCTCTCGCTCTGCCGCGCCGAGGCCATCTGCACGGCCTGGACTCCGTCTTCCACGGTCTGCAGCCGGGCGTCCAAGCCCTGACTCTTCCTCTGGAGCGCGTCGAGGGCGTCGGAGTGTTTGAAAACCCCATCTTCTTCCGGCTCCAGGGACTGGGCCTTCAGCTGGCGCAGCTCCTCCGCGAGTCTCCTGACCTCCTCGGGGAGGCGGGAGGTGGCCTCCTCCGACTGGAGGACCTTCTCCGTGAGGGCCTGCAACGTCAGGTGCTCCGAATCGGCCGCCTCCTTGAACTTCTGCTGCTCCTGTTTGAGGCTCACCAGCTCTTTGACCTCAGTGTAGACATCCGACTCCATGGTCTGAAGGGTGCTTCTCAGGGCCTCCAGGTCCTTTTCTTTGGACTTCAGAGAGGTCTGTATGTCCTTCACGACTCCCTTCAGGGCTTTCAACTCCTGCTTGTCCCCCTCGGAGTGCTCCAGAGAGGCAACCTTCGCCTTCACGTCGTTGATCTCCTTCTGGCTCCTCTTCTGGACCTCAGTGAAGATGGCGATGTTGTCGTTGATGGACTTGGTGAGCTCCGTCAGCCTCTCCTCCACCGTGTTCTCGAGGGACGTGAAGTCCCGCTCCCGGGCATCCTTCACCACGTGGATGCCGTCCGAGAGGTCCTTGAGAATCTCGTTCTGGAGCTTCTGCAGAACTTCGCTGATCCGGTTGATCTCGCTCTCCCCTTGCTTCATGACTTTCTCCGCGAGCTCTTGCTTATGTTGGAAGGTTCTCAAGAAGGACTCAAAAGTCCCCAATGTGGCTTGCAGAGACTGCACCTGTAACCAAAGTCCAGATGTTAATTGCTAAGAAGAGCTGATGAGTGTTAGGCGACACAACTCATTTCTTTTCGTCTGCCCAGCTTCCAAGTCCCACCTCTTCTAGAATGACACCACAATTTTCCTTTGGAGAACCATCCTTCCACATACAATCTATGTGGTTTGGGGGACCAACCTAAGGGCCCTCCCAAGTGCTCCAGGGATGGTTTCTAACACAGGCTTAGGCAATCAGCATTCTCCATCCACCTCCCCCTCAAAATGGAGCCACAGTGATTAGTCCAGGGATGGGCATATGGCCTAAAGCAGGCCAACAAGTCAATTCCAGAACTTCCTTTAAACCTACTCAGAAAGAAAGCCACTTTCTACTGGAGACTGCTAGCTGCAGAATGAGGGAGCCTGGAGCTGAGCTACGCAGACTAGCACAGGAAGAATGCGGGTCTAAGAATCAAGCCAGCACAGAGGGAAGCAGAAGTGAGAAACACGATAACAAGATCAAGGTCTGAAGATACAATCTGAATTCCCGGATGCAGCTATACCTGAAGGAATCTCTCCCCACCCACTGCTCTTTGAGCCAAGTTTCTAGCTTTTGCAAGAGAAAGAGTCTCACAACTTTTCATTGAAAAATAGCTGAGGCACGTGGGAGACACTGGGCTGGGAGGCAAGAGACAGGGCCCGGGTCTCTGTCACCACTTTTAGCTGTGTGGCCCTGCACAAGTCATCGTCCTTACCTGCAAAATGTGAGCGGTGGACCAGATGATCCTTTAGCATTCTCTGGCTTAGTGAACACATTATGATCCCGGGAGTTTGCCATTACACATTCATTTTAAATAAATTCTACCCTAAACAAGGTCTGACCTCGGAACTACCCCCAGGGAGCTGGTTTAATGTACTGAGAGGCTGACAGATGATGATTAATGGCCCGGGCTTTATCCGAATGTGGTACACGGGGCCACATAGAATGCTTTCTTACACACATACAACAGCAAAAAGAGCCTGAATCTATCAAGTCTCTAACTTTTTGTGAATTGGTTAGTCACCAATTCACAAAAATACATACTAGTGAGAAATATGCCAGGAGGAAGCAATCAGCCAAATCCACAAAGTGGAAAATTCCACAGGACAAATAACCAGGATCTTCAACAAGTAAGTGGCATTATAAATGGCATTTTAAAAGGGAGAAAGACAGGAGACTATTGCAGGTTAAAAGAAATGTAAGGCTTATCAATCAAATGTAATGTGCAGACATAAATGGATCCTGATTCAAACAAACCAACTGTAAGAGAGACATTTTTTAGAGAATTGGGGAAATCTCATTATGAACTGGGTATCAGAAGATAATAAAGAATATCTGTTAACTTTGTTAGGTATAATAGACTGTGTTTTGTCGAAAGAAACAAGGAAAAAAAGAGAAGAAACTCTTATCTGTTAGAAATAAATCCTAAAAATACTTGGGGTGTGTCAGTCAGGGATTAATTTTATAATTAGTTCCTAGTTCACTATCCACAGGTCTGTCAGGGCCACACGGGCCCTTCAGAGGGCCTAGAACCAACTGGCAACATTTTCGGAAGCCCTGCACCCACTGTGCCGCTGAATCTTCTGGGTCAGGGCAGGCCAGCTTCTCTGCCCAGGCTGAGACCACTCAGAAGACCTGGGCCATTTTCCAAAACTGGGAACCAACAGAAACCAGGTGGGCACCCAACAGGGCAGTGGAGCAGAGTGCTTCAGCATCAAACTGAGGGGAGAAGGGGTGGCAATGGAATGAAACAATAGAAAAAAATGATAATTACTGAAACTGGGATTCATTATATTGGTCTCTGTTTATGCTTCAACATTCCCGTGATAAGAGGTTAAAAAATAAAATAGTGTGGGCTCCAGAACCAGACTGCCTATGTTCATAGCCCAGCTTGGACACTTCCTGTGTGCTTGTGGGCAAGTAACTTAACCTGGGGTCAGGGCACCCCAGGACCTTCCGCTCCACCACTCAGGATCTGTGCGTGACCTTGGTTTCCTCAGCTGCAGCATGGAAACAAAAATAGTACCCGATTCAGGCTTGTTTTGTGAGTTAACCTATGTAAAGTGCTTCAATTGTACCTAACACATAGTGAATGACCAACAATTGGTAAATGGCATCTTCATTATTGTTTAAACTTTCTTTTGAAGTAGCTCAGAAGCCTGGAGATTCCTAGACCATCCTTAGCCCAATGCCAAAGGGAAAACACTACAGGAATGGGAACAGGACACCTGGGCTCTAGTTCCAGCCCCACCAATAACAAGCTCTGTGGGCACAAATAAGTCACACTCGCTTCCCAAGTCCCAAGCTCCTTGTCTATTAACAAACAGGTTTCTCAAGTCCCTTCTGGCTTCTACCAGTCTGTGATTTTAAGATAAATTAGACTAAGGTTCTCAGGGACTCTAGGATATTAGACAATTTTCCTGCCCAACCAAATATAACCTGAATCATTAAGGACAGTGGAGAGAACTCACCTCTAAAACTAGGTTATGTAATCACAGTACTTGCCTGTTCTAAGCATAGCACTCAGAATAGAGGTGTGAGAGCAGCACCTGCAACGTGCACGTGTTCGCCAATGTTTTCTGAATGAATCAAAGAATAAATGAATTAACAGAGCAAAATCTAATGAGGACCAAGCTGGTCCATTTCCTCTCCGATCCCTGAATGTCACTCTGGGCTGGCTCTTTACAAATGGCTGGGAAGGGGACTAGATCAGAAATTATGAATGAAACCAAACAAACCAACCCTCATCATTATGGAAAGAACATAGAAAGTGTACCCCCCATCCCCCACGGGGTACTGATGTTGTTGGTTGTTCATTTTTACATGCAAAAACCCTTATTATAATTAACTAGTGGCCCAGTGCACGAATTCGTGCACATTGAAAGGAAATTAATTAGAAGAAATATTTTAATATCACTATTTGCCCTTTCTCTATAATAGAAGTGTCAACCAAATTCACAATCGACAATGACAGATGGAAAGAAACAACATGTGTGCAATTGGCACCAGCGAGAGTTTTATATGTGTTGCGCATGCAACTTAGCCTTTTATAGATATAGAAAAAACTTGCTTAATTAGACCTGCTTTCTGATGTAGCTAAACTTTTTCCAGCCCAGTGAAACACCCCAACTTCTCTTTCAGGTAATTGTCAGCAACACAGCAGTAAATATCAACACGAAGCAGATTATTATTGTAGATCATGCAGGGAGAACAAAGGGTAAAATATTTAACTGCAGCAGTGTTTGATTATATTCTGCACAGTGAGAAAACCTGAAGTCATTTTCAAGGTCCACCATTTCTTACTTTTCAGTTGGGTCAAGTTTCTAAACATTCTAAATCTCCATTTTTCGGTTAATGAAAAGAAAATAGGATTCCACTGAGTCTCCTATCTACCTACTCCAGGACTTCTGTGAGGATCAAATGAGATGAGGCATAGGAAAACGCTTCACAGACATTTGGTTAAAGTGTGAAATGTTTCCACCTGGCTATAAAGCAAGTCGTGTTCCTGGGCTGAAGAAACTGCAAGGAGGCTAGTCATCGCTAGGGAGAGGAAGCCAGACGTTGCTATGTGACATCATTACTCAGATGAACACTTAGCATATTAGCCTTTATATATATATAGACTACAGGCCTAGTGCATGATTGAATCATGCACGTGTAGGGTCCCCTACACGCTTTCCCTTTCAATCACGGGGAGCTGGGTGCCTGTCCGCTGGTGCACCAGGCGCCGGAGGCTTCTGAAAGGCCTGCTGCCTGAGTGGACAGGCACCCAGCTCCCACGCTTTTGCTTTTGATCACGGGGAGCTGGGTGCCTGTCCGCTGGTGCACCAGGTGCCGGAAGCTTCTGAAAGGCCTGCTGTCTGAGTGGACAGGCACCCAGCTCCCACGCTTTCCTTTCGATCGCTGGTGCACCAGGCCTTTCAGAAGCCTCCGGTGCCGCGGAGGCTTCTGAAAGGCCTGCTGCCTGAGTGGACAGGCACCCAGCTTCCACGCTTTTGCTTTCGATTGCGGGGGAGCTGAGTGCCTGTCCACTCAGGCACTCAGCTCCCCCTCTTTTGATGGTCCGCGTGGCGGGACGTCATCTCGCTGCCCCAGAGGCCCCTTCTGTGCTCGTGCCGCTGCTGGCGACGCAGCTCAGCGTCCCGCCGGCCCAATCAGCTACCCCGGCCACACCGAGTCCCCCCCCCCCCCGCGCCTCCTGGCCAATCGTGGGCATAGCGAAGGTACGGTCAATTTGCATATTTGTCTATTATTAGGTAGGATATGCAATGGATGCATCTGTTCCCCCAGTATATGCGGAGTGCCACTAAGTGATGGGTACTGGACAAGACGTCAAAGATAAAATAACAGCTAAGACAGGATCCCTGCCCTCAAGGAGCTCACAGCCTGGGGAAGGGGGATAGTGGTGACTGTCATTCAGTAGAGTGCTTACTGTATACAAAGTACTTCAGAGATATCATCTCATTCCATCGTCATAATAATCTCATGAGTTGGTGGCTCCCATTGATCATTTTACAAGTGAGGAGCCAGAGAAGAGGTAGAGCTGAGGATCAAAATCCCTGAAGGTCGGACTTCAGAGCCCGAGCTCTTAACCTTTATGCCAGGCGTCCTCAAACTACGGCCCGCGGGCCACATGCGGGTGTTTTTGCCGTTTTGTTTTTTTACTTCAAAATAAGATATGTGCAGTGTGCATAGGAATTTGTTCATAGTTTTTTTTAAAACTATAGTCCGGCCCTCCAACGGTCTGAGGGACAGTGAACTGGGCCCCTGTTTAAAAAGTTTGAGGACCCCTGCTCTATGCAGTATGCTTGGGCAGAGGTGTGTTCAAGTGCACCGAGTGCCTGGAGGTGCTGCCTAACCCTGAAGCCGACTCCTGGTCAAAATGGGAAAACAAAGAAATATGACCAGAGAACTCACTCTTCTACAAATAACAAGTGGTCTCATTAAACCGCCCCCACCCACTAGGCCTAAGCTGACTCCTTCAACCACTTGAGGCCACCCTGGATCTGCCAGGGCACCCCAGGACCTTCAGCTCCACCACTCAGGGTCTGTGTGTAACCCTGAACCAGTAACAACCGCTCTAGGCTCAGCTGGCCCCTCTGTGAACTAATAAATGACACATGCCTCAGAGGGTGGCTGGGAAGCACTTGAGAGAATGCCTGGTGTTAATATGTGAATACTAACTATGAAAAACACTGTAGGTATAATACTATGAATAATAATAGTGAATACTGATTATGAATAATAACACTGTCCATATATGACCCTGCTGAGATCCAAACCTCAGCCCCAACCAAGCCTCATATAGAGTTATAAAAAGGTTTCAAACTTAGGTTGTCAGAGGACCCACTACTCAATCCAAAATAACTTACTTACTGTCTACCCAGAGTTGCACACAGAAGGGACCACACACTGTGGCAAATCCTAATACTGTTCTGGGCGTGTTCTGAGTTACAAGTCAACGGAGTAAGCATAAATTGAGCACTACTGCGTACCAGGCAAGGCATAGGAAAGGTAACAAAATGAACAGATGAGTGGTTAAGAGTGTTCCGGGATACCCAGCCAGCGTGGCTCAGTGGTTGAGTGTCGACCTATGAACCAGGAGGTCATGGTTCTATTCCTGGTCAGGGCACATGCCTGGGTTGAGGGCTTGATCCCCAGTGTGGGGTGTGCAGGAGGTAGCTGATCAATGATTCTCTCTCATCATTGATGTTTCTATCTCTCCCTCTCCCTTCCTCTCTGAATTCAATAAAAATGTGGTGTGTGGTTTTTTTTTTAAGTGTTCTAGCCCTACCTGGTTTGGCTCAGTGGATAGAGCACCGGCCTGTGGACTGAAAGGTCCTGGGTTCGATTCCAATCAAGGGCACATGCCCGGGTTTCGGGCTCGATCCCCAGTAGGGGGTGTGCAGGAAGCAGCCGATCAATGATTCCCTCTCATCATTGATGTTTCTCTCTCTCTCCCTCTTCCTTCCTCTATGAAATCAATAAAAAAATATTTTTTTTAAAAAGTGCCTGGGAGACAACTGTGATTTGAACCCTAGCCCTGCCATTTACTAGCTGTGTAACTATGCAAAGTTCCTTGTGTCTCACTGTTCTCATCTGCAAAGGGGGATCACAGTACAGCTGACCCGTGAGCAATGTAGGAGTCAGTGGTGCCAACACCCCTGTAGTCGAAAATCCACATACACCTTCTGACTCCCCAAAACCTAACTACTAATAGCCTGTTGACCAGAAGCTTTATCATTAACATAGTCGATTAACACATATTTTGCATGCATTTTATATATAATATACTGTATTCTTACAATAAGTTAAGCTAGAGAATATAAAATATTAAGAAAAGCATACAGTACTGTACGTATATATCAAAGAATCCACATATAAGTGGACCTGTGCAGTTCAAACTCATGTTGTTCAGGGTCAATTGTACTTACCCCCTGGGGGTTGTTGTTAAAGAAATGAGTGCACAATAAATATGATGCATTAAGTAATAGCTTGATTGTGCTACTAAATTAGTATATAAAGAAAGGTCACTAAATAGTGATCACTATTTCAATACTTTACAGATGGGTGGATTCTTAAAAATCTAGATGGGACCCTCCTCTCAATGTGTAGATGGGAAAACTGAACCCCAGAAAGGAAAGGAATCCACACAGCAGTGCCGAGAAGACGTGGGAACCAGAAAAGAGGGAATAAGAGAGACAGGGAGGAAGTGAAGAGAAGAAAGCCCAATTTCTTCAACCTAGATTCATGGCCTCCCCCATGTGGGCCCCAATTTCAATCACCCCTCTCACAGCTTCCCATTACAAGCAGGGTAGCCACCTGCTGTCCCTCAAACACGCTCAAGATTGTCCCCTGCCTGTGTGTTCTTCATGCCTTTTCTCAACAGTTACTAGATCTCCACTGAGCCTACCCTGACCACCAGGATACAGGCCTAGGCAAACTCCACACCCTCTCTCTTCTGGACAGTTCCCCAGTTTCCCCTGATACAAACCTACTTTATGTGCAGCTTCACAAATGATTCGTGTCTTTTCCGCTTCATATCCTCCACGGGGCCCACGTGAAGCCATATGACTATCAGACTTCAATAAATATTATGATTGATTAGTAAGTGGGTGGATGATAAGGACGAAAATGGGAGCCTAGTGATTACACTCCAACAGCATTTCTATTTTTTAAGAATGATTTAACATTCAGGAGAGGCAAAGCAGCACTGCCTACTTGATTCAAAAAAAAGTCACCTCCCCTGGCCTGCAGCACTGAGCAGACTGACTCATTCCAGTTGCTCTGCCGGTCTTAGGGGGAAATTCCCAGTCCTGCATACTCCACCAAAGTGGAGAGGAACTTGGCAGGCCAGGCCGCATGCTGGGAAAAGGAGGCAGCAGTTTCAGCCTCATAAGTGGTGGCGGGATTTTTTTATTTCAATCAGGCAACCAACTTTCATGGAGCAATGACATTGGTGGAGGTCGGCAGAGGAATGAGATTTGAGGTTATTGCACTTGGCATGGGAAAACACACAGAGAAGGATGGAAGCTAAGCGACTCTGGGTTAAAAATCTGGGTCCATCCGCACACCTGAAATAGGCCCCTGCGAAGCCTGAAGTGGGCACTGGACTGGACATTCTCATGCAGCCCGCCACTCACTAGCTGGGGTCTTGATCCATTCACTTCATCTCTCTCTAACCCTCAGGGTTCTGGTCTGAAAAATGCAGTCAAAACTGCCAGACCCACCTCCCTCCCAGGGTTGCTGCGAGGATTAGATTACAAGTGAGTAAGCCTTCTAAACACCACCTGAGCGGTATCATTCACCAATAACAATGACCTACGAACTTGGCCTTTCCTCTCCTCCCCAGCTGGAGTGTGCTGCTTCAAAGGCCCACCTGGGCACATGGGTCCAATCAAGGACAACGGGGCCCAAAGATACGATACATTTCCCTTGAACTTCGTAAATGAGTAAGACTCCCAGGTCTTCCTCCCCCAGGCTCCGGATCTATGAAACACTGGCTCAGATGACCCCCGCTGGGAGAGCCGGGGTACTTGCGGCCTTGCCAGAGGCTTCCAGGGATGCGCTGGCTTCCCTTCCAACCTCCTCTCCAGACAGCTCTGCCCATTCAGCGGTTCCTAATCCAAACAGAACGGGCTCCCCCGCGCCTGCCTGCCCGCCTCCTTACAGGTCACCGCTCCTGTCCAGTGACAGGCCTGGGCCCCCCCTCGCGGCGGCGGTCCATCCCTCGGGGCCCATTCCTCCGCAGCCATTAACAAAGGGGGTCAGGGGACCAGCCCGGGGAGCCCGGAGGCCGGATAGGGGGGGCCGGCTCCGGCCACGGGTCTGGGGCAGGGCGAGGGGTCCGGCTGTGGGGGCGGGGGCCGGGGGGAACCCACCTTCTGCTCGACGCCCTGCAAGCCCTGCCCGAGCTCCTCCCGCTGCCGGCAGAAGTCCTGGTGGCTGCTCCGGACCTCCTGGACCTCCTCCAGGACGTGGTGGACACACCAGCCCGAGAAGGCGGCCGCGGCCACCAGGACGAGGTAGAAGAGCCAGTTGAGCGCCCGGCCCAGCCTGCGCGAGCAGGACGCCGAGGACGAGGCGGCGGCGGCGGCGGCGGAGGCAGAGGCGGCGGCGGAGGAGGACTTGCCGCCGCGGTGGCCCTTGCCGTGCGTCTGGCTCTGCGGCGGCTGCGGCGGGTGCTGCTGCGGGTGCGGCGCGGGCGGCGGCGGCTGCTGCGGCGCCGGCGGCGGCTTCTTGGCCACGTCATCCGCGCCGCCCGACGGGTGGGCGCCCTTCTCCGAGGGGCTCGCGGCGCCGTGGCCGCCCTTGGAGCCCCTTTGTTTGGCCGAGGGCATGGCGAGCGCGGCGGCGGCGGCGGCGGCGGGGCCGCGGGCTGCGAGGCGAGCGAGCGGGACGCGCGGCCCGGGAAACTTCCGCGGCTCCCCCGGGGCTGGGCGAGCGGCACGCGGCGCGGCTGGCGTCGGAGCGGCCGAGAGAGCGGCGGGCGGCGGGCGGCGAGGAAGGAGGCCGGCGGGGAGGAGGGAGGAGGAGGAGGAGGAGGGGGCCTGCCTCCGCCGCGCGCGCCGACCCCGCCTCCCGGGAAGGAAGGCCGGGAGCCGGAGAGGGGGTGGGGGTGGGGGGAGCCTGCCACGCACGCGGGCGGCGCGGCCCCTCCCCTGCCGCCACGACCCCAAAGGGGAGGGCCACGGGGGGGGGGGGCCCCCGCGGGTCTGTGGGGGCGGATCGGGGTCTCGGACGGCGGAGGTGGGGGTGGGGAGGAGGATGGCGGTGAGCGATCGAGGTCTACGGGGGCCGAGGGGTGCGGGCTGGCCGAACGGGACTACGGGGCCGGGGGAGGCGGCTGAAATGGGGGAGAGGTGGGAGGGCGGCCGGGCGGGGTCTGCGGAGCCGGGGGCCGGCGGCCGAGGTGGCCCGAGGGAGGGAGGGGGCAAAGGACTGGGTGGACCGGTGCTGAGGCTGGCGACTGAGCTGGGGCCACGGGGGCCTCGGGGATAGGCGGCCGCGGTGGGGGTGGCCAGGCCAGGCGGGTCGGAGGGAGGAGAGTTGGGGATGCCACGGTGCAGAGGGCCAAGGGCGCGCCCCCCTCCCTTCTCGACCTGTGCGGAGAGAGGAAATGAAGGAGGGCGCCCCAGGAACCCTGCCCCTGGGAGTAGGAGTAAGGGGGCGGGAACAGACCCCCCCCCCCATTCCTTCCCGCTGGGAGTTGGGGCATCCCCTCCCCCCCCCCCCCCCCCTCCCGTCCCCACATGCCATCCTCCAAGCCCGCCGCGGGGCCAGGCCCTGTCTCTTTCCCCGGGTTTGAAGGCGGAGGCTGGAAGAGCTGTCCGTGAAAGCCAGTCCACCCGGAGGCGGGAGTGGGACAGTTAGCGAAGATTCTCGGACTGTGTGAAGTCTGTTCCTGGAAACACACACGTATTGAGTGTCCCCTTAGCCCAGTCAGTCCACTGTCAACGCCGTTTACTATTTTTTTCTGAAGCCCGATCAACTGCGTTTTTTTCGGGGGGTGGGGGGGCGGGGGAAAGGGGGTCCCGCAGTCTGTCCAGAGTCCTACTAGAGCCAGGTTCTGGAAACCAGCAGCAGGGCACTAACAACTAACAGGGAGGGGATAGGGTTGTGACCCCTACGTTGACAGGAGCAAATATATTGATGCCAAGACTGTGCGTAGCAACTTCCACGTGTTCTTAAAACTACAGACGCCTTGGAAGGTCGGAATGATTCTACCCGTTTTACAGGAAGGAAACTTGAGGCTGAGCCTCCACCCCAAATGACTGGCTCAAGGTCACATTCAGCCACCTGCTTCTTCCAGAGTCTGTGCTGCTTACTCACCTCAGAATGGGAAGGAAATGGGCCCCCATGGAAATGAAGCAACTTCCCACTCTAGGGCTAGTTGCTGCTGGGGTGGGGACCAAACCCCACGACGCGGCTTTCCTCCCCAACCTGGTGTCCGGTGTGTGTCTGGCACTGGGTGTGCCCAGCAATGTGCTGTGGGAACACAGCCTCTTCTGCCTGTTCTCTCAATTCTATTTTTTAAAAACACTGCCCGTTCTTAAGGCCGAGCTCAAATGCCTTCCCTATAACAGCACCCGATACCTCTCAGGGGGACTTCGAGCCAGCAAATAATTGAACATATATATGTTCGAAATAGCAAGCCTTTGTTTAGCTCCCACTGTGTGGCAGGCAGATGTCTGCAAACTATTAGCCTCCCCTCCTTGAGGACAGGAAGCAACCATTGCTTATATTTTTCTTTATATCTCACCTGGTAAGGCGCTTTTTAAAATCTCTAGTGAATGAATGAACCCATGCGTGCCTGCCCTCAAGGGGCCTGCATTACCTTTGGAGAAATGTGCAGAAACATTTTGAAGCTAATTTGTATGGTTGAGAATATAAATGTAAAGGGAACTTGAAAAGCAAACCCCTGGGCTGCGCATGGGGAAGTCTTCTGGGCCAGAACGGTCTTGAGCGAAGACTCGAAAAATGGATTTGCATAGGAAGAGAGCAGGGAGGATATTTCTGTGGCAAAAATGGGGTGAGCCCAGGACACCTGCCTGATATGAAGGGTGTGTGGTGCAATATAGAAAAGAAGGAGATGAGCTGGGTGGAGTGGGTCCAGATTGCAGCCAGGCAGAAGAGTCACTATTAGTGTGGGAGGCTAGAGTAAATCATAGTGGGTTCCACAAATACAATCATTTGCACCTAGTTCAACCGGACACACAACTCTGACTTCAGGTGGGGGTTGGGATGGAAAACATAACACTAACTCATCAGAAGGTACTAGGAAAGCCTTGTTTAAAACTTCAGCTGAGTTCTGATTGTGTTTAGAATTTCTAGCACACACAAAAGCGATCATCCTCCTTCAAGCAGCCATCCATATGAAGGCAGAGATAGCAATAACTTGCAAAACAGCTTTGGGGGCCCAATCAAGCTCGCCTGGGAGGCAGGAGTGCTACTTTGTTAGCCCGAGGTCTGCCATCAAACTAACTGTGACCTTGAAACTCGCACTTAACCTCCTCTGGATTTCATGGTCACCCTTTCTGCATCTCTAAAGACCTTTCTTACTACTAATCTAGTTGTTTAAATATATTTTTATTGATTTCAGAGAGGAAGGGAGAGGGAGCGAGATATAGAAACATCAATGATGAGAGAGAATCATTGATCGGCTCTCTCCTACACGCCCCACACTGGGGATAGAGTCTGCAATCAGGGGATGTGCCCTGACCTGGAATTGAACCATGACCTCCTGGTTCATAGGTCAATGCTCAACCACTGAGCCACACCAGCTGGGCTATTAATCTGTTTCTTAGAGAAAATAGTCATCTGATGGTTATCAGAAATAATTAAATATTTAAATTTTTAAGTTGATTTAGACCAGGCGTCCTCAAACTACGGCCCGCGGGCCACATGCGGGTGTTTTTGCCGTTTTGTTTTTTTACTTCAAAATAAGATATGTGCAGTGTGCATAGGAATTTGTTCATAGTTTTTTTTTAAACTATAGTCTGGCCCTCCAACGGTCTGAGGGACAGTGAACTGGCCCCCTGTTTAAAAAGTCTGAGGACCCCTGATTTAGACTGTAAGCCAGCTATAAAAGTGAGGTTTTTTCCCATTCTCTGACTCTACCGAGCCCTGGAAGAATAGAGGGGAGCCGGAGGGGACTGTTACCATTTTCAGTATTTCTCTTTCCTCATGTTCCCCTGGGAGATAGTGAAGTATAGTGGTTAAGACACAGGGTCTGGAAGAGACTGACTTGCGTTCCAAGTCATTTTCGTGACAGACGGGGGAACATGACCTCTCTGAATCTCTGTCTTCATCTGTGAGACGGGGGTAATAACTACTTCGCCGGGTTGTGGTGAGGACTAAATGAGAGACAGCATCTAACACTGGGCACATAGCAAGGCTCGGTGAATAAAGGGGAGCTAACGCAATTTGCAGAGTCATTGAGGGGAAAGTATAGCTGCACAGACCTTGTACGTCCAGGTTTCAATGATTTTCTTTCATCACTATTTCTTGGCGCTTCCAGCACCACATGTGGCTTATAGACCACAGGCTCTGATGTATTTAACTTGACAAAGCAGGCACTGTTTTCCTCTGAAGCCTGGTTCCACGGTGGCTTTTGGCTGCACCCAGAGGAGGAGGTTGGTAAGTAGTCGTGAAAGTGCATCTTCCAGGGCAGGAAGGCACTGACGAGTCTCCGTGGAGGAGGTTTCCATTCTTCTGCCCCGTCTTCTGAGCATGCACTTAGTCGGAGTTTCCCTTCGTTTCCCTCTAGAGTTCTTCTCTCTCCCTTTTCTGCTTTGTCCTCCCTCAAGTGTGCTGATGGCCCCCCCAGTGTGTGCAACAGCTGGGGACAATGAAACACTGAAACACAAAAAGGCTGGGGAAATGAGCCCAGGCTTTGGCTCCCTGAGAAGTCAGAGAAAAGGAGGCCTCGGGACAGGTTGAGGGGGTTTGCCTGGATGAACTGCCACTGCCTGTTGCTGCCCTGGTTGCAAGCCTCGTGGTGTTCCTTAGAGTTTAGGAGGTGCATACCCGTGGGGAAAGAAGAGGGTGGGAGTCCTGGGCATGCTCTTGGGAAGGAGAATGTGTGTGCTGGGACCTTCGTTTTGAGGGGTTTTAAAGACAGGCCGTTTAGGGGGGATCTCAGTAGAACATTCATCATCTTTATGCTGATGAACCAAAATGAGGTTTATTCTCTTCATCTGTCCTTGGGTGTGGTTGGCAAATGGCACTAGTTGGATTTCTGCTACCTGTCTTTCTAAGTAGGGTGATTTCAGCTATTTACCCTCTGGTGGGAAAGGAAAAGTGCAAACCATTTACTCTTAAGTGTCCTTGGTTTAGAGAAGATAGGACTTACTAGATGGCTGCAAGCTGCTGTCTAACTATCTGTCTCAGTTTCCCTATTTCACTTGTCCTGGCTCACTAGGCTGTCTCACTCCCCCTTCAGAGACTTCCATCCCTGAAATCTTTTCAAGGTGATGAGGGAGGGCAGTCTGTCTTCAGTAACTGCTTCCTGCTGACAGAGGCCGTGGTCACCGCCTGCATAAAGTGTGGAAGTCTCTCCCTGCCTGATTTAAGGGGGACAAGGGAATGGGATCAGAGACTGGGACAGAGAGGCTGCTAGCTGATACTTCCAAAGTAGGGACAGGCTTGAATCCCCGAAACATCATCATCTTGATATGGAATTCTATCATTCCAGAAGTGAGGTTGGCAGATTGCTCCACATTTCATCGACTCAATTATTTAGTCCTGAAAATAAGTCAGTTCAGTTAAATGGTTGAGTGTCACTCCAGGAGGTGGCAATGCAGATGGGCATTCAAAGTGAGACCTATATTGTGTAAACAAGCAATCAGGTATTTCATGAGGAGTATGCCTATGAAAATAGAAGAAGAAAAAAAAACCGAGGTTAATGATCACAGCAAATTATCAACCAAATGCTGAGTCTGTAAGACTGTCCGTCGAGAAGGCTTCAAGTTTCTTTTGCTGGAATGAAAATGTTGTAGATGGTGGGAACGGCACCTGGCGTTAGACCGGTGGGGTCAGACTGGACCTGGGTTCAGCAACCTCAGTACTTGAGATCTGGCTAGGAAAGAATTCAGAGCCAAGACTCAAACTATCAGAGAACTTTTATTTATAAAATCACAGAGGTGGAAGAAGTACTTTGTAGAAGAAATGGGCTTAGGAAATAAGTTATAGAGGCCAAGGAAGGCCCTTGGACCTTGGGAGTGAAGAGGCTAATGGTAACATGCTGGGGGGAGTGGGAGGGAGGAAGGAGGAGGAGGAGATGGAGGAGAAAAGGAAAAGGAAAGGCAGGGGTGTGCTCCTGGGAGGGAGAGTGCACTGGGTCTTCCTTCCTAAGGATTTTAAGGGTGGAGATTTTAGGGGAGGTCCCAGGGGAAGAACCTAACAGAATATTTATCAGCTTTGCAGGTGTGTCCTTTCAGGGTCTGGGTCTCCACTGATGGATTGGTGTCAGCATCAGGGAAGGGGGTCATCATCCAGTGCAGCTGGTCCTGAGGTCAGCGTGGGATTGCTGGTCTGGACTTGCCACTTTTCTGGGCCTGAAGGTGAAATACAACTGAGGCCTAGATGTTATCTCTAGGGAGGAAAGGTCGGGGTCCAAACCGAATGACCAGTGATCTGCTAGGGGAGGAAAGGTCACCCTGGGGCGAGGTCCCACCCTACAAATGTCCTTTGCTAGGCACCCAGGGCTTTCCCCCTGGTGACCTTCTGTACCTGGCCCACGGCCCTTGCTCTGCTCATGTCTGTCTAACTGCCTGCCACAAGAGCAAGCAGTGACAGTCTGACAGATCCTTTTTATCTGCAATTAAATATCTCTGGTGATGTCATCAGATGCTCAGGTAAATTCTGTGTGGTTGACATTGCATCAGTAGTTCTCAAAATTCCAAGTCAAAGGACGGGAGAAAAAGAAAACATCAGCTTGGAGGGTTGAAGACAGCTAGGAGAATTCAGCAACCAGTTCAGCAAAGCCTCTTCAGAACACTGTTGGATTACATGGATCATAAACTACAAGATAGAGCTTTACAAGCCTGCAGCCTTGGTTTTCTGCATTTCAGAATGTGAAAATGGAAAACCCCAATTACTGCTGATTGCCTCTTCTCTGTTCCAGGTTGATAACACCCGCCCCCTCCCCCCAAGAGGCCAAGGCATGAGCCTGAATGCCTTGCAAACAGCATGTGTGTTAGATGTGGGGCCTCCCTTATAGTTTGGTTCTGGAGAGCTAGGAGCCCTCCTCCAAGCCTCATGGTTCATACTCCCAGGAGCTCCCCAGCCCCAGATCCTATAGCTCCATGCAGTTGAGGAGTTATTTCTTGGAGCTCCTAACACTATATGTGGCTTCTAGACCACAGGCTTCACCTCCCTGAGTCCCAGTTTTTAGAGAAGATAACCACAGTACCTATCCTGTAGAGGCAATGTGAATATTAAATTGATTTTCTCCTCTACATCTGCTTCACTCATAGCCTTCTTCACCCCAGCACATGCCAATAACATCCGTTTAGTTACTCAGGAATGATCCTTGACTCTTCTCTTTCTCTCACCCATCCCCCCCACACTCCATGCAACATATTAGTAAATCTTGTCTTTACCTTCAAAATATATCCAGCGTCTCCCACTTCCCATGACCTGCACCACTCGCTACCACTGATCCAAGTCACCATCAAGTCACACTTGATCCTGGGTCACTGAAATAACAAACTGGCCTCTCTGCCTAAGCACTTGCTGCCCTGTGGTCTGCTTTCAACACACCAGACAGAGCAATCCCTGGAAATATGTCAGATCATGTACACCTTTTCTAGAACCCTCCAATGACTTTCCAAGTCAGCGGGAGTAGAAGGCAAAAATTGTACAATGCCCTCCACAGCCCCCATGTTCTGACCCCCTGCTGCCTGCCCTCTCTGATCTCATCCCCTCTTATTTGCCCACTTGATCACTGATATCAGTTACAAAGTCCCCCGTATCGCTCCTCAATACGCCAGGTATGTTCCTACCTTGGGCCTTTTGTAATTTTGTTCCCTGTGCCTGATGAACTTACGCCCCACCCCTCCCCCATCCCCGTCTTCCACGGTGCAGGGTCCTTCACTTCAAATGTCACCTCTAGGCATCCTCGTCCTTGACCATCTTATATAGACTAACAACTGCCCCACCTGAGACTCTTTCTTTTCCTGCTTTATTTCTCACTATAGTATTCATTTTCCTCTGACATGTTACATACTTGTTTAATTACTATTGCCTCTTTTCATGAGACTGTAAGTTCCATAAGTGGGACCTTTATTTAACTCACTCTTGTGTCCCCTAGTACCTAGAACAATGTCTGGCACAAAATAATGAGTTCAATAAATGTTCTGAATTTCATGTTATTCAAGTCCCTCTCTGTCATAGAGCCTTCTCTTTCATAAGACAGCCACAAAGGAGGAGAGGGCAGGGGAGGAACCCAGTGAGGAATGACCTAAACTTCAATATTGTGACGATGGGAATGATGGGATGGCGGTGAGGACAGTGATGATGGGGACGGCGATGACACAGAAAGGATGATTGCTAACACTGTTGGGCTGCAGGGGAGCTGCAATATCTCAGTAAGTTGACATTTACTGATCAGTTATTGTGTGCCAGGCACTATGCCAGGAGTTTCACATGTATTATTACCTCCTTTCATCCTCAGGGAGCCTTTGATGTAGGCACCACAGTAGTACTGATCCAGTTTACCGATGAGGGCGGACAACTTCCTCAAGGTAAGATCCTGGAGCTCACCCTCTCAACCAGACATGAATGTATAGACAGATAAGAAGAGCAAAGCCTAGCATGATGAAGTGGCTTCTCCAAGGCCAGTCAGCCTTCTGATAAGATCCAGACTCTTGATAAGCATCATGAATCTCAAACTGGGAAGGGTTAGGCAGGGTTATATCTCCACCTGAGACTGGTGATTCACTAATTCACTTCCACAACTATTCCCTCTCACTATGCTGCTGATGGATATATTATATATAATGAGGATCATTGCCTTAACATGTCATTAAAAAACCCTTCATAATCTGGTCCTTTCTCCAGCCTCATTTCTCCCTCAAATTCCTTCCTACTCTATGTAGCCAGATTGAGCTTTCCTTCAGGTGCCCTAATTTGCCATATTCTCTAAGGAACTCAGCTTCCTTAACCCTTTTCCTGACCCCACCGCCAACCTAGATAAGTGTCCCTCGTTGGTGCTCCCCCAGCTCCCAGATAGGTCATAGTACTTACCATGATATATTGTCATTGCCTATTTACTTAACTGTCATCCACTCTAGAGCTTGCAGGGCAGAAACTGTGATCTGTTCCTTTTCTTATCCCCAGTGCCCAGCAGTTTGCCTGGACTGTAGGAGGCACTCAGTACGCGGTGGGTGGACATGGCAGTAGATAACTTACAATGCTAGGCTTCTTAGCATCCCACACTGTCAGGGAACCCATTCTTTAGGGAGTGGGGCTATTGGGAAAGTATCAAAGTTGTGAAAATTTAGCAAAAGTAGGTATTATGTGGAAATGCAGTGTGTTATGATAGGTTCAGATAGCATGGTATAAATGGATGTTGCTAATTTAACCAAAAAGTAGAAGAGGTGAATGGATATGATGGATCCCTAAGTCAATGGGATGGAAAAGTTGCTATAAGAACCCCACTCTCAGAGACCGTTTTTATCCTGCTCCAGCCTTACTCAAGAATCCCCCATATCTCCTTATTAGAATCAAATCACAATGACCAGGCGTGGGGGAAGGGGGAGGGGAGTTTAAGAACTATGCCTCCCCTCCCAGCTAGGATTCTGTTTAACCTACCTCCCCCAACCCTCCAGCCACCTGTAAGACTTTGTTCTTTGTTCAAACTCTTCTCCCCAATCCTCCAACCTGGAAGGCCCAACCCCCTCCTCTAGGAAAATCTAGTCCCTGACCACCTGTCCCACACCCCCACTCCATTGGTCCCTCCTTCACTTGGGTTCCTCAGAATGATACAGATTGGGTTTGCTCCTGTCTAGAAAACTAACAACGTTGTGTGGTTTGGGGAAGTTATCTTAACTCCTGCTTCCACATTTATGGAGTAGGATGAATACTTCACAGGGTTCATGGAAAGTAATGAATATGAAAAAGACCATTGTAACTGAAAGCTACATATACATAACTATCATTATTATGTGTCAACTAAATAAATCCAGCCCCTCTATAATTCAGAGCCTACCTGGGTATTTTCAGCTGTAGAAAAAATCTAAAATAGTGTCTATAAACTGTGGCTTAAAGTACCAATAGCATAGAGTCGTGATGCGGTTTCAGTGAAATAATATCAGTAAAGCACCCAGAATGCTCTATTTCGGTAACATGGAATTACTACGTAATTAGTGAAATATCCCCATCAGGCCATAGACCCGTAGAGGGCAAACACCTGTCTGCCTTGTTCACTGCACTATCCTCAGTGCTTACTGTTTGGGTGGATAATTGACTCTGAGAAAATATTTTGATTCGTGCATTGAATCAATTTGAGCATCTGACTTAGGCAAGGGGGCTAGAGCAGTGAACAAACAGTCCAAAATCCCTACTTTATGGAGCTCTCACAGCAGCAAGGGAGGCCAGGCAATAGCACATGGGTAATACAGTATGCTAGCTAGTGCTAAGGAGGAAAAATAAAGTCGGAAAGGGAAACAGGAAGTCTGTGGAATTGGGAGGAGGGTTGTGAGTTTAGATGGTCAGGGAGACCCCACTGAGAAAGTAATGTTTCTGCAAAGAACTGAAGGAAGTAAGGGAGCCAGGCGTGTAAATATCTGGAAGAAGAGCCCTCCAAACAGAGAAAAGAGCAAATGCAGGGGCCCTGAGGTGCATATGAGGAGCTAGAGGAGGCCAGTGTAGCTGGGGTGAGTGAGTAATTCAACAAGTATTTATGAAGGCCCCACTACTGACTGAATAAATGAATACATGAGCACAATGCCTGGCACACAGTCACCTCTCAGCATGTTTCTGTTTTTATTATCATTGTCATTATCAATATTATCTCTGGATTTCCCTCATCCCATCACCAGTACCAAGACCCGGCACCTAGTAAGAGTTCAGTAATTGCTTGGTGAACCTAGTCTTGCTGTCCTGTGTAGACTGGTGTCCGTAACCATGAACACCCGGTTATCCGTTGAAGTTTAGCTGCATTGGAGACTTATTGTCTCCTTACATTGGCCTTTGCTCTGAAAATCCCTAGGCCTTAAAGTGATAACAGAATTGTATGTAAATGCAGTATTACCGCATATCACTTTGGTTGAGTTCTCCAACCTTCGGAAAGATAGAGGGAAGTCCAGCGGTTCCAATTCTGTGACTTCTGCTCAGTTCTGGGCCCTTTCATTTTATGGGGTCCCCTAGAGGAATGGCAAGCACCGGGCTCTGGGCCCAGCATCCTCCTTGGCTTTGGGGGATGTCACCTGAGACCCAGCACCAGAACTAAGCCTGCTCTGCAACTCAGATTAGCCTCGGCAAAGGTTTCAGCCTAGAAGTGAGTGGGTGGGTGTGGGAACTGGAGCTCCCCAGGAAACTTTCAAACACAATGATCGTCACAGTAATTCAGGAAACTTGTCCAGTAAGTGGAAGAGATTGAGAGTCACTAATGAACTAATTAACTCCTCTCTGAGCCTCTGCCAGCCAGGAGATTTCAAGTCTCTTAGAAAGGAGCCTCCTTAAAGACATAGGATACTCTTTTCTCAAAGGGAGAAAGTCAGTATTACTGTCTAATTTAAGCCCTTCTTGTTTCAATAAACCGAAGTCCCCTTATTCTTTCTTCAAGTGAAAAAATAGCATCCCTCTCTTGATCTACTTCTCTGATGTCCAATGAAGGCAAAGCAGACAAGAACTCTGCTCATAGGAAGCTTTCAATTCAGTTGTCACGTGACTCTAAATGCATTCATTTCCCCTGCAGCTCAACCCCTCCATCTGTCATCCAGGAGCTTCCAAGACACCTGTCCTAAAGCCAGGGCTCTGGTGTGTGATCAGTGTACAAAGCAGAAGAGCCCGTCTTTTCCTGTCCCAGTGTTTTCTCTCGTTGTTCCCCAAAATACCCTCCCCGTGAGCAGGCTGGCCTTTCTCTCTCTCCTCTCCTCTCTAGTACCACGGAAGTTCCGTTTTTCAGAATGAGTGATCTCTTTCCTCCTCTCCACCCAACCCAATGCTGCTCTTTTAGGAAAAGAGCACTGGCTTTAGAGTAAAGAAGGACATCCTCATTTTAGAGAAAACTAAGGCTGGGCCCAGAGTGTTTTAGCAGTTGGCCTAAAGTCACACAGCTCATCCCTATCAAGAGTCAGGGTTTGAGATCATATATGTCTGATTCCAACTCCCCTCTCCTTTTTCATCAGTCCTCGCTGCTTTTTTGGATGGGTGACCTCCAATTGAATTAGAACCCAATTCTAAAATAAATATTTGGTTAAACTTGTAGTACAGGGCGGCATGGACAACTGAAATTAAGGCAGAATAGACTTGCATGAGAAATTTTATAAAAATGACTATGCCTGTGTTTTTTGGTGTTGGTTTTTTTTTTTGTTTGATTGATTGATTTGTTTTTTAACAACAGCTTTCCTTGCTTTCCAGGCTAAGCTGCCTGGAGGCTGGGATTATCTTTGCTACTGATCACAGGTGCCCTGTAGGGAAGCCAGATTTTGCCTTTGCCAAGCTTATGAAGGTGCTTTGTGAAGTTCAAAGCGTCTCTCCATTTCTCTAAGGAAAAGGGGTTCCTTTCCACAAAGGTGCAGCCTCTTTGAAGGTTTCTGAAACCTCGGGGATTGAAGAACAACTTGGGCCTCTTTCCATTTCTCATCCTGACATGTATGCGCGTGCTTCCTCTAGAAATGTCTTGCATCAGTTCATCCCAAAGGCAGCTATGATGCAGGTCTGGCATGAGCCAAAGGCTCACTCAAGAGGAAGAAGAGAGAATTAATTACGGTGTCAGGTGCTGAGCCAGACATTTTATACTTGATTTCCCATTGAATCATCACAACCCTGTTAGGCAAATATTATTATGTCTGTTTAGGACAGAAAAATGAGACTCAGGGAGGACCAGTGATCTGCCCCAATAACGGAGCTTGCAAGTGGCAAGAATGGGGCTGAAACCTACATCTGCCTGAATCCAAAGTCCATGCTCTTTCTACTCTCTCTTCTGAGGTTTCCTGGACCTACGACTAAATTCATCTTGGCACTGACACCTCTCTCAGTCTGCTCCCTACCTATCTGCCCAGCTTTACCCACCACCAGGGAGCTTTTAAAAAATAGATGAACCCTGGCTCTATATCAAACCTACCAATGGCAGGGCCTGGACATATCTAAGAATCACTGCAATATATGGACTCTTTATTCCAGACAAACTCCACCCCACCCCCCCAATTAATGCTTGTATTCCCCACCCCCCTTCACCTCTCCCTCAACCAGAATTCTGTGGAGAAGGGAAGGCTTCCATAGTGTTAAAAGTTTGGGGGAAATGACCAATTTAGATGCTCAACTCAGCCACACACTATGACAAATTACAAATGAATGAAATCATTGAATACAAAAGTTTCAAGCCTAGGCAAATAGGAAATAACTGTTTTTAAGCCTAAGGAAAGAACATAGAAAAAATAGCTGTTGTAATATGAGAAGCAAATGTTTGTATATTATTATCTTAAAAGGCCACACCAATAGGGTAAGTGCTTTGAAGACCCTATCTTGTTTGCCGTTATAGGGTCAGTGTCTACAGTTGCTTGGCCTGTAATAACAGATCCGTAAATATTTGTTGAATGGAGAGTTTTTTTAAAAAAAAAAAAAACAAAAACACACCTTAAAACCCCAGGAAATAAGGAAGCAAAAGACATGAAAATACTTCACAGAAGAATAAATACGGTTACTCAACACACAGAAGCACATTGCTCACCTAAGAAATAAGCACATTTCTTATTTCACTGGTGAAATAAGAAATAGAAACAATTGAAATACCAATGGGTTATTATTTTTGTCTGTGAAACTAATTGAGATTTTTTTTTTTTTTTTTTTAGAAAACTATAAAATGTAATGCCAAGTCGATAGGTAAAACAGCTCCTTCATGCTGTCCTAGATTCCGCCACTTCAGAGACTCATAGAAATGGGAACTGGGTTCTGACAGTATTGAAACGATCACGGTAATGGGAATCACTGGGTTTGTCTCACCAGCAACTCGCCCTCCCCACTTCTGACAGACCCCACAATCCGCAGGCAGTGCGCCTACCCTCTGACCCAAGGAACGAGTAAAGGCTGGTTAGCCCTTCCCTGGGATTTCTCAAAGCAGAACTGGCTGGAGGAGTAACTCTCCCTTTTCTTTGGTTATGAATCAGTAAGGATGTGACCTGGAAACTGCTAGCAATCATAGCTCTTGGAATCTGGAGAGAGTATATCTGTGGTAGAATAAAAATATCAGTTGGTTTGCAGAAAGAATCCTGTCAACATTGGATTCCCTGCTTCCTGTCATTCCTGAGGTCATTTTGTGTGTCCCTGCTCCTCCCACATGTGGATGACGGAAGTCACTCATCCCCCACTCTGAGTGTACGCCAGCGTGGGCTCCTTCTGGTTTGCACGAGTCTAGTGTTAAATTGTCAGGAACTTTGCTAATCGGTTGTTAAACGGTTGAAGCTTAAAATCAGCGCTGGTAGAAGAACTGACTCCACAGCCGTGGGGGAGTTTCTAGCCCAGGGAAATCTACAAACAGCGCACATCAGGGCTTTTCTTCCACAGATGTTTTTTCTGTCTTCTTTCCTTCGGCTTCAAACAATTATTTCCTATTTGCCTAGGCTTGAAGCACTTACCAGCACGCCACTCTCCTGACGCTGCCTGGACTGGATTTCTGTCACTAGCCTTCCCAAGAATGTTGGGCAATGAGGCCAGAGATGCTGAGAGCACCCCAATCCCACCTAAGACTTTTATTATCCCCTAGTTTACCAATGAAACCTCCCCAGGCAGTCTCCAAGGGAGGCAAAACCCTAAGGGGGAGCTTTATTTCTAGGTGGGCTTCAGGCTGCGCCTCAAAACAGAACTCTGATGCACAAAACTGTTGTACAAAGTCACAGCCACGCCCTTAAGGGTGGAGCCATTGGGCCCGCCATTTTGCAGGGGAAGGTGTAAGTGCATATCCACCCATGCCTGAGGAGATGGACCCACAGGAAGATCTCAAGAGAAAGTGTATTTTCCTCCAAACCCAGCAAGAAGCCCTGGCAGAGGCCGGGAGGCTCCCAGGCCTGCTTGCCACATGGGAGCAAAGAGAGAAAAGGAAAAATCAGGGTTCCTCCAGAAGTTCCTGCTCTGGGTCAGCTTTCTCTCGCACTGCATTCAGCAGGTTGGCAGAAAAAAGAGAAGCTGTGCCCATCTCCAGACCTCTTTCTCCCCGGCCACGCTGCCCACTGACCTAGATGACCCACTCAGTGCCTGGGCCTTTGTTTAATCACATTCCTCCTCTCCCTCCTCCTCTTGGAAAAGAAGCCAAAAAGAGGGAACCAGGAATCGGACCATAACCTCCTCGTTCCTAGGTCTGTGTTTAACCACTGAGCCACATTGGCAGGGCCAGAATTTTTTTGACTATAAGTAGGAACATTAAAACTGTTGTTACTATCGGGCCTCAGAGGGAGGATAGGGGAGGGTAGGGGGAGGGTGGGGGGGAGGGGGAGAGTTCAACCAAAGGACCTGTATGCATGCATATAAGCCTATCCAACGGTTAAGTTCAACAGGGGATTGGGGCATGCGTGGGGAGAGGGGTGGGATGGGAATGGGGGGATGAGGACAAATATGTGACACCTTAATCAATAAAGAAATTTAAAAACAAAACAAAACAAAAAAACTGTTGTTACCTTCTACATCAGTGATTTCATTTTTGGGAATGGTTTCTAAAGAAATAACATATATATATATGTAAAAGCCTAACATGCTAATTGTTCCTCCGACTGTTTGACCATTCAACCAGTTGCTATGACGCGCACTGAACACCAGGGGGCAGATACTCCGACCAGTAGGTTAGCTTGCTGCTGGGGTCCGGCTGATCAGGACTGGGCCAGACATGCCCTGGAGCCCTCCCATGGTCCCTCCCCAGCCCTGATCGTGCACTGGTGGGGTCCCTTGGCCTGGCCTGCGCCCTCTCAAAATCGGGGACACCTCAGGGGATGTTGGAGAGCTGGTTTTGGCCCAATCCTCAGGCCAGGCCAAGGGACTCCACCAGTGCATGAATCTATGCACCGGGCCTCTAGTATAAAATAAAGGAAGAGATTTATGTCCAGACTTGTTTAGTACTGAGTTATTTAGGAAAAAAAAACCACACACACTTGGAATCTACACAAATGTCTAACAATAGGAGAATGATTAATTACTATATACGAATTCAATTTAATGTATCCCAGTCATTAAAAAATGTCTTAAAGAGACTATATTAAGACTAGAAGCCCAGCACACGAAATCGCACAGCCCCGCCCACCCGTGCGTGCCTTGCAGCGCCCACCTCTCCGTGCCCACCTGCCCACCGCCCCGCCCATCCGCCGGCCGCCAGCCTTGCTGCTATCGGAAGCTGTGGGCTGCACCGCGTGAGCCGCAAACCCCGCCCCGCCGCCACGAGCAGCTCAAGGGCCGGGGGAAGGGACCGAGAGGTGCTCCATGCACCTCCTGGTGACCCAGGCTGCTTCGCTCCAGCCACTGCTGCCACCCACCTGGTTCCCCGTGGTTCCCCATCTGGTCATTATGGTGTCACGGTGTAATGGCCACAGGCCTTTTATAATATAGATTGGCGGGGGGAATCCTATGCTGAATAGATGTTAATTAGGATTTAAGTTTTATATTCAGAATGACTGGCAATACAAAAAGAAAAAAAGGCCACCTACATCATGCATTGACTGAAAACTGGGGAAGGAAGGCCTACTCTTGCACAAATTTCGTGCACTGGGCCTCTAGTATAGGGATAAAGAAGAAAGCTGCATGTATCTGGGGAGGAGGGAGCAGAATACTGGCTGCAGGATCCGTGGTCCCTGTGTCTCGATCTTAAAATCCCGGTAACAAGCTAGTTAATTTTCAATGGTGTTAAAACCCATCCACCAGTTCCTGGGACTGGAGAATGGTTAGCATTCCTAAGGCAAACTCCCGGAGAGGGTCAGGGTCCAGGCACAGCAACCAAATCAAAGCGCTTCCTGTCCTTTGTTCTCAAAATGTATTTTCTTTTCTGAGCAATGGACCCATCCGGCCCCAGGCGTCCTTACAGCTCTGTTTTTCTTCTTGCAGCACATCCTCCAGTTTCCCAGGGTCTGTAAGAAAACCTCTTCTCTATAGTTAGTAACGTGAATAATCATTCAATAACTGGGGTCCTGTTCCTATTACGTGCCCTTCCCCCTTTCACTCTTATTGTCTCCAGTGTACAAATGAAGAAACTGAGGCCCCATGTCAGAATTTCGAGCCTGGTCTGTTTAATTTCAGAGCCAAAACACATCATCCAACTCACCCTCCCCAATAAGAGAAGACAATAGACAAATAATTAACATATAACTATATTTATATCACTAGATATGTATATAAAATAAACTTCTTTTAAGCAGTAGATCCATCCCTCAAGGCCAGTTCCATCCAGGCTTACTTCTTTCATGAGAACGGCTTTTTGTCCCTAAGCTCTTACACTGATGCTTGCTCCCTTTCATGGACTCTTACTCTCTCTTACATTGATGGCTATCTTTTCATATTTATAGGATCTACACTCTCAAATAGGCCAGACAGCCTGGGATTAGGAAGGGCATCTTCTCCTCACTCTTGTTCTTTCCTCCCTCTCTTCCTCTCCTTCCTTTTGCAATCTCTACATCATAAGAAAAAAATGAGCTGGAAACTCCCACATTTCTGTCTTCGGAGAAGTTTAAAAGCCTTCCCCGCGATTTCTGCTTACTTTCTTAAGTTTACTTTCATGTGGCTGCTTCTGCCTCCAACTCCTGATTCCACTGAACTAGTTCACTCAGGAAATGGTCTCACCCTTCTGTCCCTGACTCAGATGGAAGCTCAGCCCTTTCCTCGTGTTTCTACAGAAAACCCACATTATAGCCCAGCTGGTGTGGCGCAGTGGTTGAGCATCAACCTATGAACCAGGAGGTCACGATTCACTTCCCAGTCAGGGCACATGCCTGGGTTGCGGGGCTTGATCCCTAGTAGGAGCATGCAGGAGACAGCTGATCAATGATTCTCTCTCATCATTGATGTTTCTATCTCTCCCTCTCTGAAATCATATAGATATAGAGATAGAGATAGAGATAGAGATAGAGATAGAGATAGAGATAGAGATAGAGATAGAGATAGAGATATATTTTAAGAAAGAAAACCCACACTACAAGGTGATCTGGATGCATAGGCTTTATCAAAGATACTGGAGGGCAAGGAGAGGTTTGCACTGTTGAAACACATTCAACATGAATGTTAAACAACCCTTTGAAAACAAAACAAAACAAAACGCTTTAGCTAGCAGGCCCTGGAGATGTATTATTTATTGGCTGCTTTGCTCTATGAGTATCATACTAGTCCCTCTTCCTCTCTCCCGCCCTTTCTGTGTTCTGCACAGTATTCCGCTTCCTCAAGTCCCAACCTTCAGACTCAGCTCCTGATCCTTGCAGGTGCCCAGCTGAACAAAAGGACCTTTCACAGAAACGGAATCCACTCTTCTCGTGCTGGTGGATGGCAAACATTGTATCTCCTCTGCTACAGAAATCTGTGAATTTAATTGAGAACCTGCTTTGTGCCAGATGCTGAAGATATACTAGTAGAAAAGTGGAAAAAATAAGCAAACAACAATTCTTAAGAATGTCATCATTAAGTTCCTTAGGACCCATAGCTTTGGAACAAGTAACCCCCATACCAGGTCATTGGAGCTATAACGAAGGTGAGGGCGAAGGGGCCTGCTGGAGGGGATGAAGCTGCTTGCAGATTTGTGCCCCTTTGAGACTCAAGGCCCAGACACACAGGAGCCTTGAGTTCCGAGTTCCTTTCTCTAGCCATGGGTTCAGCTGCTGTTCCTCACATTTCCCCTCCGAAAGCTCCTCTTTGGCTGTGGCTGCCACGAATCTTTCCATTGCATTACACAATACCCCAACATCCCGACCTAGACAATCACCCCAATATGAAACTTGCAGAAGAATAGCTCTGCAGGGTGCCATGCGCATCTGCAAGGCCCTTGGATGGTTTGAGCAACAGAAGATATTGAGGGTTCTCCAAAGGAAGTCAACATGTGCTAACACACTCAACAAAGTCCGTTTTCAACCCAAGTTCCCTGTCTTGTTTTGTTTTCCCCACTTTCAAAACCAAAGGCAAACCAGAGCTCTTCATTTAGATTCTTCAAAAATGGTGACCTCTGTTATCACAAAGGATGTTGCCTCTTTTGACATCAGTTTCAACAGTTCCTTACCAAGCAATGGGCCTGTGCCTTACTTCGCCCTGGCTTGAGTTTTGAACATGGAACAATTGGTTGGCAAGACACTCAAGCGAGTTCTAATGTTTGTGGAGCACATGTTACATGCTAGTGATTGGGCTAAATATAACATCAAATTTTAAAAAGAGAGATTTAAAATCTGAGCCAGATTTGAGAAAGAAAAAGAAAAAGTGATGAGACCTCACAGCTGCGAAGTGGAAGAGCTGGAGTTTGCAGTCAGGTTCCTTTGAGTTTAAGCTCCTGGTATCTCCCCCAAAGCAATAACCTCTGGAAATAAAAGTCATAATGGCTTTGAGGTTGTTTCCTGGTAATTTGAGACTGGAAACCAAATATTTTATCTTTTAAGGATATAGTCAGGATCTGCCTTCACCCTAGCATAATATACTACTACTAGAAGCCCGGTGCATGAAAATCCATGCACTGGAGGGGGCTCCCTCAGCCCGGCCTGCCCCCTCTCACAGTCCGGGAGTCCTCAGGGGCAGGAGATGACCCAGGGATCAGGGGAAGGCGACACCCCATCACACCTCTGCTGCTGCCACTGCCAGCAGCGCAAGCCTCAGCCAGCCCTGGTTACCTGAGCCTCGGGCGGCCCTGGGCAGCTGGGCAGCCGCTATCTGAGGCTTGCCTGCACCTCGGGCTGGCCCTGGGCGGCTAGGGGGCTGAAGGGACTGGGGGACTCCGGAGGCAGGCGCATGGAGTATCCGGGCCCACCTCAGGGCGGGCCCGGCCTTGCCGCATGCCTGCCACCCCAGTGGGGCTGAGGGGACTGGGCACCGCAATCTTGTGGCTGTGGGTGCTGCCATTTTGAGGGTGTGACAGTCAATTAGCATATTCCCTCCTTATTGGCTGTGAGTGCCGCCATCTTTGAGGGCGGGGCAGTCAATTAGCATATTCTTCCCTTATTGGCTGTGGGTGCCGCCATCTTTGTGATGGTGTGATGGTCAATTAGCATATTCCCTCTTTATTAGATAGGATTAAGCTTAAAGTTCGAAATGTAATTATTGTTGTATTCTGGGTTGAGATATTTTTAATTAGTTTTTTATTATAAAACACATATAAGGTAGTTATAAAATTTAAAACTCTATGAAGTATACAGGGAAATGAATGTCAATAGCTTACAAACATTTGAATAGATATTTCACCAAAGGAGCTCTACAGCTGGCAAATAAGTATGTGAAGAATCTACATCATTAATCATTAAAGAAATGAACATTTCAACCACCCATTTAAAGAGCTAAAATGAAAAAGTCTGATCATGCTAGAGACTGGCAAGGATATTTATATTCCAGAGAAACTGGAATGCTCACACAGTGCTGGCGGGATGGGAAATGGTACAATCACTTTGGAAACCAATTTCTTAAAAGTTAAACATACACCTACCGTATGATCCTAGGTATTTACTCAAGAGAGATAGACGCATACACAAATAATAAACTGGCACACGAACACTCCCAGCAGCTTTCCTGGAAATAGCCAAAAGCTGTTAACAATCCACATGCCCATCAGCAGGTGAGTGATAAGCACATCATGACACATCCATACGATGTAATGCTGTTCAGCAATGAAAAGGAATTAGTGATTGATGCACTTAACAACATGGACGAATGTCAGATTAATTCTGCTCAATGAAAGAAGCAAGACCAAAGATAAGACATTGTATGATTCCATTTATGTAAAATTCTAGAAAATGCAAACTTGGAGTGACAGAAAGAAGATCAATGGTTGCCTGGGGACAAAAAAGGAAGGCAGAAGGGATTACACACAAATGTGAGGAAATTTGCGAGGGTGATGGATATACTCACTATTTTTTTATACTCACTATTATTATTGGGAAACTTATTCAACTGTGCAGTTTAAATATATGCAGCTTATTGTATGCCAGTTATACCTCAATAAAGCTGTTACATACACACACAGAGTCAATAGCCCCCAAGCCCTCTCTTGAAATTACCACTCATACCAATTTCATGATCATCTTTCTAGACATTTGTACAAGAGGGATCATGTTCTACACTATTCTACAATTTCCTTTTTTCGCTTAGACTTTTTGTTTTGTTTTTCATGTGAATGCATACAAATCTACCTCATTCCCTTAAATGGCTTCCTAGTAATCCAGTATGCAAATGTTTAGTGATATTTAATGCATCCTCTAGTTGTGGACATTTTGGTGATTTCTAGTTTTTTTTTAAAATATATTTTATTGATTTTTTACAGAGAGGAAGAGAGAGGGATAGAGAGTTAGAAACATAGATGAGAGAGAAACATCGATCAGCTGCCTCTTGCACACCCCCTACTGGGGATGTGCCAGCAACCAAGGTACATGCCCTTGACCAGAATCGAACCTGGGACCCTTGAGTCCGCAGGCCGACGCTCTATCCACTGAGCCAAACCGGTTTCGGCAATTTCTAGTTTTTACTAGAGAATTTTTTAAATTAATACAGTCATTTACAGAGTTATGAGCACCTACCTGACTTAGAAGCTTCCTGTTCATGAAAAGTCCCCTACCTACTGGTGCTTCCTCCTAATTTTTTTTTTTTTTTTTTTTACTGTTGTCAGTATTACAGATGTCCCTCATTTTCCCCTTCCATCCAACCCTTGGCCCACCCCAGGCCTTCCCAACACTATTGTCTGTGTTCATGGGTTAGGCATATATGCATATATGATCTGTGGTTAATCTCTTCCCATCCTCTCCACCTCCCTCCCCACTGAGATGTTATTCTATTCCATGCATCCATGCTTCTAGAATATTTTGTTCATCAGTTTATTTTGTTCATTAGATTCCACATATAAGATATCATATGATCTCACTTATATGTGGTGCTTTCTCCTATTTTATCCTTTCTACATACCCCCCAGGCAGCAACTAAGCTGTTCTGGCCTACTTGCTCCACCTGCTGGGCAGTGTAGGAAACTGCCAAGCGTTATTATTTTTCCTGTGAGTGGGCCTCCTTTTTTGCCCTCTCAAACCCATCTTGCCCCTGGATGCCAGAGTGGTCTTTCTACATACGAATATGATCCTCTCACTCTCCTCATGAAAACTCATCACTGAAAATAAACCCCAACCCCCTAATGCAAAGTATTAATACTCTGGCCTTTGCCCAGCTCTCCAGCCTCAATTTTAGTAATTCCCCAACTGGTACATGTATTCCAGAAATACATAACCAGTTGTAGCTCTCTAAACAGACAGTGCTGCTTTATACATCCATGCATTTGTACCTTCCATTTGGAGTGTCAAGCTACCCTTTCCTATGCCATGTTTGCCTATAGGTAAACTCCTATTCAACCTTCAAAACCCTACTTAAGAATCACCTCCTCTCTGCAGTTTTATCTGTTCCCTCCACATGGAGTCATTCATTCCTTCCTACCATGCCTGGCGTAAACATCCAATATCACACCTTTAACATTCCATTATAATTGCCTGTTTACATGTTTGTCTCTTGCACTACACTGGCTGCCTCACTAAACTACCTCACTGAACTTGAGAGCCTTGGTCATTGTTACACCTCTAGCATCTTCCATAGTGCCCAGAACATAGGAAAATGAGGCTTACTAAGCAGATCTGAACTAAAATGAGCTAACCACGTCACAGCCTCAAGGAAATGGTGCCGCATGCTTCTTATTTTTCTCATGTGTGCAGGGCCTGCCAAAGTAGGGTGCTATTGGTCAAGACACAAAGTCCAGAGGCTGAGACCAGTCAGGGGGGCTACACGCTTTTAAAGCTTTATCAAATACATTGCCAAGTGATATCCACCATCTGGTCAAGTCTGAAGATCATTCCAAGTATCTTGAACATGGCATTTCATTCAATGATTGGGAAACAAAGATTTGTTTGATGAATGAATTTTGGGGTTTGGTTTGTAGTTTACATTCTTGTCCCTTGGAGTGCCACAAGGAAACTGTTTCATCAAATGGAGAGTTTCCTGACTTTTTTTCTTACTTCCCCAGCAGAGAGAGTTTGGGGCCATCACGACCTTTCTTTTGCTTCATTTGGGATCCAAAGGAAAATATTTCACACTTTTACTCATTCATTCAACAAATACTGGGTGTCCCAAAAAACTGTATACACACTTTAGCTGCTGATAGGTGCCTACACAGTTTCAGACACCATTCTAGGCACTTAGGATACGTAAGTGAGGATATGTAAATGAATAAAGCAATGATCCCTCCCCTCTGAGCGTTTAATTCTAATGGAGGAAGAAAGGCAATACTAATAAGCATGGTAAGTACATCTTGTAGCATAGTGGAAGGGGAAAAGAAAGAGTCGAGCAGGTCATATCCTCCTATCTAATAAAAAAGTAATATGCAAATTGACCATCACTCCAACATACAAGATGGCCGCCCCCATGTAGTCAAAGATGGCCACCCCCATGTGGACACAAGATGGCTTCCACAAGATGGCCAGCAGGGAAGGGAATTTGGGGGCGACCAGGCCTGTAGGGGAGGACAGTTGGGGGCAACCAGGCCTGCAGGGGAGGGCAGTTGAGGAGGACCAGGCCTGCATGGAGGGCAGTTAGGGACAACGAGGCCTGCAGGGGAGGGCAGGGACCAGGCCTGCAGGGGAGGGCAGTTAGGGGTGACCAGGTGGGATCGGGCCTAAACGGGCAGTCGGACATCCCTTGAGGGGTCAGATTGGAGAGGGTGCAGGCTGGGCTGAATTTCATGCACCAGGCCTCTAGTATGCAGGCTGGGCTGAGGGACAATGGGGGCCAGCAGGCTGGGCTGAGGGACGAATTTCATGCACCAGGCCTCCCCCCCCTCCCCCCCCATGCACGAATTTCATGCACCAGGCCTCTAGTATGGCTATAAAGACATACATATCAAAATGTGGAAGCAAGCACAATACCATTGGACTTCCTATTATGGGAGATGATTTGCTCACTGTGTAAGCCAGTGTGAATTGGCTTTTTGTTCCTCAAAGCTAAAAGCATCCAAACTAAACTGCAGCCATCATTTTGGCATGCTCTTCCTTAAGAGCAATGCTTGTCATCCACTGGCCCCATCTGTTCCCTTGGCAAGGAAAATTTAATTACGAGGAGATAGCAGAGTCTCGGCGTCCACTTGGGGGTTTTCCCGAGGGCCTTTATGATACTATGTTCCTACTCATGTACCACTTTATTGCATCCATCCCAGGTAATCTCCTCCTCACTGTTCGACGAGGCAGTGAGAAAGCTGCACCTGACAGTGTACCCCCAGGACAGAAGTGAAGAGGAAACACCCAACTACTATGCACAGCCTTGCTCCATCCACAGGGGGAGGCCCCCAGCACAAGCCCAGACATCCATCTCTAGTCTGAATACTGCCACGGCCTCTGAACTGGCCTCCCTGCTTCCTTCTTGCCCTACTCTGTTATCCTCACAGGGGGATTCTTTTAAAACATCTGTCACTTCTCTCCAGTTGCTTCTCATCCCTTACGGGCCCTGTGCGACCTGGCCCCAGATTAGCTCTAACCTAGTGTGCATCCGCCCCCATCCCCTTCACCACCACACCCCAGCCACACTTGTTCCCTGGCTATTCCTTAAGTATGCCGGTGTGCTTCTACCTCAGGCCTTTTGCACTTGCTATTCCCACTGCCTAGAATATTCTCATCCCAGACACCTGCAGGCTTATACCCTCACTTCCTTCAGATTCCTGCTCAAATATAACTTTAGGAGGAATCTGAAGGATTTCTTGCCTGACAAACTACCTGAACTAGTACCTTGCCTGACCAAACTACCTAAAAGAGCACCCCATGCCTGTCTGTCCGTCTCCTTATCCTGCTTTATAGCACTTGCCACACCTGAAATTATGCGGATCCACTTATTTATTTCTGTGCGGCCTGCCTTCCCCTGCTAAAATATGAGCTCATTGAGGGCAGGGACTTTGCCTACTTTGTTCACTGCTTGGCCCTCTGAATACAAACAGTCCCTGGCCTATAGTAGCTGCTCAGTAAAACTTTGCTGAATGAATGAATGGTAACTTGCTGACTTCACCTCACTCCACGGCCAAGATAGGACATTCACACAAAGACATTCTGGTAAAGCCTCTTCTTGCTCTCCAATCCTCTTTTGACACTTATAATATCTTCAGGAAAGCTTCCATTTCTCTTTTCAGTCTCTTAAAGAAAAACGTAGATAGTGGGTGTTTTTTTAAGTCAGGTCTGATTAGTAATCTGATCAGTGCCCAAGTTCTTGGGCTGTGCACTGACAGAAGCGTCTCTGGAGGCCAAGCTGTGTTGGAACTGATGAAAGACCTCGTGAGGCTCCGAGCATGAGCAACCAAGAGTGTACAGGGCCAGGGCGGGGGCTCAGCTCCCACCTCTGCACTGAGCCCAGCACAAAGTTGGGAAGGTTTGGAGGCATCCAGAGGTTGTCTGTTTGGCAGGGACCTGGGCTGTCGCATGGCTTACAGTGGCAGAGCTGTCCAAGCATCTCTGTGAGCAGCTGACCTGGACACCTGGGAATCTGAGTAGGTGGGGACAAGCAGGCCTAGTGCCATGCGGTGTCTGTGAGCTCGGAGGCACACGTGACTGCTCAGGATTAACTGGGGGATGCTTTAAAGGAGATTCGTTTCCAGTGATGCAGATAGCTGGTGGGCACCCAGGCTCTCATAATGTGAGTGCAAAATGGAAATGTGACCTCATTTTCTGCTCACAGCCTTGTGAGTGCTGGGACCACTGGGTTATACCTGGAGGCGGGGGGCATGAGTTGGCAATCAGAGTTAGATATAAAAGCGAACCGGGTAAACCAATCTTCAAAGTCATGGAGAGGGTCAAGAAGTCATTAGTATATGCACCCCAAATTCTGCAACTATTTTCTCACTTTCCTTTCCTTAAATTAGCTTTCCCCTCAGACATCAGCATACTAGATTTTCTTCAAAAACTATATATTTTTTTCAGTTTTGTTTAATTACTAGGAGTGTATTATTTTTCCATTGCAACGAATCGGTGTTTTGAAGATATTATTGCTGGAATGGTGTTTTGTGGGTCACCTAAGGAGCTTTCAATTCTTTGTGTGCAATCGGGTGTTTTTGCAAAGTAATGCCTGAAAACTTTTGGAACATCCCTTGTTTATAAGTCAGAAACTGCTCCACAGTGAGGTGCGTTGCTTTTTTGTTTATTTGCTTTAACACTGATATTTACAGTGAGTGGAATGATCTCGGTCAATCCGTTTACTGTGGCCCAGAAAATCCTGCTTTTGGAGAAGAGAAAGTCAGGGAAGGGAGCGGCATGAAAGGATGGGCTGAAGGAGACCCTGGTTGGTTTGGGACAACAGCATCCGCCTTCTCCAGGAAAGTGGCTGTTGGAGGGTAGCCATGCTAAAGACCATTCATTCTGACCTGCGGTGTCTGGTGGATTAAGAACATTTCATGTCCTTTCAACATTTGAAGATTATCTCTTCCAGCGGTTCCAACCTGCTTCAAACCAACTTAATGGAAAAATGAACAAACTGTGCACGTGTGTGTGTGTGTGTGTGTGTGTGTGTGTGTGTGTGTGTTGGGGAGGCAGGCTTGATCGTTTAATTAGCAGTCTTTGAAAGTCTACTAAGGCCGAAGTACTGCTGGATGACCTAGAAGTGGGAGGGGGTGGGCATACTTACAAAGGTAAGTCAAACTTGACCCCTACCTTCCAGACACTAAAAAATCCAGAGGGGAAAATGAACATGAATACAAACAAGTTCATGAAGGATGTTCTTAGTAACACCTGAGGTCACTTTCACACCTGAGATTTTATTATTCTACTTATCCATTCAACAAATATGTATTCAGGTCACCTAAGGGAAATTGAAAGAGGGCCATGGGCAGAACAGAGAAGGTTAATTACTTCCAAATGTGGGGCAATAGAAGGTTATATGCAGATGGCATCTAAGCTGAATCTCAAATGGTGACTAGAAATTTGGGAGGTAAATTTGTGGGAACAAGGGCAATGCAAGAAAAGGGTAGGGTATAGGTAAAGGCTTGGACCAATGGGTGGGTTAGTGTCCCTAAAGCGTAAGTGGGGTTTGTGGTAGTTTCAAAACGTGTCTAACAATTCTTTGAAGCCCTTGCCACAAAGGGTGGGACGTAATTCCCCTCTCCTTGAATATAACAGTCTTTTAAGCAATAGAATGTGGTAGAAGTGACGATGTGTGACTCCCAAAGCCAGATTAGAAAAGTTCTATCAAACAGCATTGCGTGTATATTAAATGGTAATAATGGGACTACCATTTGGGAAGCTGGATCACCAAAATGACAAGGGGTCCCCACAACATCCCCATTTTACAACTGTAAAAATAGGGTCATATGTGTAATGAGTGGTGGAACTTGGCTATGAGCCCTCTGGTCTGTCTGAATAAAAACAAACAAACAAACAAAAAAACCCTCTTTCCACCATACTACATTCGCTTTTTATATATACAGTTAGTTTGTGCCTTAATGGATTTGCTCTTTGAAAACTTTTATCTACATATACTTGTAAATTTAAAACAACAACAACACCTTTTTAACTTTACAAGTATAATCGAAGTAGCCTTCCTTTAAATAAAGAATTCAGCGTAAGCATTAAAATTCACTTGTACACAATTACGTTGTACCCAACTTTTCAGGATTTGCTGATTATGTGCATGCAGTGTACCTGTAACATGAACAATGTCATGGCCAAGAATCCCTCTCTGGAAATCGCCCAGAAATGCCTCATTGTTGCTCTTTACTCCAAATGTTCTTGTAGCCAAATTTACTTCTTTTTCCCCTCTACTTCCTATGTACAGGAGAGAAGCACAAACAGCTTCATAGTTGAGGAAAGTTGGCAGCATGTCATTCTTCTTGCTTTCTGGAAGGCACAGCCATCCCTGTACCTGGTCCAAGCACCCTTCTAGAGGAATGGAATGTGGAATGTGATTACAAATGCTTTGGGCACTTAGTTGATATAATGCTTGTTGACATGTTGTTATGGAAATTAGATAATTACACCCATGGGTAATACTTTGCATGTGACACTGCATGTGTATGTGTGCGTGTACAGAAGCCATGAAATGTGTTCTGGTTTCTATTCTTGACCTGCCAATTCAGTGAGTCACTCAATATCCCTTGGGTCACCCAAACCCTCAGTGCCCTAATAAACTGTAGGAGCTAAAAAAAACACACACACACAAAAACAACCACAACATTTTCTCCCACCTTCTAAGCTCTTTTAGCTAAGCTAATAATCAAATTGACAGAGACAGGTTAACAGAAGAAAATCAAAATTTTAATACAGGTGCATGGGAAATTCACATAAGCTTGAAAATTCCAAAAACAATGAGGCCACATTGGGTACATAAGGCACTTTGGACAAAGGAGGAAGGGGGGGAGGGGTACTAGATTTCAGAAGTGAGAACGTCAATTTGCAGGTAGTTGTGGGAGAGCGGGACACACGGCAGGAAAGTTCTTGCTGGACAACTCGGAAACAACGGGACACGCGGGATATCTAACTAATAGGTTCCTGTCAGAAGCCCTCCTATTTACCTTACTTAAATCAAATTCGGCTAAGGTGAACATCCTAAGATTTCCTTCCTGAAGCAGATTTTTCTGTCTGAATCGCTTGGGCAGGAAAAGGGGGAGGGTGGAATGTTCTTTTAAAGTCTTATTTCTTAATAAACAACTTAAAATCAATATCCCCCCAAAGGCAGCTTCGGGGTGGCAAAAAAAACAACAACACAAAACCTTTGGTTCCCTTCAATACCTCATCCTAGAACCCCAAGGAACTCAGCTAACGGCTACACTACAGGCATCTGAATATTCAGGGCTCTCACTTTATCATCCTCAAAAGTCACTGTAATTAAAGTCCTATGTCACTTTGGGAAAGAATGCCTGTTCAGTTTATCATCAAAGGGAGGAAACCCTTAGAAGTCGAAGGTTGGGCAAAACGTGTTTTAAAAATGCAAGTAAATGCCATACATGTTGACGTTCTAAGAACTGGGCTTGAGAAGAACTACTGAAAAAGCAAAAATCAGCATTTTCCCACCCAGCATAAATAATGCTGACGTACCATAGAATTTTAAATTAAATTATCTTTTTAAAATAAAGACCTTTTGCAAATATATTCCTTTCTGTAATTTATATGAAAAGCTCCTTTTGCTTTCATGACTTTTAAAAAATATGAATAAAAGAGAGATGGGAAAGTTATTTATTGTGCAGTGTTAATGGCCCACCACCACTAAGGTATATTTAGGAGGACATACAATGATAAAAGTGGTGTGGTTGTATTGGCACCGTGAAATTATATTAGTGACATCTGAATGAATACATTCTTACTGGAAAAGAAATAAGCCATTTGCATTTATATAAACTAAACCACAAACTTCTCCCAACTGCCTCTTAAACCGTTTGGAGGGTAATGTTTTCATCCATTTCTATGCATTTCATATGTATAAAATACATTATTTGTGCTCTCAAGTACAGCTCTCAAGTTATAAATGGTATCACCACATAATCATTGTTCTAACTCACGTTTTTTTATGTTGAACACACTATCTGCAGACACAATTCTTAATCTTTTCCTTTATGTCTTCTAAGTTGTGCCCTTTATTTTAGAAGCTCTTCCCTCTCTGGTTTTCCAATTGATGTTTAAAGTGAAGATCAAAATATTCAACCATGATTGAGCTATGAAGGCATTTAGAAAAGGACTGCCTGGTGGCCCAGAGGTCGGATAAAGAGCATGACTGTGTTGGCCAGGGCTCTGAATCATCTCTTTGGCTTCTAGGTGCTCCTTTGAGCATCAGCTCTGCTTGGCCCCTCCCACTTCCTGCCCAGAGTTGTCTCCACTGCTGCTGGTCCTCACTCTTTTTTGCTTTCTAAGGGACAACAGTGGTTTCCAGGTAAGTGGAGGAGACCCATGGAGGGTGAAGGGTAGGTACTAAGAATGTTTTTTTTCTCTTAGTATGTGAGGGGTCAGAGCCTGGAGCTATGTCCTAGGTGTGAGGATACAAACAATTGGAATGAGAAATAACCTCCAATTTTATACTAATTCAATTCAGTGGAGTCAGAGAAAAACTGGTTTTGGTGCTTTGGAAACTTGATCAAGAATCAACTTTTTTATTACCTTCAAAACTGGTCAATGATCTAATTCTGCCTTATATTCAAGACAAAAAGAAAAAAATGACAAAATCTGCCAAAAAGGTGTGGTTAAATTTTGTACATTCAGTGACCAGTTTTCTAGTCTGTATATTAGCCAAATTATTTTTATTCCTTTCACTTTATATTGCCCTTCCCCCCACCCCTTTACTGAATTTTAACCTTTCCTAGCACCTTAAGATGAACAGGGAAGAAAAAAAGAAATGAGGTTCCATTTAATCAATTTTCCTACTTACAGTGGAGTCATATCTTATGTGAGGGGTTAGGTTCTAAAGTAACAATGTAAGGTCAAAATTATGTGCAATCAGAATTATCCTTCATAGTTCCTTCAATGGGCCATGAGGCCTGGGATACACCCCCGTGTTTTTGCCTACAGCATTGAAACAGATGTATGTTTCTTCAACTAGATAAAATAGTAATTGCTTTGCATTTGGGGACAGATTAAAGGAAAATAATTATCTGTAAATACTAGATTTATCATCTGTGTGGTGAGATCAGGACCAGCTACATAATTTGTGAGGTCCAATGCAAAATGCAAATGTGGGGCTCCTTGTTAAAAATTATGAATGTCAAGATTGCACCAGCAGAGCATTCAAGTGTAGGGTTCTTCCAAGGGTAGGGTCTTGTGCAACTTTACAGGTTGTACATCCACGAAGCCAGTCCTGGGTAAGCAGCTTGGAACATAATGAGAAACTGAGATCAACTCAGGAAGAGAAGCCTCAAAACTCCCGTACAGAGAATAGGGGCAACGTCACTGTCAGAGTTTGAAGTATTCTCTGTGCTCCACACACCCTGTCCCATCTGAGCAGTATAGTTCAACTTACATTATGCTAGATCAGCACAAGGCGCAGCTCCATTATGCAAGTTAAAGGGTTGAGAGGTTGCAAATCCACATTAACACTACAGTTTTGGATTTTTTCTATATTTTCTCAAGGATTCATTGTAACTTAAAACTCGGATGTGTAAAAAGAAAATGCGTATTTACTTTTCTTTACTAAGCAAACATTTTGACCTGTCCTTAATTCCTTGCCAAAAGCAATAGATCAAGTTTAGTCTATTGTGTAGTTTATAGGAGAAAACAAGCTGCATTACCATGAGTTCTCTAAGTGGTCCTCCCCCCCCAAAAAAAAGTTAGAAAAATTAGGTGTGATAATACCTTCTTAAAATAAAAAGCTAATTACTTTACTTCCTAAAGAGGTTGCCTTTTCAGACATCCTCCCCCCCCCCTACCCCCCCGGCCAATGAGGTCTTGAACATAATCTGAGCAATGAGGATTTTATTCTATGACTGCCTGAGCTCTCCGTGCAAGAATGTGATACAAGGCTCATTTTGTAAAGGAACTGCCTAATACTTTGCAGCACTATATTTTTTTTCAAAGGGCTTTTATATCCAAGTCAGGCTGAGGGCAGTTGGTCAGGTAACTGACCAAAAGGTCTCCAGATAGCAAGCTATTTAATGTCAAACGAACAGAAGTTCGTGTTCCCAGGATATTTTCTCTCCCTGGCTCGGGTCTCTGATGTTACCCAACCTCTCCCACCTCAAGGTTCTCAACCCAAAACATGTTGAAACTTGACTCACCTGATTTGACAAAAATTGCTTCCTTGTGGTCTTGAGAGTTACATATGTGGGCTTTCAAATAAGTGCCATGCACAGGGTCAGGCAGTTGGTCACCCAGGAAGACTGGTCAACTCTCTTGACTCATGCTCACCTGCTCCAAGTGACATAATAGAGCAAAAGCAACATTTAAGCTCCTACAAAGCTAAACAAAGGAAGCAAAACTGAATGTGTCATTGTCACAGTGTCCAGAAGTTTGAAGGATATTTTTGGTTAATCTTTCTATTGTGGAGATTTTAGGGTGTTGATAGTAGCTGTGTGGTGGGTTATTGGGCAAGAATTGAAATTGGAGGCGTCTATTATCCTGACTGCTGATTCCAGCAACCTGTATAAACAAGGGCATGAAAGAACCTGGGTGGCAACCGCATTTTCTCTTTAATCTCTTGATTTGTATCAAGTTGTATATTTTTAGAGGAAGGAGGAGAGAATGGCATAAGGAGACACAAATGCAGCTTTATGCAGATCACCAGACGAGTGTGTTCAGAGTGGTTTGTCAAATAGTTTCAATAACTAACACTAATGGAGTGCTTACTCTCTACAGCCCTAACCACTTCACATGCTTTATTTCATTTTCTCCTCATTTGAATCCAAGACGAGTCCCTATTGTAACACTGAATTATTCCATCTAGGATAACTGGCTTTCTACCCCTCCTTTAAAATGTTGCCTGTCTGGTTTGTTTCTAGAACCAATTTTTGCCTCCACAATCCAGATATGATTTCAGCACTAAATAAAAATACATCAGTCTATATAAAATTCATTTACATAAAACTATCTCCTAAATAACACCAGTTTTTACCTGGCAGAAGACAGAGTGGTTTTCATGTGTGAGGTTGGGGGAAGGGTGTTTCTGAACACCCTGAAGCGTGCCCACAAGAGCTGAGCAGCTGGCCTGCCCGCACAGAGCCCATCCTGGCCCTGCTTATTTACATTAACCAGTGTCGAAACGTCTCCCGGACATAGAGCTAGGTGCTGCCAAAAACCCTAGAGGAAGTTAAGATGCTTTATCTTTTGCATACACACAAGTTTACTCCTCAGAGAGCCTGGGTGGGTGTGACTCCCAGGAGTTAATCGTCTAGTCCAGCCATATGCAAATCTGGACCCGTGTTTATGTGGAGGTGCAGACACAAACGTGGGTGACACTGTTGGTTGCTGACGTGCGTGGAAACACACTAGCCACGTAGTCATTTGGGCTGTCTCTGTGTCCACGGGGGGACAGGGAGCACCTAATTTGGATCGTCCCGTCTAAATGAGGGGTGTCTGGGTAGTAAAAGTTCCACCCGCGGCAGAGGAGCTTGCAGCAATGTCCACACTCTGCTGCGCACCCGGGGTTCCTTAGGGGGTCAGTCAGGCGCGTCTAGGAGCCCAGCCGCCTGTGCCCTCGCCGCGGCCCCAGCTCCCCCGCTCCGCCCCCAGTTCAGCGCACCCGTCTCGGCCCCGCCCCTTAGGCCCTGGCAGGCCCCGCCCCCAGCGCAGGCCGCTCTCGGCAGCGCTGCTGCCCCAGTTCCGTAAACACTTTTCTCCCCGCCCCTCGGAGCCCCCGGACTGCACCATTCCTAGGACGCGGGGGGTAGCGGCTTTTCTCGTGCATCAAAAACACCGTCAATCCAAGCTCTCCTCAGTTACTTTCATCCGAACGTGCGCAAACGTGTGTTGTAGTTGGGACATCTGTCAGAGTTCTGCTGGCGGAGCCAGGAGTGCCCTGGATCCCCCTCTCCCCCGTGCTGTTACCCCCCCACTCTCCGGTTCTGTTATGGTCACGCCGTGGCTGCCTCGTTAGAGTCCGTCCCGGCCCTTTAAATACCGCGTGGGGGGTGGGGTCGGGGAGGCTGGGGGTGGTTGGACTGGCGAGTTTTCCAGGTGCTTGTGCCGTGCTGGGTGAGGGGACACCCGGAGACCCTTGACTTGGGGCTCACTCGGTCGCCTTTCTCCTCCGCTGTCTCCGCGCCGGCCCGGTGCGTATCCACCCCGGGGGAGGGTCGCCGGCTCCGAGGTGCCGGGCCCAGGCCGGCGGAGGGGGACATGTTGGCGTGGGGCAGCCCGGGGCCTTTTGCCCCCCGTTGGAACTCAGTCCTGGGACGCCCGGGCCAGGCGCGATAAAGCCCGGCTTCTTGCTCCCCGCAATCCTCTTGTTTGACCTCGAACCGCCGTCCCGCGTGGGAGCGGGGCGCGGGCGCCGAGTAGCCACGACGGGTGTCCGGGTGGTCGCGGGCGTCGGGCCCCGGAGGCGGCCGGGTCGCTGCGGCTGGGCCGCTGGGTACATCTCGCTGGGCCCGAGCCAGCGACCGCTCTGCCAGCCGCTTCCCACCATCTGGGCTCCGGGAAGGGACACCCGCTCGCCTGCGACCCCCGGCCCGGCTGGAGTGAGCGAACCGAGCCTCGGTGAAGGCCAGGCGGGGCCCGCAGTGTCTGTTTAGGGTTTGTTGCCGGGGTTTCCCTGGCACTCGGCTTGCCCTCCGCCGTCCCCTCCCCCCAGGGTTTGTTTTGACAGGAAACGTGCTGCCGGAGGACCTGTGTATGAGTGGGGGTGGGGGCGTAGCCTGTGCAGACTCCGGTGCGCCCCTCGAGGTTCCCCTCCTTGGGGGAAAGAGGCGGGAAGTCCAACCCCTGGCCTCTCCTGGGATGGCGTGTGCTTCCCAAAGCTGCCCCTCTTGTGGCACCACCGGGGTTAACAGTGGTGATTGGAGATGGCACGCGGACAAACATGGTTATGTGTTTTCTTTAGTATTAGGAAAAGCTGTTCCATCAAATGAGCGATTTCACCATGATAGCAAGTTTCCTTTTCAACTGAATGTGTTTAAATGCAAAAATCTAGCGAAGATAAAGAGAAGTGATGGATAAATTAGTGTATGGGGGAGGGTGGCAACATGGAAACGTGTGAAGAGTGGTACCCAAATGACTCCAAGTTTGGGAAATACTGCCTTGGATGGCTGTCCTGTTCCTTTTATTTTGAAGAAACTAGACAAATTGTCCTTGTCCCCAGTGGGCCCACCAGTCCCCAAGATCCCCGTGGTCTCCTGATCCTCCAGCCCAGAGCCCTTGCCCTTTGCTACCTGCCAACCATAATGAGGTTATGGCAGTGTTTGCCACTTGGGGAGGCTCCCTGCCTCTCTTTTCCTCTTGCCTCCAGGGATTTCATACATCACCCTGGCAGCCCACAGAGGTGGCCTGACTTGAAGTGGCCCAGGGCTAAAGATACCCAGTCATGTGTGGAAGCGGCTTCATTGCCATTGGGGGAGGAGAGAGGGAGGGCCCCAGAGGGCACAGGTACTAAAACAGGGCAGCGGGGGTGGGAGGTGCAGTGTTTTCAAGGATGAAAAGTGCCTAGAAATCCTCCTCCCTGCTGCTGTCATGTTATGTGTAGTGTGAACATCTGCCGTTTTAGACAATGACTGGCTTGTTGTCTTTTATCTGGCTCTTTGTTGTCTCTAATTTGGTGAAGACCCGTATTCTCTAGCTGAACGGAGCCAGCACCTATCTCTCTGCTCTGTGGTTTTTGCTTTGCTAAGGATGAATACTTTTTGGAGCCGCTGTTTGGGATTGGTTCTAAAGCAGCATTTTGCAGAAGACGGAGATTTTCCACACCATCTGCAATTTTACTCTCTCACTCTTTCCTCCTTACTACACATATGTGAATGTTAGTCCTGGCACCTGACCTTGATTGGGTCTTCAAAGATGATACCCACTAGATGTTTCTTGAAATGTCTCTTTTGTATGACAACCTTAGGTGGATGGGTTTCATTCCTCGGCACTGTGGATAATCTGAACAATCTACTTCAAAATCTTTTTGGCTTACACTCGTTGAAAGCAGTTAACCCTTTTGATACTTGCATTTTAACTAGGGATTTTGCAGTGCTTAAAGAATGACTCCCTAACAGAGGATTTTTGGTCACTCTAGTGGGCTGGTTAGAGTTATTGTGGACAATAGACTCATTCAGGGATGCCCTTCACCGCATAGCACTTGAGCAGCCACCCTGGGGTAAGGTCAGCTTGCTACCACATGTGCACATGTTCACGTGGTGATAGGTAGATCGATTTGGCAGAATGGGGAGTGGAAAGAATGAGCAGCACACCAGATTTTCTCCAGCTGTCCTAGAGTGAAAGAAGCGTGGGCTTTAGGGATCCGCTACCTGGATTTGAGTTGTGCTGCTGCTGCTGCTGCTGTGAACCCTTGGGCAGGTAATTTAACCTCTCTGAGCCTTAGGTTCTTATGTATAAAATGGGGATAATAGCAGCACCTTAGTTAGCAAGGCTGCAGTGAAGATTCAAGGAGATAAAACATTTCAAGCACTTTTCATGGGGGCTGGGTCAAAATAAGCACTTACTAACCATTAGCTTTAATTGTTATTATTTGCTATCAATGAGTATTGAGAGGGTGGAAAAGCACAATGTAATCGTGTCTTTGCTACTTTGAATTATTGGTGCCTTATAAATTCAACACATTTCTAAGGCACTGGGAATTGGAGAGTGTAGACATAGCTTCTTCCTGCAAGCTGCTTAAAATGTAGTGGGGAAACAGAAATGCGGAAACAACTATAGTACTTTAAGTGACCACATAATGAAAATAGAAGTAATGTGAGGGAGGCCAGAGGAGGAAACCCCAAGGTGTCTTATGAATAGAGGCGTGGCTCAATTTGTTCTTCAATGATACTCATTGAGCTTTCTATCTGTCCTAGGGTGGCTAATTTAGATGGATTGAGTGGGGATATCAGGGAAAGTGACTTTGAAGTTGTAACATTAAATTTTAAATCTGAATGACAAGGGGCCAATCATGTGATCAGGGAGAAGAGCATCCCAGGAGGAGAGAATAACAGGTGCAAGTGCTCTAAAGTAGGAAGTTTGGCTTGTCTGCGGAACCTAAAGAAGACCATGTGTCTGGAGCAGGAAGGGTTAGCTGGAGAGTGGTACCAGGACGAGGTGGGCAGAGGCCAGATCACAGATGGATTATAAACCACCGCCAGGAGACTTCTTAGGAGAAGGAAAACCACATGGCAAGGACTCTTAAAAAGGATGATTTATTTTTCCTCTCTGTAAGGACTCTGGCCTATTTCCTGTTTTATTCTCTGCCACTTTTCAAGAAGGACGTTGGGACAAGTTTGACTGTGTAGAAGCACTTTTGTAATAGAGTGGTATCTAAGCTATCACAGTGGTGGGAGCAATCAAAATCTAAACTCTGCAGGAGATTGGACTGTTTCGAATTAGAGTTGAAGTTTCAGTTTAGTACTTGTTTCTTCTTTTTTTAACCTTTTTCTCAGAAATAATTTCAAACTTATAGAAAAAGTTGCAAGAATAATACAAAGCACTCTCTATTGTCTACCTTTTACTTATATTCACCTATTAACATTTTGCTCCATGTTTTATTGTTTTCTCTTTCTCATTTGAATAATTTGAGAGAAAGTTGCTTACCTTATGGCCTTTTATTTCTAAACTAGAGGCCCAGTGCACGAATTCGTGCACCTTGAAAGGAACTGTGGGCCACGAGGTTGCGGTGGGCACAGGGGCAGGTCTTGGCCCATCCTCCACGCCCCCACCCGGCCCCTCCCACCACGACCCCCGGGTCCCCTGCCTGCCAGCAGCCCTGCTCCCGCTGCCAACACTCCTATGCACTGATGGCACCAGCCCCGCTAGCACCCGCTGACAGCGTGGAGCAATTGGGGCCAGCGCCAGCAGCGGGTGCGAGCAGGGCCAGTGCCATCAGCTGGTGCCAGCAGCGGCTGCTGCCCTAATCGCCCCTCAGTAGCAGGGGGAGGTAGAGAAGCCCCCAGGGATGATCGGGGCCAGCAGCTGCCGCTCGCACCCATTGACGGTGCTGAGCGATCAAAACTGGTGCTGGGCGCTGGCAGTGGGTGCGAGCAGCAGCTCCTGCAGCGGGTGCGAGCGGGGCTGGCACTCGCAGCAGGTGCAAGCACCGGGAGTGACTGTGGTGTGTGGGAGCAAAGAATTTTCAGTAACCACCAGAGGCTTGTCCCTGCCTTGGTCTGGCGCCCCAACTCACCTGCTCCACCATCCCGCTGCGGCCAACACCTGCTATGTTTCACGTGCCCCCTGGTGGTCAGTGCACGTCATAGCAACCGGTTCGGTTGTTCTGCCGTTCGGTCTATTTGCATATTAGGGTTTTATATAGATAGATAGATAGATATAGATAGATAGATATAGATATAGATATAGATATAGATATAGATATAGATATAGATATAGATATAGATATAGATATAGATAGATAGATAGATAGATAGATAGATAGATATATAGATAGATAGATAGATACATATTCACAGTGCATTTATCAACTTCAGTAAATTTAATGCTGTGATACAGAGGTAGATTCAAGTATTGTAACAATGTTCTCAATTGACCCAATAATGTCCTTCTCTCCCCATCCCCCGCCCCCGCCTCTGGTGCAGGATCCAGTCTAGGATCATCTGTTGCACTCACTGTTAAGTATCTTTTCATCTGGGACATATTCTAGCCTTTCTTTGTTTTTATGACATTGACATTTTCCTAATTCATAACTTTTTTTTAGTAAGAATAACATAATAGTCGATAATCTATTACTAGGAGCTTAAGTACTTGACTATTTAAATTATCTTCACAATAATTAAAACCTGTCTTCCCTCCATCTGTTATGAACCCTTCAGGTTCCTGTACCCATTCCTTCCTCTCTGAAATATTAGTGGTCATTCTGCCATTCATTCATCCATTTATTCACTCAACAAGAAATACTTAAGTGTCTGCTACATCCCAGTCTTTGGCCTTGGAAGGAATGATAGAATATTGCATTTATTATTATTAAATATGGGACACTTGCAATGAAAAATGTGATCCTCTTTGAATAGTGACCCAGTGTAGTATTGGGAGCTTTGCTTGGAGTGATCTTCTGTTTTCACCTTTGACTTTACCTTTAGCCCGTAAGCAAATTCTTCAGGTTTGAGATGTGTTGTTCCAGAACAGTTGTGTTTGCTTGTGAGTTGCAGTGTTGAAGGTCTAAGTTTCTGGATATGAGAAGCATCGCCTTTCTCAAAGAATCAGCCTGGTTTCATTATCACTTGTTCTGAGAGAGAATCCAAAATAGTTTTCAAAGCAATCTAATTACCCTCAATGCTTTTTTGAATCAAGTAGCATTGTCCCCAGATGACTTACATGGAAACCCGAGACCAAGAAAAGTAAGAACAGATGTGAAGGAACTTACTACAGAAGACCATTTACACCAGGACGGGCCACTTGTTTTTTGTTTCTGTTTTGTTTTGTTTTTGGCTTTTGTATTTCAAACACGTGCAGGAGTTCGGTCCTAGGTTAACTACCGGCCTTCTTTATCTGTAGTACAGGAGTAGGGAACGTCTGACCCCCGGTTGTATATGGTCCGCCCAAGAAATCACTTGGTCTGGCCCTGCCAAGGCATCAGGGGTGAGTTAATTGAATGTTCGACTAAATATAGCAGGCTAATTTTTAAGTTGATAATTTTGTGTGGCCCCTGAATGATGTTATGAATATGCAAAGGGCCCTTGTCAGAAAAAAGGTTCCCCACCCCTGCTGTAGAGGGACATGCTTTTACCATCCTGGGATACAACTGTCCTTCCCTCTAGAGTTTATAATGCCTAAAATAATGATAATAACAACAACAAAAGTAAATACTACTAATAACAGCAAACATCTGTATCCTGTTTACACTGTGTCAGACACTGTTCCAGACTCTCTCCATACACTGGCTAAATGAAATCTCACACCAACTCTATGAGCTAGGTAGTATTAGCATGCCTACATGAGGAAACAGGCAATTGCCTAATAAAGTAATGATGGACATTTTGGCTTCAAAGAAAAGTTTCTGCTTAGGTCCACTGAAGCCCAGTGTCAGGAGAGGCTCCTGCCAAATAAACAGGTTTCTAAACATTTTGAAGCTTTTAAATTGTCTCTTGCATTCCCTGTGCCAAGAGCTCTACCTTCAGTGAAATGTTGGAAGAAAGCATAGTTGCATGTTATTAACTCTGTCTGCCATGAGCACATTTAACTTCTCAGAACTTCTAGTGATGCCTCATGGAACTCTGGGTTTATAGCATTTTAGCAATTCCTCGCTGAAATGGAACTTAAATACCTGGCCCAACCCCCTCAGAAAAACAAGGTGAAGAGAGCAGATGTGATGTGCGGGAAGTCACACAGGAAATTAATGGCAGAGCAGGCCTTATATCCTCGACTTCCAACTTCTAACTTAGATCTTTTATTTTTTAAACTTTTTGTTCATTTATTTATTTTTAAATAAATAGTTCATTGATTTTTAGAGAGAGAGGAAAGGAGAGAAACATTGATGTGAGAGGGCAATATGAGTTGGCTGCCTCCTGCATGCCATGCCCCCCACTGGGGAATTGAGCCTATAATCTGGGCATGTGCCCTGATCAGGATTCAAACCAGCAATCCTTTGGTGGAACGATATCCAACCAACTGAGCCACTCCAGCCAGGCCTAGATCTTCACTTTTTAAAAGCTTTGTACTTTGCTGCCTTATTAAACAATTTAAAAGCCTATAAAGTGTGCTGTTCAGCTGGAGTAGGAAAAAAATGGACCATTCATAAATTCTAATGGTTAAATAAATCCAATGGATTAATATATGAATGAACCTAATTTATAAATTCCAGTGGATGGAAGCTTTTGTTCACCTCTACTTGGAAAAAACAGCCAATGTGAAGAGAAATAAGAACAGGCCAATACATGGCACAATTGTTACAGTGGAATGACTTGGGGGGAGGGGAGTGAAACAACGTTTAAAATATTCAAATAAGAGTGTGATAAGGACCAGGGAATGTTAAGTCTTAACCCCAGTAAGGTAGGTCTTGGTGTAGGTTCTCTATTCTAGTGCTTGAACTTGGGCAGCACCAGGCCTGTAAATGCGTCATGATATCAGTTTGCAAATGTTCTGGTTGAAGCTGCACCAGATGGGATTCAGTGACTCCAATTCAGCTGACACTGAATGAATACTTGTCACATACTTGACACCGGCATGGACGGGCCACAGTCCCTGCCTTATTAAGGAGAGTTGGAAGTAGCCATGGGAGGAAAGTCACTGTACGAGGGACTAAGCACTCTCATGGAGATACAGGGAGATGAAACAGGTGTGTCTCATGGAGATACAGGGAGATGAAACAGGTGTGTCTCATGGAGATACAGGGAGATGAAACAAGCGTATGAAGAAGGTGTATAAAGAAACTGGCCAAGGAGTAGAGGGAAGGCTTCCTGGAGGAGGTAGCATTTTCAAGAAATGCCATCAATGAGAAGTAGGATATTGGCAAAGAGAAACGCTAGAGGGAAGGCAAGCATTCATTCCCTTTAGGATCTGGGGTTTGGTGGAAGTGAAAGGATTAGGCAAACGCTTTTCTTTTATCCTCCCCCTCCTGCCCAGAAGATGGGAGTTAAAGCTCAAGTCGAATCTAGTTTGCATGGGGTAAAGGAGGACGCAGGGGTTCAGGGCTATTTTATAACCTGGTGGCTGGCCTTGGGACTCCAGGATAAGGTGACTGTCTCTGCCTGGTAGCTTCCTGGCAGCTACACTCAACTTCTTGCCCTTCGGTCTGCAGAGGCAGCCTCCGAGTTAGTGGTTTTCTGTTTTCGAAAGTGGTGGGCCACGCAAGGGTGCATTTCTGTGAGTGGCAGGTCTAAAGAAGTTTGTTTGGGTGAGGTCAGGTGCAAATGCCTTTGGGCTTTTGACCTTAAGTCCCTTTCAGGCCCATCCTTGTCTCTACTACCCAAGAGATAAAAAGTGGCACTATTTGTCTCAACAAAGGCTAGATTCCCTGTAAGTCCCAGCCCTGCCTGCCTCTCCTCTCTCATGTTTCCTCAGCAATGCCTTGTTTTGCCTTTTCTTGTCTTCTAGCATCTGGCACACACCGTTTCGGTCACTGGACTTGAGAGCCGTGAGAACAGGGCCCTGTCTGTTTTGTTCACTATTACTTTTCCCAGTGCCTGGCACACAGTAGGCACTCAATAAATAAGAAAGGAATCATTGAAGAAACTGTGCAGGTATTTCTAGGCATACTATGCGTCGTTGTGGTTTCACATTCTGGCAGCTTTGAAAGCCCTGTGTACCTCATTTTGTGAGCTGGTTCAGGTTTAAAGACGCTCGGTGAACCCGTACTATCACAACTGTCCATTTAGGATTTGAGATGCCTTTCTCTTCGAGCCCAGGTTTCCCCTCGGTGTCAGCTGCCACCACTCTCATATGAAGGCCAGCTTTCTCACGGGCCTGGCTCAGGCTCCTGGGCTTACGCCTGGGCATCCCGTGTGCCCAGGATCTCCTTTCTGCCCTGCCCTGCCCTGCCCTGCCCTGGGAGGCACGGAATGTAGTCAAGGGACTAGTTTTAGGGCAGAGTAAGTCCTCTTGTCCCTCAGAGTCTGTTCCCCCAGCCTGTCAATCAGGGATTTTGTGGTGGTAGTGGGTACTTTGTACATTGTCAAGTACAAACCAACTACCAGGCCTTACTCTTGATATCCTGGCAGTTCATGGGAAAATGGAGAAGAACATAATGACTGGCCAGTCGGAGATTTTAATTAGCCTTCTCCTTTCCCCAGGAGGCTCACTGCCAAGGAATGAGGCTGATTGCAAAAATATTTTATTTCAAACAAAGACATAGGAACAATAGTAATAGCTAACATTTGAGTGCTGTACTAAGAACTTTCTTTTCCTCACTCGAGGATATGTTTTTATTGATATTTTAGAGAGGAAGGGAAAGGGGTGGGGGGGAAGAGAGAGAGAAAAATATCAACCAGCTACCTTTCATATGTGCCCTGACCTGGGGATAGAACCCGCAACCTAGGTATGTGCCCTGACCGGAAATCAACCCCTCAACCTTTTTGGTGCATGAGATGATGTTCTAACCAACAGAGCCACCAGCAAGGGCCAGAGCACTTTTTCATGAGTCCTGTTTCATCTTCAAGTAATCCTCCGATTAGTCTTCCAGGCCAGTTTTACTGTCGAGGTAGGTAGTTCAGTGGCTTCCTCAAGGCCACATGACAAAAGACTGAAGGAGCTTCGAACCTTCATAAATGTCTTATTTATGACATTTCATATTATTATAACTATTCATATATTAAGCGGCAGTCTGACCACGGAGCCCCAGACTCCTACTCCTACCTGCCCGTGATTTAGCAGCCCAGGCGCAGAGATGGTGTTCTGCACTTTGTGCTTTAAGGATCCGTTGTTTCTGAGAGTCCACATCCACACCGAGCTCACCCTGTGGCTGTGGTTTCCCTCTTCCGGAAGGCAGTCTTGAAGGCCTAGTGACAGCCTGGCTGGGGTGCTATGGGAAGCATGGGGCCGTCTTCTGGGAGCCTTTTCCGACGCCGTGACACCCGCGACACGGAGGCACCACCGGTGAAGTACCACCACAGACTATTGACACAGGGTCTGTTTGTCTGTGCAGGTACCATCTCTGCCCCACACTCAAGTGACACAAAATGCCCTTCAATGGTGGCGAGAAGCGGTGTGTGGGTGAGGACCAGACGAGCGACTCAGATTCTTCCCGGTTTTCCGAAAGCATGGCTTCGCTCAGTGACTATGAGTGCTCCAGGCAGAGCTTCACCAGCGACTCCTCCAGCAAATCCAGCTCCCCTGCCTGTAAGCTGACGGGGCAGAGGCCGGGGCTGGGGAGGGTCCAGACCTGCGTGCTGGATTCTAACACTAAGAAATGCCTGAGATCAGGGGGCACACTTCCCTTCTTTCTAGATCTACCCGAAAACCACTGCGGGGACCTTGTGCAGACTCTCGGGAATAAATAGCCATGCAGGTTTACAACCTGCCCATCTTTTTCTTTCATCACTGTCTCTGGTCTGCTTTGGTTCAGGTTTAAAGACGCTCAGTGAACCTGTACTAGCACAATTGTTTGACTATAAATCCACCCCACCTGTCTTTCTCAGTAGTGGAAAAACAGTCCTTGACATGACTTCTTGGACCACATTCAAGGATAAATTCAAATTGGTCTTTTCTGATCATTTGTGACTTACATGAAAGGAAAGTTGCCCCAATTCAAGGGTCATGGAGGAAGTGAAATAATCTGAAGAGTTTCCTGCTGATTTCAAAAACTATTGTGCAAATCGCCCCAGAAAAGTGCCCATGAGGAGAATTACTACACTAGGAGGGTGAGAAAGCAGTAAAAGAGTGGCCCCACCCATGGACACAGACAATAGGGTGGTGAAGGCCTGTGGGGGGGAGGGGGGCGGGACAGAAGGGGTCAATGGGGGAAAAAGGGAACATATATAATACTTTTAACAATAAAGATTTTTTAAAAAGAAAAGAAAAACGAGTGGCCCTGCTGAAGGGAAACATCTTTTTCCTCCCCTTTTTTTGTGTGTGGAAGCTTGAGATGTATAAACAGATGTGTTTGTCTTTTTTTTTTTTTTTAATTGGCATTTTGTATAGAAAATAGAACACTTTAGCTGACAAAGCAAATGCAGAAAAAAGCAACTAATGTTTAATATGATCAGATGCCCACTTCAAAAATAATTGGTTCATTTGTATTTATTTTAAATTTGTGCATTCTCATTTTTTAAAAATTGGGGAGTTGATAAGTATAGAGAAAATAAAACATTGCCTATGATATCATCTGAAGATGACAGCTGGCAGTGCTCAGTCATATCTTCATTCTTCACATAGACATATCATTTTGAATTATAACTAAAACATTTACTCATGATAATATATTGTCAAAACATTGTTTTTATGACTACTTACTACTTTATCAAGTGAATATGATTATATTTATTTAGCCATTGATTTATCATTGGGCATTTGTTGGGTTTTTTTGTTTTGTTTTGTTTTTACTGTTACAGTGTTTTATGAATACCTTGGTGGTGCATAAAGCCTTTTCAGGAATTCTTTCGATATAATTGGATTATTGGACCAAAGGGTACAGACATTTTTAAGGAGATTTCTTTTTCTTTTTTTAATCCTCACCCAAGGATATTTTTCCATTGATTTTTAGAGAGAGGGAAAGACAGAGAGAAATATCGATGTGAGAGAAACACATCCATTGGTTGCTTCCTGCATGCTCCCCGACCAGGGTCCAGGCCAGCGAGGAGCCTGCAACCAATGTACGTGCCCTTGACTGGAATAGAACCCAGGACCCTTTGGTTAGCAAGCCGATGCTCTAACCACTTAGCCAAAACAGCTAGGGCTTAAAAAGATTTCTTACTGGGACAGAGAATTGGCAAACGAATTTGCTAGCAGCCACCATTTTCTGTGCTTTTTCATACTCTTTATACTATATGCAGGATTGATGCCTCTAAAAAGGTACCTAGGAATCCTGAAGAAGGGTTTTACTAATTCTGTATATTACCATTCCAATCTCTTCCTCCTCCTCATCCTCTTCTTCTTAATATTATCTTAGGTAGCAAAATATTGCTAGTTTTGAGGTAATGATTTTTAATTAATAGGAGCTAAGAGTTCCAACAGTGAATTCAAAGGGGCCTGATTTATTAGAGTAATTTTTAAAGAACAATCTTTAGAAATAAATAGATTGATTATTTACTACTTCTTTCTGAGAAGTACATTAAGAACCTTATCAAATTTATTTTAATTATCTACATTTATTGAGTTCTTACTGTGTTCTTTTTTACCAGAATTACCTTATTTAATCATCCCAGATCAGCCCTATGATGAGGTCAGTTATACCCCAGTGAAGTCAAATGATAACTACCAATTGGCAAAACTTAGAACCAAATTTAAGCATTTTGCTATACTGCCTATAATTTTAGAAATTATAGTTTTAAAAAGTTATTTCATATTAAGTCTGCTTCAATTAAGGAGAGTTATGAATTACAAAATAAAAAGTAGTCATCAATTTCCTGTATATTATATGTAATAAATACATATATAATAGGCACAAACATGAGATGATTTAATTTAAAATTTAACTTAGCCTATATTAATAAGATCATCTCAAAAACATTGAAAATTTATCAATGCAGTAACTGAAGCTATCAAAGGAGTTTTTAAATTTTTGAAGTCTTAAATATTAAGCAGGGGAATCCACCTATTTTAGTATATAGTCTCCTTACTTACAAAACCCTGAAAATATATGTTGGAATAACTTGCACTCCAGTTGCATCAGGAAGCTTCACTGGATGACAACTTCTCTTCCACAACATTCACTGGTTTTTGCTTTTCTCTCAGCAGCAAGCCCTCCCAGGGTTGTAACGTTTGATGAAGTGATGGGTGCAGCAAGGAACTTAGAAAACATGACTCTTGTTCACGAAATTGCTGTAAATGAGAACTTTCAGTTGAAAAAAGATGCCCTCCCTGAGAACAGGTAACCTAGAGATGTTTGTTGTGCATAAACTGTACTGCAGATTGTGTGTGTGTGTGTGTGTGTGTGTGTGTGTGTGTGTGTGTGTGTGTGTATGCACGCACGCGCCTGGAAATTCTTGTGTAAGGTCGAATGGAAGTAAACATTATCTGGTTCTCTAACAAAGCCTTATATTGAATCTAAAACCATTCCTCTGGGGTACGTGTTACCCATAATCTTTAGAACGCAGCTTTTACGTCACTTCCTGGGTGAAGCTTTTCCTGACTTTCCTGAGCCCATTAGACTACATGATATCCCCTTGTTAAAGTCTCCTGTAGCCCCTTCTACCTCCCCGTTGTTAAGATACCTTATAATATTATGTTCAATGCCCCTCTTTCTCACTGGACCCAAAGCACCATTAATGGAGGAACTATGTCTATATTGTTTGCTCTATCCATCTTACCTAGCAGAGTACCTGGCATATAATACATGCACAAGAAATATATGCAGATCAACTTATTAAAAACTGATATTTACATTGTGAAAGATAAAGAAATGCGGTTGAGTTGCCAAAATGCTAAAGAGAGACAACCCAGAAGCCTCTGGATAAGGGAATCACAGCTGCATAGGCTCCCCTCTTTAACCTCATGACAAGCCACCTTCAGTTATGGACACACTCTTATCCCCTCTCCCCCTCTCTGGCTTCAGTGGCGGGGCCAATGAGGAGAAAGGCTTGTGGCGATGACTACAGATAAATCATCTTTAGAGGCCAAGTTGGCTCATGGGTAATGGCACTGAGCCTTCAATCTCATAGTGCCATTTATAAACCCAGAGGCATTCTCTCTAACACTTAAGCCAACATATAATAGTTTATTCCATTCAGAATTTTTTTTTGTTTATTTTAAAGTAGGACAGTAGTAAACAAGTTTTTAAAATATAAAATGTGGATCATAGTCTTCCTGCTCCTGGGGATGTTGTTCCTAGTAATTCTTAATATTGTTTAAGATAACTGGCCAAAGTAGGTGTGTCCGTTTGGTTTTCTGTGGTAGCTGCACTTCATCATGATTGTTTATACCAGCCCTAGGTGAGGGGTATAGAGCCTGGTGAGTAATTCTAGGGCAGGGAAATATGTGCTGTTCTCAAAGCTGGTTGCAAAGGGGTGTCGCTCAGGAGGGATGTGTGCTTTAGTGTGCACCTATTTTAGGACATTGACATAAGGGTGAAGCAAGGCGACCATCTATTCTATTGTGAGCTTTTCCTAGGAAGCTCCTATTTCAGCAGTTTGGTCTGGCTAACTTTAAATGGGACATGGAAGCTGAAATTGGCAGGCTTTCAAATATATGTCTCCTTGGGGCCAATCTGTTCTGTTCTATTCTGTTCTGTGCCATGAAATCTCAGCTGTTGAGGAAAGAGCAACTTTGCCATCTCATCCCAAAAATCTAGAACAAGTCTAAGAATCTGTGTAAAAGAGTAGCTTGGTAAATTCTGACATCTCCTTAGGCAAGAATTTTATGAACTTACTGAAAGCTATAAGGAAGCATTTTTAAAAATTTAGGAGAAACAAGACAGAATATTAAATGAAACAAATACGTAATGTACATCCTGGGTGCTCTATGTTAAAACAATACATGAAAAATGGAAGTAGTGGGATGATGGCCAGTTTTTATTCTCTGTTTTTTTTCCATTTTCTAAGGTTTTTACCATGAATATATTCCTTTTATAAACAGGGAAAACAATGCTCGTTTTAAAAAATAATCCATTTCATTTCTTTAGCTTGGCCAGCCGAGTGAAGCGCATCGTCCACCAGGCCTACTGGGATGTCTTGGAGTCGGAACTGAATGCTGACCCTCCTGAGTATGACCACGCCATCAAACTGTTTGAAGAAATCAGAGAGGCAGGTTGACATTGTCTGTATTAATTAGTAATTGTCCCCCCTTCCCGCCCCCAAGACTGTTTTCATGTACTCCAAAGAGTATTAGAGACTCTTTTTGAAAAACTGAGCAAGTTCAGTCACTGGGAGGGATTTTCCTGCACCTCCTAGAGTAGGGTGGAGGCTGGGAAATGGGCAGTGGAGGGAACTCGGGGTGATGCTTAGTGCACAGAATAGTGGTTAAGACCACAGACTCTGGAATTAGATAGTCCTGGTTTGGTGATGGCCTCTCCCTCTTTACGTCTTACTTCCTGAGTATGTACATGGTAGTTGTAGGCACTAAATAAGGTGGCAGTTACAGTTTTAGCCAACATGAACAAGACACTTGCTCTGTGCCAAGCAGTAGACTGTTCATTTATCCTTACCATAACACTGTGAGGTAGTTATACCTGTCATTTCATGTAAAGAAACTAAGTTCCCACATTTACCCAGGGTCACACAGCTTTGAGGGGTGGAAACTGAGGCACTCTGCCCATGTGCTATGTGTATAAGTACCGTGTCTGCTATGTACTGAATACATTGTACTAATGGAGCCCATGGGAGGATTCCATTTGCTCTTCTTTAATGGATTCTTTTGGAGCCATGATCTGCAACTTGTTTTTTCTTTGCACAGATTATCTATAACTCTTTGGAAGTTATTTCAGTAACATTGCTTCCTTACTAGTTGCTTTCATTCTGAGAGAATCAATAATTTCCCATGAAAAGCAGGGGCAGGGAAGGGTGGGAGAGACTTTAATTCAGAAGCTAGATCTTTCTTTTTAGGGTTGAGACACCGGAGTGCTCTGATCCACCACCGAGTCCTATAAACTTCTGTGGCATCCAGGGCATTAAAATATGGGGTGGGAGCTTGGTCATCTAGACATCGAGATAAAAAGTGGCAACCTTTACTCATGTAATGATGCTGCTAATTTTTCTTTCCTTTCCCTGTGTAGATTCTTCTCTCCTTTCTGATTCCTGGTAGTGGAAACCGGCTTCGCAACCAGATCTGTGAAGTTTTGGACACGGACCTCATTAGGCAGCAGGCTGAGCACGGTGCTGTTGACATCCAAGGCCTGGCCAACTATATCATCAGCACAATGGGAAAGCTGTGTGCGCCTGTGCGAGATGACGATATCAGAAAGTTAAAGGCCACTGGCAACATTGTGGAGCTGCTGAGGTTAGCACTTGTGCTGCTTGCCTTTTCTTAGAGTACCTCTGAGGTCACACAAAGGGGACGTGTGGGGATTAAGGGACACAGAGTAATAACTGGCCTCTCAGGGAACTCCTTGGCCGTAGGAAAACAAACAAGAATTTAAGTTAGTCATTTGCTGTGTACATAGAGTTTTCAGCTAGAATGATCAAACAGGCTTGTTAGTTGGCATGTGCTGGGCATTAGGGATGCAGTGATGAAAAAGAGACAGCCCCTGACCCCAGGGAGTTTACAGTCGAGTGGGGAGGCAGATCTTGAATAAGGAATTGCAATTGTGATAAGTGTTGTGGAAGGGGAAGTAGAAGGGTTAATAGAGACTCCAGCAGGGGGACCTAGTCAAGGATCTAGAAAGGTCTCTTTATTAGGGTAATGCTAGCTGTCGTAACACATAACCATGAATTCTCAATGACTTAACGAATAAAAATTTGTTTCTCCTTCATGTCACAATCCAAGTCAGGGTTTTTTTTGGTCAGGAAACTTTCCACATGCCATTCAGTGACTCAGGTTCCTTCTTGCATTGGCTCCACCCTTGCCCAGGTCCTCGGAGTCCTTTACATTCAGCTGGTAAATGGGAAGGAGATCATGGGGAAAGTGTAGCCAATGTTTAACCACCTCGGCCCACAGTGACACCTTCTAGTATGGACTGACTAGTATCATGGTCCCACCTAGATTAAGGAAGGCCTGAGAAATGTGGTTGCCGTCCAGAAACGCATTTCCCAGCCACAAATCCACACTGTGGATCTAACCATCCCTGCCACAGCTTCCCGAGGAAGTGAGAATCTAATCTGGTTTGGCAGATAACAGCTTCTTTGTGAGCCCAGAGGAAGGAGGAGTCTGCATCACTTCTTGTGATTGAGGGGAACTTTTCTTAGTGTGTGTGAATATGGCCACGTTGATATGTAAGTTTTATGTTGTAGTATTGGAAAGGTAGAAGAAGGAAAACTGTATGTAGCAGGTAACTTACTTTATGACCTTGGGTGATAAGCTCTCAAAGTCACTTTCCCCACCTGTAAAATGGGGTTTATGTATTCTTGGAGTTGTGCTCAGCTCCGGCAAATTGAAATTCTTCAGATGTAGGATCTTTGTTTCTAGTTGTCTTATCACGTGTAATATCAAATCTGTGGTGTTCATCTTGGTCATTTATTGAGCACCCACTGGGTGCCACTGTCCCCTACATTTTACATTCATTATCTCATTGACTCTTCACAACATCCCTTTAAGGTTGATCTTGTCCTGTCCTTTCAAAGGTGAGGAAACAGGCTCAAAGAGATTAACCTGTGCCTGGCCACAGAGCTGGCTTTGAGCGCCAGGCTGCCCAACTCTGAAAGGAACGATTTTTTCCCCTATACCTCATTCCTCCATCCTTCCTTTTCTTTTTTCTCAACCCCTTAGGAATAGAAACCATATACACTATGTTTAGACTCCTTAACATTTCAGGGGCTTTCAAATGAAAATTTCTTCTTGAACCCTTTTTGTCTCATTGTTAAGACTCATTGTATACACTTCTTAACGTCTTTCTGTCAGTTGAGGACTGGATGTAATGGCTCAGCTGGAAGTATTATATTTGCTAAAGCAAGTACTCTTGAGAGCTGTTAAGAATACATTTGGAATGCATGTGTAATGTCTTCTATGAAAAATGACTTTGCCAAATGGCAATTGGAATTTAAAAACCATTTTGGGGATGTTTATTTTTTTCCAGTCTGGATAATAGGTAAAAGGTAAGGAATTTTGGATTAATTTCTTAATCACATCTCTAATTATTTTAACTCTAAAATTTTTAGGCAAATATTCCATGTCCTGGACCTCATGAATATGGATATGGCCAATTTTCTTATTAGGAGTTTTAGGCCACATTTTCAACGCCAATTGGTGGATTATGAGAGAACCAAGTTCCAGGAAATTTTAGAAGAAACTCCAAGTAAGTACAAGATATTGTATATTTATATTGAAATTAAGTGAAAATATGATATTTTATTTTTTACATCTTAAGAAGTGTCACTAAAGAATTTTGGCCTTTCTGTTCAACTTTTTTTTTTTACTTTTAAAATTAACATCACAAATGTATAGCTGTGTACTATGTCCCAGCACTATTCATTGATGCATGGAAAACAATATTTATTCAGCACCTGCTGTATCCCAGACACTGCTTAGGTGCTGTGGGCATTGCAGTGAACAAAACAATAAAGTTGTGACCACCAAGGAGCAGATATTCTAGTAGGCAAACTTATATTATCAGCTGTGTTGTTAAGTGCTATGAAGAAAAATAAGATAAAAGGGCAGACAGGAATGGTGCAGGAATGAGGGTGGGGAGTGTTTGTGTTTGTTTTTTTTAGATGAAGTGGACTGGGAAGGTCTCTCTCACAAGTAGCATTTCAACAGAGTTTACAAAGGAATGAGTAAGGGGGATGTATAGATGTGAAGGAAGAATATTCCAGCCAGAAGTAGCTGCAAACACAAAGGTCTTGAAGCAAAAATGTGTTTGTGACGTTGGACAAACATAGGCAGACAGTGTGGCTGGCATAGAGTAGGCAAGGAGAGAGTGGTTGGAGATGAGGCCAAGAGGTAGACAGTTCATATAGAGCCTTGTTAGGAAATGAGAGGAATTTAGATTTCATGCCAAGAGTGATGGGAAGTCCTTGGAGAGTTTTGAGCAGAGAAACAACATCTAATTTTCATTTTTAAAGAAGACTCTGGCTTTTGGGTAAAGAATCTATCTAATAATAGGATAATATGCAAATTGGTTGGGATGCTATCACGTAACGACCAATCAGCAGGCTGCGTCCCCACCCCCTGCACAGGCCCGGAGACATGATGCTTGCATCCCTGCCCCCTGCACTGTCCTGGGGACTTGAGACTCGAGTCCCCAACCCCAGCAACGGGCCTGGGGACATGAGGCTCATGTCCCCGCCCCTCTTCACCAGCCCGGGGGTCCACAGGTGCGTGGAGAGGCCCCTCTGCCACGGGCCCAGCCGGGGGTCCAAAGGTGCATGGAGGTCCGCAGGCCTCCACCGTGGCCTGGCCTGGGAGTCTGCAGGTCTCCCTGGCTCCAGCCTACCTCTTTGGGATTATGGATCGTGAGGCTCCCACACTGTGACAGGGCACAGGCCAGGCTAGGGGACCCCCCCCCCCCAACCCTGAGTGCATGAATTTTGTGCACTGGGCCACTAGTAGATTCCATGGAGCAAAGAGGGAAGCCAGGGTACCAGTTATGTGGTATTGCAGTTGCTCGGGCAAGAAATGATGGTGGCCTGGTCAGGTGGTAGTGGTGGAAGTAGTAAGAAGAGGTCATATTCTGGATGTATTTTGGAATGGAGTAACAAGATTTTCTGAAAGTTGGATGAGGGGAAAAAGAGAGGAGTTGAGGATGACTCTAAGGTTTTCACCTGAGCACCTGGGTGAATAGTGATACCTGTTAGTGAGATGGGGGAGATAAAGGGAAAGAAGGTTGGGGGAAGCTATGGAATCACGTTTAGTTTTAGATAATATGATCACTAAGATCTTGTTGAACATCAACATGAAGATGTCAGGTGGGCTTTTAGATATGAGCCTGGAGTACGGGAGAATGGAGATAAACATTTGGGAACCCTCAGTATATTTATGGTAGATGAATCCACGGAACTAGATAACATATATAAAAGCTTACCACATTCTAAGCTCTTTACCTGTGTAACTAATTTAATCTTCACAGTAACTTTAGGAAATCACTCCTCATTTTATGGATGAGGAAACTGAGGCACAGGGAGGTTAAATCACTTGCTTCCATCACACAGCTTGTACGTTATAGAGCTGGGACTCGCCTAGGCCAGTGGTTGGCAAACTCATTAGTCAACAGAGCCAAATATCAACAGTACAACAATTGAAATTTCTTTTGAGAGCCACATTTTTTAAACTTAAACTATATAGGTAGTTACATTGTTATTAACTTAGTTAGGGTACTCCTAAGCTGGCCTTTGCTAAAAACGTGGTATTTTGTGGAAGAGCCACACTCAAGGGGCCAAAGAGCCGCATGTGGCTCGCGAGCCACAGTTTGCTGACCACTGGCCTAGGCAGTCTGGCTCCATGGCCCATGCTCTTATCCGCAGTATTACACTGGATGTGATGACCTAGGGCAGTGGTGGGCAAACTGTGGCTCGTGAGCCACATGCGGCTCTTTGGCCCCTTGAGTGTGGCTCTTCCACAAAATACCATGGCCTGGGCGAGTCTATTTTGAAGAAGTGGTATTAGAAGAAGTTTAAGTTTAAAAAATTTGGCTCTCAAAAGAAATTTTGATCGTTGTACTGTTGATATTTGGCTCTGTTGACTAATGAGTTTGCCAACCACTGCCCTAGGGAATGAGTGTAGATACAGAAGGGGCCTGACCTGGGACTCTAGAGCATTTGGAGCTGAAGAGAAGGATCTAGCAATTGAAACTGTGCAGGAGTAAACAGAGTTAAAGAACACCAGGAGAGACTGGTGTCCCATAAGACACATGAAGAAAGTGTTCAGAAGAGGAAGAGGTTAGCAGCTGTGATAAGTGCTAAGTAGTCAAGAAAGATGAAAGCCACGGCTTGACCACCGATATGACTACATGAGGATCCTTGGTAACCTTGATAACATTGATGGGAGCAGTCAGTGAACTAGTGGGCCTTAAAACTGGACTAGAGGGGGGTCAAGAAAGAATGAGAGTCAAGGAGGTATTACCTCATTGAACCCACACAATTACTCAGGGAGGTAGATACTGTTATACCTTCATTTCACAGGCGAGGAACTAATACTTCACAGCTGGCAAGAGACGGGCTAACTGGTTCTCCCATTGGCAAACCCTTGATATCATTCTCTGGACTTTTTAATTCACCACAGTCTAAGGCTGAGTTAGGGATCCACCCACCTCTTTCCACCCCTTGTGGACTGAACTTTTCTGTCAAGATAGTCAATATGATAGCATTATGTACACAAAGCCAGGCAGGAGCCACTTATAAATGTCTAGGAAAGAGAGCATGAGTCATGGAGGGTCACAGGAGGAACAGTCGATGAGCTGGGCACTTCTGCTTGACAACAAGGAGACTCAGGTGGGCCATGAGCTCTGCCATATTGATAGTCACTCAGGGATTTGGTTAAGCTCTGTAGGCCAAGCAGAATCCATGGGAGGGAAGTAGCAGCCAGCCAGTTTTGACCTTAGTAGCAGCTAGAACTATTTTAACATTGGAATGGGCGGCTCTTTTATAATAGTAGTCTATGTTAGCTACGTTTTATTTGAGCACTTATTAAGTACCAAGTCATACTACATTTGTCAAACACTACATTTATTAACCCATTCAAGCTCATAATAGCTGGTACTATTATCACCCACTGTTTACAAAGGAAGAAATTGAGGTTAAGGTGCTTAACCCTAGGTGGCTGCTAGTAAGTGGTAAAGCCTGGATAACCCAGTTATGTTTCTGCCCCAAAGCATGTGCATTCAACCACTCAACACTGCCTCTCTCCCAACACGATATTGAATGTCTTTGGGGGACTGGCAGAAGGAGCTGTGGCATCAGAGGGTATATAAGATTAGAGGACTTCTCAGGATCCTTCTACATCAAAAAGGCTATGACTTCAGGGCTATGTTGCTTTAGTTTCAAAGTGAGAGAAGGATTGAGGGAACTATAACCCCACATAGAACCTGAATCGGAAACCTGAGCAATAGTTTTTTCTTAGCAGTGTTTTTCTGAGACTTAGTGGTTGGTTTTGTTTGTGTGCCTGTGTATGTGTGTATGTACACATATGTATAAATGTCTCATGTTTTGAATAAAAATAGCTTGGAATTTTGAGCAAATTCCTTAATATAGGGTTAAATTACGGTTTTGTTCATCTCAAATGATTTATTTCTCTCCTTAAAACCTAGGCTTAGTCACCTGTAATTCACTTGCACCTTTCACATTGAATGGGATATTTTCAGAGATTTAAGAATAGAATAAATCCTGCTGTGCATATAGGTCATTATTGCCCAGGCTCCAGATATGTTCCCAGACAAGTCAAGAGTCCAGGAAGCAGAGTGTATGTCAGGTGTTAATTATATCCTTAAGTGACTGCCAAAAGTCGGCCACTGTGCTCTGATATCAAAATAAGAGCCTCACAGTATCACACAGAAAGACAAAAGTGTTGGATTTTTGTGTGTACATGCTTTTTATGAAATAATTGTTGGAAAATTCATATAGAGAAGTACTGAGTTTCTGAATTGACTCCAAAAAAAATTTTACTTCGCTGACAGAGAGATTTTATATATACATATCTGCCTTACTTAAAATACACCCAAAAGATTTCACTTATAGGAGGAATCTAAGAAAAAGCAAAGCAAAAGAGCAAACCAAACAGAAACAAACTCATAGATACAGAGAACATTCTGAAATAAATACAAATTTTTTTTAAAAGGGGGAAGGACTACGAAGTATAAATTGGGCACTTGCCAGTTAATTGGGGCATTGTCCCGTACACCAAAAGGTTGTGCATTCAATTCCTGGTCAGGGCACATACCTAGGTTTCGGGTTTGATCCCTGGTCAGGGTGCATACAAGAGGCAACTGAGAAATGTCTCTCTCTCTCTCTCTCTCTCTCTCTTTCCTTCCTCTCTCTAAAATCAGTAAAAACATACCCTCAGGTGAGGATTTAAAAAAAGAAGTACAAATTGGTAGTTATAAGTAGTCATGGGCATGTAAAGTATAGCATAGGGAATATAGTTAATAATATTGTAATAACTACCACATGGGGCAAAAGTAGGTTTACAGTTGTTAGTATGGAAAATAATATAATGGTTAATAAATAATAATATAAAGAATAAACTCTGTGTTTCATGTACTCACAACTGTAATCTTACTTTTGCCTCACCCTGTATGTATGGTGTCAGATGGGTACTAAATTTATTGGGATGATCACATCATAAGTTATATAAATATCTAATCACTATGTTGTAAAAATAGTTCATATGTGATTTTATTTTTATAAAACTGTAGACAAAGCAAATTGATGTGACAGAAAGCAGATCAGTCTGTTTGGAGGTAGTGAGGGGGGTTGGGAGGGAGGGAGAAGTGGTGATGATTAGGAAGACCACTCGGAATCTTTTGGGGGTGATGCATATGTTCATTTTCTTAACTGTGGTCATGGTTGTGTATATGTATACATGTATCAAAAAATAAAATTGTGCACTTTAAATATGTGCAGTTTATTGTATGTCAATTATGTATGTATTGTATGTAAAAATATTTAAAATAAAAGAAAGAATGGGATAGGATAAAAATGAAATAAAATACACCCAAGAAAGCCTTTGGCAATGATTGGGTGCATGTATTAAGCATCAAAAAGATAACCAGATTAGATCCAAAAACTAAATTACCTGTGGAAAGAGTAATAAATTACCCCTGAGGGGGCCTTACCACAGGTAATTTTTAAGATACTCAGAAAGAAAAAGGTTTTACTTATTTAGATATTTTACATTTGATAAAATGTTCTCATGAACTTCAAGTGCTTTTTAAAAAAATTCTATGAGACAAATATTTTTTAAAAATACATTATTATACTGCATTATGATTGTCTTTGCTTGGCATACAGGACATTCAGGATATATTTATTTTAAAAATGAGCAAAGTGATGCTTAGCTATAACCTGGCCAAAGCCAGAGTCACACAGCAAATAAGTTAGTGGAGCTAGGACTGGAAGCCAGGTCTCCCATAGCCAAGCCAAGATTAAACCAAGCTGCTGCTTTGGCAACTTTGATTATTCAGTTTTGTGTTAGATCAGCTGGGTTATATTGCAACCAGCAGAAACCAACTTTGGCTGAATTAATAAAAAAGGAAGTGAATGGAAGGATGAAGGCTAAAGCTAAAATACCTACCCTGCCCAGCGGGTGTGGCTCAGTGGTTGAGCATCGACCTATGAACCAGGAGGTCACAGTTACATTCTTGGTTGGGGCACATGCCTGGGTTGCAGGCTCAATCCCCAGTGTGGGGCATGCAGGAGGCATCTGATCAATAATTTTCTCTCATTATTAATGTTTCTACTAGAGGCCTGGTGCACGAAATTCATGCACTGAGTGTGTGTGGGGGGGAGTCCTTCAGCCTGGCCTGCATCCTCTTGTAATCCGGGACCCCTCTGGGGATGTCCGCCTGCCAGCTTGTGGCTGGATGGCCTGCTGCTGCTGCACAGCCTGCTGCTTGAGCTTCAGCAGCTGCTGCACATGCATGGGCTGGGCCACCATGGTCTGTCCTGCAAACACCATCGAGTGGGTGAGTCAAGCGCAGATGCAGGCTCACCCTGAGTTCCCTGTGCTTCCCTGAGTCACTGAGTTATTCAGACTGACTGCCTTCTACAGAGAATGGCACTGGGATCGGGTCTAAGCCGGCAGTTGGACATCCCCCGAGGGATGTAGCAGTGCGCCAAGCAGCAGGCGGCCAGGGAGGAGCTCGAATCAGGGTCGAGGGCCGCGCTGCTTGCTCGCATCCTGGCCCACTGGGCCTGCTGCTACCACTCGGTAGTGCTGCTGCGGAGTCAGGAGAGGCTCCTGCTGTGGCAGCTGCGTTCACCAGCTGTGAGCCCGGCTTCTGGCTGAGCTGTGCTCCCCCTGTGGGAGTGCACTCAACATCAGGGTGCAGCTGCTGTGTTGAGTGTCTGCCCCCTGGTGGTCAGGGTGCATCATAGCGACCGGTCGTTCTGCCATAATGGTTGCTTAGGCTTTTATTATATAGATATCTCTCTCCCTCTCCCTTCCTCTCTGAAATCAATAAAAATAAATAAATAAGTACCTACCCTGAGCAAGGCCAGAAACCAGGAGAGTGTCAGGAATCTGGGTTGGAAAAAAAAACTTAAGGAAGACTCCTGGGCTCCATAGTCAGGTTGGTTTATGTGTACTTCAAAACAGGTCATCCTTGAAAGCTGTAGTCACCATTCAGAGTCTAGGTAAAAGTCTGATGGGCATCTGGCTCAGTCCAACCACTGGTCAAGGGCCTCTTAATTGATAATCACAAAAGAAAGCATAGAGCAAGAGACAATGGTTTCTCAAAGAAAATAATTACCAAAAGAAGTGAGATGAGGTGTTGCTAGGCCTGAAAGAGCAAATATCATGGATAAGTGCTCTTAGGCCTCCACTGCTCCTGGTAAATTCTCAGGTAAACTCACCTATAAAGCCATTGCCTGCTCTTGTGTTTCTGTCTCCGAGTAGACTAGGTGCTTCTTGAGTGCAGGGACTGTATTTACTCATCTCTGACTCTCCAGCACCGGTGCAATACCTGGCGTGTAAAGGTGCTCAGTTACCATTGATTAAATGAGTGGATAGAGAGGCTTTTATTATTGTCCACATGAAAGACCTAGGTACAAGTGCCTCATGGAGTTGACCTTGCTTTTAGAGCCACATAGAGCATTCAGGGTACTAGCTTATGAAGTGAAGTCTCAGCCGATCCCTTAGAAAAAACCTGATGTTTTATTCTGAATTCGTGTTCTTTCTGCTTTACTAGTTGTACTCAATTCTGGCTACATAATAGGATCACTCGGGGTGTTTGAACAGAGATGCCTGTGCCCCATCTCAGATTGATTAAATCAGAATCTCCAGGAGCTGTGCCCAGGATCATTTTTTTCTCTTTGTAAAACTCCCCAGATGATTCTAGAATCAGCAAGGATTGAGAACCACTATGCTACACTCTTGCTTTTGTTTGAACCAACTAAATGGCCTTTTAAATGTGTCAGCTGTAAATGATTACGCTTGCAGTATAAATGCTTATTACGGCCACATTGTGATTATATCCATGATGATATCTGCACACACACTCTGTTGGATATCTTTTAAATAAAAGACTGCAAGTGCTTTGCATCATTATAAACAGAACTAGAAAAACCAAGAACAACATTTGCCAACTGAGGAGAAACAAAATTGTGAAATTCTGGGGGTGGTGTTCTCTTAGTGTGGCAAACAGAGCTGCTGATAAATTACCCCTATTTAAGTGCTGGGTCTGAGGAAGAATTTCAGGGTGACTATTCTTTAGTTCGTTCTCTGGATTTATTTTAAAATCTGCACCTGTGCTCAGGCTGCATTTTTAAGCAATTGCCACCTGATAAATTCTACTAAATACATCTATATTATAAAGAGGTAATATGCAAATTAGGCCAGGACTCCCTAACGGGTCACGACCAGACAGGAGGAGGTTGCGCGCGCAGATGAGGCCCAGAGTGGAGACAGAGGCAGAGGGGCCTGCCTGAGCCTGCGCAGTGGCTCGGGTGGCCTCAGAGCGGACACAGGCAGGGTGGCTGGGGGACACTGCGAGTCAGGTGCGGGTCCCAGCCCCCCGCGGGGTGGCTCCTCGCATGCTGGGCCTCTAGTAGTTTTATAAGAAATGAGGATGTGAAGAAAAGGAAACCCTCGTGCACTGCTGGTGGGAATGCAGACTGGTGCAGCCACTGTGGAGAACAGTATGGAATTTCCTCAAAAAATAAAAAATGGAGAAACCAAGATGGCGGCATAGGTTAAACACCTAACCTGCAGCCAGGCACAACAATTTCAAAGGCACAACTAGAGGTCAGAACGGACATCGTCCAGAACCACAGGAGAGCTGGCGGACTGAAATGCCCACAGCTGGGGGGAAGGAGAAGGCCACGGGGACAATCGGGGGAGCCTTAAAAGCCTGAGGTATGGAGAAACGGGCGGAGACACGAGCACGCGCGCCTGCGGGGAGGATGGAGCCGGAGAGGAAGGGGCGGCTGAAGGCCTGGCCGGCGTTCACTGGCAGGAAGGAGATAAAGGCTCCGGATTGCGCTGAGCGCCGGCTCCGACTGCACTGAGCGCCAGTTCCGGGCGAAACCCTGGGAAGCCAGGCGCAGGCTGGGGGAATGAATCTGGGCTGTGGGGCGCAGGCACAGAGGAGCGGCGGAAGGCAGAGCTCCAGAGGCGCGCACGGGAAGGGGCGCAAAGGACGGACTGTTGCCTGCGCCACTGAACTGCCCTAGCGGGAAGGAGACATAAGCTCAGGACCGTGCTGAACCCCAGTTCCGACTGCACTGAACCCCAGTTCCGGGCGAAACCCTGGGAAGCCAGGCGCACGCTGGGGGAATGAATTTGGGCTGTGGGGCGGAGGCACAGAGGAGCGGCGGCTCCAGACGCGCGCACGGGAAGGCCTGCAGAGGACGGACTTTTGCCTGCGCCACTGGGTGGCCCTGCTGGGAAGGAGACAGGGGCGCCAGACTGCGCTGAGACCCAGTTCCAACTACACTGAAACCCAGTTCCAGGCGAGAATCTGGGAGTCCAGATTCATTAGGGGAGGGACTGGACTGTTTGGCAGTGGGCGAAACTCCAGGGCGCGTTTCTCTCAGAGGTGTTTGCAAGGAATACAGAGGGACACAGAGGCAGGAGCCTCTTAGGGCGGGGCTGACAGGAAGCCAAGGTTGTAGGCTCCACCCTGTAGCTCCGCCCCAGCCAAGCTGAGCAGAAGCTTTTTCCTGCTGAGTGCCTCAGGTAGTGGCTGACCCACACTACATTGGAGACCCAGAAACGAGGGCATCTAGTGGTTGGTGTGAGATGACACCAGATTTCAACCACTCGCATAAGGGAGGCATTCTAGAGGCAGACTCAGTGAGCGCCAAGGCATTGCTGCATCAAGACCCAGCCCATAAACATGTCTCCTGCACAGCAACTCTTCCTATATAGACAAAGAGGGTCCTCACGGCCAATTGGCCTGGAGGACAATTCCTCCCAGTGTCACCAACAACAATCAAGACTTAACTGTACAAAGGAGGACCAAGATGGAGACATAGGGCGGCAGCCTGATCGTTGCCTACCACAACAATATTGAGACTACGACGGGAGAGCAGAGCAGACACCAGCCAGAACCACCGGGGGGCTGGCTGAGCAGATGCTCTACAACTAGAATAAAAGAGAGGGGTACGTGGGATGATGCTGACGCCGGTGACCCAAAGTCCACACTTTAAGAACTATGGCTCAGGCGACACAATGGCGGCCTGGAACGTGCTCGGCACAGTTCCCCCGGCGGTCTCCGGCTGAGGGGACGGCTCCACTCGCTGCCGAGCACGGACAGACGAGCCCCTGGGAGACATGGGGTGGGAGACTCCGCGCTTGCTGACCTCCGAGTCCTTCAAGAATCTCAATGCCCCGAAGCGGCCAGGTGCGCACGCTCGGCGACCGGCCACCGCTGCAGACCCAAGGGCCGACGCAGCGACACCGGACCAGCCCGCCGCCGCGCACCGGGCACACCGGAGCTTCGCCGAGCCCGCCGCCCAACGAGTTCTGGGGCAGCCGCCCTGGAGCTCTTGAGAAAATGACCGAAGGAATTGCTGAGAGGGAATTGACCAACAGGAATTGGGATCAAGAAGACGAAACCCCGCTGAGACCCGAGTCCAGGCGAGGCTGCGAGCCTCTGGGCTCAGGTGTGGTCACACGCCTCTGGGTCTAGGTGAGGCCTCACGCCCCTGGGTCCAGGTGAAGCTGGATTCCGGGTTCGGGTGAGGCCATGTGCCCCTGGGTCCGGGTGAATCTGAACCCTGGGTCCGGGTGAGGCCGTGGGCCCCAGGATCCGGGTAAGGCTGGGTCCCGAATCCGGGTGAGGCCGTGCGCCCCTGGATCCGGGTGAGACCACGCGACCAGGGGTCTGAGAGAGGTAACGCGCCCCTGGGTCCGGGTGAGGCCACGTGCCCCTGGGTCTAGGTGAAGCTAGATCCCGGGTCCGGGTGAGGCCATGTGCCCCTGGATCCGGGTGAGGCTGGGTCCCGGGTCCGGGTGAGGCCATGCGTCCCTGGGTTTGGGAGAGGCCACGCGCCCCTGGGTCCGGGTGAGGCCATGTGTCCCTGGATCCGGGTGAGGCCTCGTGCACCTAGGTCCGGGTGAGGCCACGCGCCCCTGGGTCCGGGAGAGGCCACGCGCCCCCGGGTCCGGGTGAGGCCATGTGTCCCCGGGTCCGGGTGAGGCCTCGCGCACCTAGGTCCGGGTGAGGCCACATGCCCCTGGGTCTGGGAGAGGCCATGCGCCCCTGGGTCCGGGTGAGGCCATGTGTCCCCGGATCCGGGTAAGGCCTCGAGCACCTAGGTCCGGGTGAGGCCACGCGCCCCTGGGTCTGGGAGAGGCCACGCGCCCCTGGGTCCAGGTGAGGCCATGTGTCCCTGGATCCGGGTGAGGCTGAGTCCTGGGTCCGGGTGAGGCCACGCGCCCCTGGGTCTGGGAGAGGCCACGCGCCCCTGGATCCGGGTGAGGCCATGTGTCCCTGGATCCAGGTGAGGCCTTGTGCACCTAGGCCCGGGTGAGGCCACGTGCCCCTGGGTCTGGGAGAGGACAAGCGTCCCTGGGTCCGGGTGAGACCATGTGTCCCTGGATCCGGGTGAGGCCTCATGCACCTAGGCCCGGATGAGGCCACGTGCCCCTGGGTCTGGGGGAGGCCAAGCGCACCTGGGTCCGGGTGAGACCATGTGTCCCTGGATCCGGGTGAGGCCTCGTGCACCTAGGTCCAGGTGAGGCCACGTGCCCCTGGGTCTGAGAGAGGCCACGCACCCCTGGGTCCGGGCGAGACCATGTGTCCCTGGATCCGGGTGAGGCCTCGTGCACCTAGGCCCGGGTGAGGCCACGTGCCCCTGGGTCTGGGAGAGGCCAAGCGTCCCTGGGTCCGGGTGAGGCCATGTGTCCCTGGATCCGGGTGAGGCCTCGTACACCTAGGCCCGGGTGAGGCCACGTGCCCCTGGGTCTGGGAGAGGCCAAGCGTCCCTGGGTCCGGGTGAGACCATGTGTCCCTGGATCCGGGTGAGGCCTCGTGCACCTAGGCCCGGGTGAGGCCACGTGCCCCTGGGTCTGGGAGAGGCCAAGCGTCCCTGGGTCCGGGTGAGACCATGTGTCCCTGGATCCAGGTGAGGCCTCGTGCACCGAGGCCCGGGTGAGGCCACGTGCCCCTGGGTCTGGGAGAGGCCAAGTGTCCCTGGGTCTGGGTGAGACCATGTGTCCCTAGATCCGGGTGAGGCCACATGCCCCTTAGTCCAGGTGAAGCCGTGCCCCTGGGTCTGGCCGAGACCAAACCAGAGGGAGTCGGACCTCCGTTACCACCATTTGTCCACCATCCAGAGCTGAGGGGTCAGTGCTGACATGTACACATAAAGAACTGGTGGACATTGAAATTGGGTCTCAAAAGAACTGTTGGTCCAGAAAGAAACTCACTACAGACTGATTCATTTGCCTGTCAGCATAACTATTATTGCTCGTCTCACATTCAGTTCTCATAAGTATATATCTAGTGACATATGATCTCGCTCATCTAGGGGAAATGATGAACAACATAGACTGAGGAACAAGAACAGAACCAGAAGCAAGGAGGCATCGATCGGACTATCGGGCCTCAGAGGGAGGATAGGGGAGAGTGGGGGGAGGGGGAGAGTTCAACCAAAGGACTTGTATGCATGCATATGAGCCTAGCCAACGGTTAAGTTCAACAGGGGGTTGGGGCATGCGTGGGGATGGGGGGGATGGGAATGGGGGGATGAGGACAAATATGTGACACCTTAATCAATAAAGAAATTAAAAAAAAAAAAAGAAAAAAAAAGAAAATAAAATAAAAATAAAAAATGGAACTCCCATCTGACCCAGTGATCCCACTTCTAGAAATATATCCTCAGAAATCAGAAACACTCATCAGAAAGAATATATGCACTCCTATGTTCGTAGCAGTGCAATTTACCATAGCTAAGATTTGGAATCAGCCCAAGTGCCCATCAGCAGATGAGTGGATAAAAAAACTGTGGTACATCTACACAATGAAATACTACACAGCTGTAAAAAAGAAAGAACTACCATTTGCAACAGCATGGATGGACCTGGAGAGTATTGGGCTAAGTGAACTAAGCCAGTCAGAGAAAGATTGAGTATCTCATGATCTCACTCATATGTGGAATCTAATAAACAGAATAAACTGATGAATAAAATAGAACCGGAGACATAGAAGCATGGAACAGACTGATGAATTTCAGAGGGAAGGGAGATGGGGTGGGAGGGAAGTGATTAACAGGGGAACTTGTGTGCATAACCCATGGACACAGACAATAGACTGGTTAAGGCCTGGGAGGGGCTGGAACAGGGTGGAAGGAGTCAATTGAAAAAAAAATCAAACACAAACAAAGGGGACATCTATAATACTTTCAACAGTAAAGATTAATAGAGAGAGAGAAAGAGAGGGGGGGGTAGTATATAAAAAGCAACTTGTTTCCAGTGGGAAACCTTAGTACTGGGTGGAAGTAGAATAAAGTGTACACAGCAGCATGCATGTGCATTTTGGGAAAGACAGCTCTAATCAGACACTCAGAGGTGTTCAGGACCCCAACATGTTTAATAATCAATGCTTTTATTTAAAACACCTTCTCTGCACAAAACTCAAGGTCGTGTGTGAGCTGGTAAGTCTGCTCGTCCAGTGCCATGCGCTACCACTCTCTTTCCCTTAATTCTTTATGAACTGGCAATAACAGATTTGCTTGTAGCATCCAGAATGTGCCATATTCTCTCACTTTTACGGGTTTTGTATGGGCTGTTCTCCTGGCCTGGGGTGACAGCCCTTTCCTCTGTCGGCTGTGTATCTTCCAGTGTCACAGCTCTTTCTCTTAGTCTCTGCTCTGGACATCCTCTGCTCCCTCCACTCCCACTGTGCCTTCTAGTCTTTATATTCTGCTGTAATTGTTGGTGTGCAGGTCTGTCTCCTCATCTAGACTGTAAGCTCCTTGAGGGCCATGACTGTCCTCATTCATGCCAGCACCTAACACAGCATCTGTTCTGAAGAATGCACGAATGCAGCGATCCATCAGCTGTAGGACAAATGTGTGGCCTTTTCACTTGTAGGTGCTCTTGATAAAACTACCAAGTGGATAAAAGAATCTGTAAATGAAGAATTACTTTCTGCTTCTGAGACCGGTTTAACTCCTGGGGCCGGAACCAGCTCCAAGCCACACCTGAGCCCTACACTGGTGCTAAATAACAGTTATTTGAAACTGTTGCAGTGGGATTACCAGAAAAAAGAATTTCCAGAGGTGAGTGATTTTTTTTCTTCCTTCAAGTTTTTCATTATTTTCATTCTTAAATTCTAACTATGAATCAGCTAGTCTGTCTGTGTTGTCAGGTGGTTTAATGACTTCACTGAAATCAGATAAAAATGGGAGTGTGGATGTAATATTGCTTATTTTACATTTTCATGGTATTGAACTTCCCTTTCTATTTTTCCATTTTAAATAAATCTGCTAGACACTGATCACAGATGAAGCACGTCTTCAGGAACTGACAGAAAAGCTGAATCAATTGAAAATTATTGCCTGCCTGTCCCTCATTACCAACAATATGTTGGGTGCTATCACAGAAGGCCTCCCTGAGCTGGCAGACCGGTTAAAGAGGGTCTCGGCTGTTCTGCTCGAAGGCATGAATAAAGAGTAAGTTCCACGTGTTTTCCTCTGTTCCCCTTGTGTTAGGCTCTGCATGCATTTCAGAGAATGTGAGTCACCTTGGACGTTTGGATGTGACATTCAGAACTGTGCTTTAGAGAAGCTTATCTCATACTTTTTCTAGAATTTCTTTTTTTTTTTAATATTTTTATTGATTTCAGAGAGGAAGGGAGAGGGAGAGAGATAGAAACATCAGTGATGAGAGAGAATCACCGATTGGCTGCCTCCTGCACACCCCCTATTAGGGATCGAGCCTGCAACCCAGGCATTATGCCCTGACCGGGAATCGAACTGTGACCTCCTGGTTCATAGGTCAATGCTCAATCACTGAGCCACGCCTGCCGGGCTAGAATTTCTTTTAATATCTCTGAAGACTTAGGTGTCCTTTCATAGGAAGGGAGAGGTCTTTTCCATGACAAGTGCCAGGGTGAGTGTAGTATTTCCACTGAGGATGGGTGTGTGCAAAAGCCCTTCTTTGACGGTGCTGTGGAAATAAAACAAACAAAAGCCAGAAATCCACCTAGCTCAGTCTTCAGGATGCCCTATCAAAAGAGGCTTTCCAGATTAAGTAGTTTTGACACCAGCATTTTTCTGTAATGAAATGTTTACCAACTTGACTGATCCCCTGAGCTATGAAGTCTTCAGAAGTAGTGACCTCTCTGTCCTTTAGAGATGTTACACAAGTTCACTGAAGGTTTTGTTTTTGAATTCATCTCCCAGTATCATACCTTCATTGAATACTAGAATCCCATTGAGATTTTGCAATTAGGTCATCCTGCTGGGAATCTTGTCCAGGTCAGAAAACTGCTAATCTTAGTCAGTGGCCACCTTTCCATGGGTCCTATATGGGTTAAGCGCCTCCTGCTGGTTGCTTCCCCTTTTAGGTGTTTTCAGGGACGCGGACTCTCTTCCTCTCATTGAAGGGAGGGAGATGCACCTATTCCCATATTCCTGTGCATTACTCAAAGAGCACATAAATTACTTGAGAAAATCCTAGAATATTAAGAGCCAAAAGGAGCCCGAGTGGTTACAAAATCCAATGTTCTCATTTTGAACAGAAGCCCAAGGTTTTGCGTTGGGCTGCACAGCAAGAAAAGGGCAAAGCAAGGTCTGAGTCCTGGTCCGACTGGCTGCCTCCTGCACACCCACTACTGAGGATCAAGCCTGCACCCTGGACATGTGCCCTGACTGGGAATCAAACTGTGACCTCCTGGTTCATGGGTCAACCCTCAGCCACACTGGCCAGGCTCTTATTGTTGTTAATGATGGCAATAATGAGAAACAGTCTTTTCTTCTTCTTCTTCTTCTTCTTCTTCTTATTATTATTATTATTATTATTAAGCATTTACTATGTGCCTGACAATCTGCCAAGAGCTAATATAATCTCATAGCAAGTTTAGCGTTAAGAGGCAGGATTTGAACCCAGGTCTGTGTGACACCACAGCTTATGCTATAACCACATTACATTGCCTCCTATCATTGGGCTTCTCATTTATTAATTTCTATTTTGAACAGGATTATTTTAAAGATCCTTTCTGGATAGTGAGATGCAGTTTTCAGTCATTATTCCCCGATAGTGTAGACCCAACAAATGCACTTTCTAATTACCTTTTTCCTTACCTATTAAATAACCAACTGCTAATTACTTTGTACAATTTTCTGAACTCTGTATAATTGCATTATTGATCAGTTGCTTGAAAGTAGCAATGAGAAGGAGCTTCTTATCTTGAGTCATGATAAGTCAAGAGTTTTAGGTAATTTGCTATTTATGGAATTGACCACTAAATATCTTCATTTCTTGTTTTGATTGGTGTTACAGGTTTACAGCTCAGGCATAGATAAAGGAATTGATTTTAACTCATTTTCCAAGCTGAAAAAAAAAAATCTATGAATGAAATCCACTCAGACCAAAGGTTTATTTTAAGAATCGGTATTTTCTTTTCTAATAGCTCTGCATGAAAATGGGATTGCAGACTTATTTTCAGGGACCACATTTTTCTGCCTCTGCTTTCCTATATAAACCCTATGTAGAGAATTAAGTGGTTTTAAGCATATAAAAATCTTAACTTTAAAATGTTGGTGATTGGGAAGAGTTACTATATTCTGAGTTCATTCTAATAGAGATAATGGTTGTTTGTATAAGAAAAAATAGGTAAATGTTTGAAATAAGTTGGTATATTTTATTTTTATTTATTGATTTCAGAGAGGAAGGGAGAGATAGGAACAACAATAATGAGAGAGAATTATTGATCGGCTGCCTCCCGCATGCCCCACAAGGGGGATCTTGGCCGTAACCCAGGCATGTGCCCTGATGGGGAATCTAACCGTGGCCTCCTGGTTCATAGCTCAACCACTGAGTGACGCTGGCCGGGTATGTTGGTATATTTTAAAAACAACAACAATAAATGGAGACAAAAACTGTCTCTGATTGGGTTTTGTTTTCTGTTTTGTAGGACCTTTAACTTGAAGGAAGTCCTGAATTCTGTTGGTGTTCAGACTTGTGCTGAGGTTAACAAGACCCTGGTGGAGAGAGGCTTACCCACTTTAAATGCGGAGGTCCAAGCTAATCTTGTAGGTCAATTTTCAAGCATTGAAAAGGAGGACAATCCTATCCGGTCTTTGATTGGTGGGTCCTCATATTTTTATCATTTTCTTCTTCAATTCCAATTTGCCTTAACTTGCTGGTTTTGACTAATGTTAACTGTCAGTCAACATTTAGTTTAAAAAAAATCTACCTGCTCCTTTTGGAGAATAAATATTGAAAATATGAAGATAGTATTAATACTTTAAAAGGTTTGGGACTTGCTGCTTCTTCTGTGTGTATATGTAGTGGAGTAAGGGATGTTTCAGAGCCTTCTATCTTACTATCCAGACAGTAGATTTTTATGAGGAAAATAACAAAATGCTGCCAAGTAATGTTAAAATCTAGATCCATATGACAGTCCAAACCAACTGACCGTATGTTCACAGAAAGTAGACACCAGTAGTACGTGAGCTAGCCTCAGCCAACCGGAGCCCCTTTCTTGGTCAGGCATAAGGAGACAAAGAATGAGAACGCTATGGAACTGGGAGGCATAATGGGTGGGCTTTTGTTGTACTTGCTTGCTAAGAACATGAATATCTGGGTGTCAAGCTGTGTTGATAAGTTGGGAAAATGGAGGATGTATCAAGTAGGACATTTTCTGTTGCTTCTGACTAAGAATCTAAACTAGCTTAAGCAAAAAGAGAATGTATTTTCTCATGTAACTGAAAAGACGAGAGGTAGGTTGTGTCTGCAGGTACAGCTTAACCAGAGCTCAACCTGTGTCCCCAGCACTAGTTTCCCCACTTCCAGCCCTCGGCGCTGCCTTCCTCGGGGCTGGCTGCCTCACAGGTCGTCTCTTCCCACACAGTGAGACAGCTTCAGCGCAAGCCTGCATCTTCTCGTGTTTATTTCTATTTTATTTATTTATTTTTGTTAATCCTCACACAAGGATATCTTTGCCATTGCTTTTTAGAGAAAGTGGAAGATGGAAAGTTGGCGGGGGAGGGAGGGAGATGGAGAGAGAGAGAAACATCGATGGGAGAGAGATACATCAATTGGTTGCCTTTCACACACACCCCAACTGGGGCCTGATATGGAACCTGCAACCCATGTACATGCCCTTGACTGGGAATCGAACCCACAACCCTTTGGTGCATGGGCTGACACTCTAACTACTGAGCCACACCAGCTAGGGCTCTTCCCCTGTTTAAAACAAGGAGCTGGCTTCCCTGTCAGCTCATTGGCTCCAGTTGGCCTGACTGTGGGTCATGTCCCATTCTTGAATCAGTCTTGGTGGCCAGAGGGGAAGGAACTTAGGGTTCAAGATGTGTTCACCATGGAGCCAGGGTGAGTCACTTTTGCTGTAATACCTGGTCTGAGAATAGGGTGCAGATAGTTTCCCCCAAACAAAATCGGGTGCTGTGGTCAAAAGAGGGAGCAGGTGATGATGTGGGGCACAAAGCAAGTGTCTACTATCAAGAGTGAGAAATAAAGACTAGAAGGAAGAAGGGAGTGTAGAATAGAACACAATAACATTCTGGGACTAATCTGCAAGTTTTTGAAGTACAACATTGACTTCCCTAAGAATACAAATACTTGTTATTATTTATTTGAGGCTCTCAAATAGTTCCTCTCATCCTTATCCCTGGAGACACGGAATGCTTGGGATCTAGGCCACACAGGCCTCAGCCCTCCCCAGAAGAGAGCAGTCTGGTGTGCAGCACCGCAGGCTGCTGCAGGGGGAGTTGATCACAGTAACAAGCACAGCCTGACCACAGCCGCCTGTGGCTGAGCCCTCTGCTGCATAACCTTCACTGGGGACGAGTCTGTCCGTACAGCCCGTTATCTCTAGCTGAAGAGCTGATACCTGGGAGATGGTGTTCCTCGGAGGAAGAGGGGCAGGCACTGCAGTCTCTGCCACATGTCGCTTGTCCCCCACAGGTGTGCAGGCCTCAGGATGGGGATGCTGTATCCTCGTACCATGCTGGGCCCATAGATGACACTTAATAAATATTTGTGTAAAGGGCGAAGGCAGCGGAGACTTCGTGGTTAAGTGACTCTCCCCCAAGGTCACATAACTAGCCGGTTGCAGAGTAGGGAGTCTTACTGAGCCTGTCAAACTCCGGAGCTCATGTTCTTTACTGCTCTCGTTGGAGCCGGAGCCCTGCTGCTTGTTGGCAAGGTGGCCGGAGCATCCAAGTGTCCTCTGCGCCCTTGCTTAGGATAAGGAAGGTACTTGCAACGCCATAAGAGAGGGGGAAGCTGGTAAAGCAACTTTTTTCCACCCCTCTCTCCCCAGTCCACTTTCCTGTTCTTTTAAAAATTTAAGCATTTTTTTAAACCTCATTCAAAGTATTGTTGCCTAGCAACTTGAATGACTCACTTGAGCGGCTCTCTTGCGACTCTAGAAGCCAAGAGCACGCCTTTGGCAGGGAGTCGGTTTGGCTGCTCCTAACTGGACAAATGCTTCTGTCATTTTGGTCTTGGCCTAAAAACTGACTCATCCACAGTGGAGACAGAGCCACTTCTCAGCATAATAACAGTTTTGAAAGAGTTTTATCCTTTAAGCAATCTTGTGGGAAACTGTTTGGACCATATCTGTGATGACAATAGACCTGGGTTCTGGAGAGTCAGGCAACCAGTCTAACGGGAACTTTAGTACACGATTGATTCTTAATGTCCTGCCCACAGAGGAGTTAGGAGAAATGGAGCACTTAGAGGACATAAAAGGGCTTGACCAGCATTAGCCATGGTTCTCCTCCCCTGTGCACAGAACCCACCGTGGTCTGCCTTCTTTTGTTCCTAGTTGTTGTGCTGTTTATTTACAAGGCAAGTACAACTCCTACTGTGTTCTTAGACCTTTAAAAAGATAATCAGAAAAGCTTTCTTTCAAGCTAATGTTTAAAAAATGCATACCAAAACCAGGTACATGTTATTTGTAGCTTACCTACTGTGTATTATTTGCATGCTTATAGCCATCTGCATTAAAAAAAATAATTTTCAATTTTATGGGCTGTGCATACATGAGTAATTTCTTCTTGTCAACAAATTATGGGCAAGGCTCAAGTTACCTTTGATGCCTTTTCCAGCCCCCATTCCTCCCTGACTCCCCTTTTTTTCAGTTTGGCATTGATCTTTATAGACCTTTTTCATTCCATTCTTACTTAATTCAGTCAGCATTTGTGACATGCCTGCCATATGCCAGACTAGGGATATCCTATATAATAAAAGCCCAGGTGGCGTCATGCCCTCATGTGATGTCATCATAAGGTGGCTGTGTGTGTGGCCACACGCACAGCAGAGGTGGGACCCAGCGGCCGCTCCGCACAGTGAGGCCTGGGGGTCCCACGGCTCTGTGCAGCACGGAGGAGGCTGGTCCCAGCGTCTCCACTGCCTCGTGCAGAGGAGGTGTGTCCTGGTGGAGGAGGTGGGTCGCTGCAGGGGAAGGCAGTTGTGGGCGATCAGGCCGGCAGGGGAGCAGTTAGGGGGTGATCAGGCTGGGGGGGGAGGGCAGTTGGGGGCCATCAGGCCAGCAGGGGAGGGCAGTTGGGGGCGATCAGGCCCCAGCAGGGGAGGACAGTTGGGGGCCATCAGGCCCCAGCAGGGGAGGGAAGTTGGGGGCAATCAGACCGGCAGGGGAGCAGTTAGGCATCATTCAGGCCGGCAGAGGAGTGTTTAGGGGGTGATCAGGCAGGCAGGCAGAAGTGGTTAGGGGCAATCAGGCAGGCAGGCAGGCAAGCAGTTAGGAGCCAGCAGTCCCAGATTGTGAGAGGGGTCCCAGATTGGAGAGGGTGCAGGCCAGGCTGAGGGACACCTCTCCCATGCACAAATTTCATGCACCGGGCCTCTAGTAAAGATAAAAAAGAGTAGCCCTTGCCCTCAGAGAGCTCACCTAAGCAGGGAGAGAGAGACACATTCTCGGATAACAATAATATGGTGTGATAGTCTGACAGATGTTAGGGAAAGCCACAGAAGGAGATAATTTTAGGCTTGGCATTGAAGGATGCTTTTGACTTGGGGCAGAAATGAGGTGAGATGGAAGAACATTCTAGTAAGATGAAGCAATTCTGGCTAAGACATGGACATGGGCTATTGGGAACTTTGAGTTCTAGGACAGATCTGGCTAGAATGTGTGACTTTTGGGAGAAGCATTCGGAGATAGGAATTTCATTAATGTCATAGTTGTCTACATTTAACCCTTTGCACTCGCTTGCTTTTTTCTCGATTCCTTTATTCTACTCGGGATTTAATTTTTTAAATACCCCAGATTTTACAAAGCGCGGCAGTAGAATAAAAAACTGGAGTTTCTTTTCATACAAACTTATTTATTTGGATGTTTTTATATTTCAAATTATTGATACATTCAAAGAGTGTAAAAAGAGCTGCTACCGATGCTAACCGTGTCAGTCACACTCAACATCCGAGTGCAAAAGGTTAATGGCGTTTATTCTCCTTAGTGCTCCTTCTTTGTGAGATTTCTGTTCCCAAGGCCAAAGAAAGGCCTGGGAGCAGCATGAGCTGTGGCAGGTCTGGTTTGTCCAGTACTTTGACAGCCCGATTTACCTATGCATTTGCTTGCTTTTGTGAAGTCGTCTCAAATGTAGATCGTTGAAGCAGTGGGATACAAAGGGTGAAGAAGATGGCAAATTGGAGTGCCAGTTGGGGTGCCCCTTCTTCAGTGCCTTCAGATTGTTGGCCACATGTTGGGTGAACATAAGATTTTTTTGTGCAAACCAGGACACTTTTGAGAGTGCTCTTTTTAATTATGCCAAGACAGCAGGTGGAAACTTCAACGGCTCTGTGAAAACCCTTGCCATGTGGTAATTGGGCTCCCAAGTTAACCAGATCTCTAGATTTTTCAAGAGGAACCAGAAATTTGGATTTCTATATGAATTCCCATGACCTTAAGTGGTTTGTTTTTTAAAAGCACTACGTGGACCAAACTGTCAGTGCCAGTTTACAAAGTCTGTTTTAGTGTACATAACTAAAATGACAAGCATTAAATATTGAGTTTTTGTAAAAGATTCCCTGCCTTACCCCAGAAGTGCGCTGCATTTTAATCAGTTAGCTATTGCCGCACAGGTCACCCTCAGACTCCATAACTTAAACAGAAAAGTAAGTATTTAGTATTGCTCACCAGTCTTTGGGGCAACGGGGTAGTTCTTTTGGTCTTGCTGGACTCACACATGCGTACATGGTCAGCTGTGGCTTGGACAGGTAGCCCTGCTGATGTTGGCTGGGCTCTCTCAGGTGTTTGAGAGTTGGCTGGCTATAGGTTGATCTGGGATGGCCTCAGATAGAAGAGCTGCAGTCTTTCATCAGGCCCAGGCTTGTTCACCTGGTAGGTAGAGAAAGCAGATGCAGAAACCTTGCCTCTTCACGCCTCTGCGTGGAACTAACCTACCAGCACTTACGCTGTGTTCGGTATTGGCCAAAGGAATTCATAAGGCCAGCTACAATTCAAAACCAGGGGAAACAGACTCCAACCTGTAATGGGAAGAGTTGCAAAGCTACCTTGTAAAGGGCATGGATATAGGGAGGGTAAAGAATTGGGAGTAATATTATAACCCACCTACCATAATTACTATTCTCATGTTTTAAAAAGTATGCGCTTTATTAATGGGACAGATAAAGATATCTTCTTTTCTCACAGATAAACGAATCCAGCTATACTTGAAGAGCCTACTTGGTCTTCCAAGCCCTCAGAAATGCCTGCCTCCCATGCCCGGAGGTCTTGCTGTCATTCAGCAGGAGCTGGAAGTGCTAGGTTGTCAATATGCTAACATTGTGAATCTCAACAAACAAGTGTATGGACCATTTTATGCAAATATACTTCGAAAGCTGCTCTTTGGTGAGGAAGCCACAGGGAAGACAGATGCTTCGTCTTCTGCTAACTAAAGAGGAACTGACTCTGGACAAGAGATGGGAAACCCATACTTCAGTATGGAGTCCATTTCTATCAGAGGCTTTACAGATGCGGCACATGCTCAGTCCTGTTGGTGGTGCAGTGTTAGCCCAATCCTGTGTAACCCAGTAACGTTAGAATTGCAGGAGACACGCACATCATATACACCCTACTCGTGCATCGTTTTCAAGTTCAAAGGAAGAGTTTTTCATGATCAGAAAGCAATTTGTAATTAATTATATTACCCACATAATACTTGTGTTTTCTTAAACATTTATATCTGGCTTATTCATTCAACCCTTAAGGAGTTGCATTTCCTCATTTGTCACTATCAAACCTAATGATTTTAATATTGGTACAACTTAAAAGGTTGAAAGTTGTGATAATAACCAAGGGGATTGATGTTCTGAATACATGATGTAAAGTAAGCATAATTGTATTTGAAATGTACAATGAAAAAAAAATAAATCAAAAAAGACATGTACAAGGAAATTTTATTAATGTGTAATAGAAACTTACATAGTTAGTAAGTCCTAAAATTCCTCAGATGTGCCAGTTCACATTTTATAATACCAATTGTCAGTATTTGTGTAGAATTTAAATTTATTAAATATATTTTAAAGCTATATGCAAATTTTAAATAAAACCTCCATTGTTCATTTAGTGAAATTAGAAGCTAATCCCTTCTAAGATTTTATTCTGGAGGTTGGTTTATTCTTGCAATTTATCCTGCTCTCTGAGAGAAACAATTTTTGCACAAATTTCTTAGTGAATGTCTTTGCATTTCTCAGGCCATTGGTAAGGTTTGTATAAGATTTTAATATTTTTACATAAGGCAGGAATGTTTTGATTTGGTTTAACCTATAAGAAGAAGGGAAGTTTAACAAGAAAAAGAAATGCCAGGAGATTCCCATTCTCAGTGAAGTTCACGAAAGAGAAGGAGTTGAACTTTGGATTTTTTAACCACATAACTCCCTAGCAAATGCCTTCTGTGCTGATTAGATACATACCCTGCTATGACTTAGGCGCTCTTCTAAGCATCGTTATCATTTGACATTCTTGAGCATGAAACAATTTTGCCAAGTTGGCATTGGTTGTCATTAGAGAAAGCTGCTTGTCCTGGAATTTGCATACTTTTTTGAAGTGTTCAAGGAAACATTTCCGTTTGGGCGGTCTCAGTCGAGAAAGCGCTCTATTTGCTAAAATACCTTTTGATGGTTTTGTTTTCTAAGGACTCAGTAGGTTGCTGGGGAAGAGTGGGTATGACGTTGAAAGTTCTTTCTTCCTCACCCCTTTTGCCTCACCACGACCTCCACCAGGATGGTGCTGCTCCTTTATCTGACAAAGTTCTAGGAAATGATTGTGTGAATAAATTATCTCCAATCTTCACATTTTGGAGGGATCTGCCAAAATCTGAGGAAATTTTGAAAGTCAGTTTTTTCTCTCACAGTGACCAATACAGAAATCAGCCAGTGTGTCCATTTCTGCAGGGGCTTGTAAGTGGAAACCTACCGAGGAGCACGTCGCTGGTCTTACCATGCCCTCTTCCTGTACTCCCATTCTGCCCGCGCTTTTCTATGCTTAGAAACCATAAGGTGCTGAAGATTTCGTTTTCATTTTCTCTTAAATTGAAGTAGTTTTCAACTGTGTTCACTTTGGGGCATGGGCAGCAGCGGAGGTCTAATATAGCAAAGTAATGTATTGTGTGATTTTTTTGTTGTTGTTATTGCTGAGGTGAACTGTATACTTATCAGAAAGACCAGGTGCACTTTTTAATTATCAGATTGGAATCCAGCTGGTATTCTTATATACTTGATTATACTGCGATTGCCAGCAGGAAAACAATGTGCAAACATTTTTTAAAAATGCATTTTAAATGAAGGGCATTCTGCTTTTTTTTTTTAAGTGGCAAAGTAAATCTCAATGTCTCAAGTCTGGATTTAGGCAACTACATTTATTAGGATTTTTGCATCATATCTCTTAGCATGTTGTTTATTTGGTTTTTTTACCTAAATGTTTACTTCTACTTTTAAGGTTTTCTTAACATGGTCTTGTTTTGTAATGTCAATTTTATTAAACACCATACATACATTTTCATTCTTCTACTGCTAAGACATGTATTGTGTGCACTGTTAAATTTTAAACATTAAACATTATTTCAACATAGCTAGTGTCTGTTTGTCTTCTAAACCACCTTTGGGGAGCTCAGGGCTGCAACACGGTACAGTCTTTTTTGTATTTGTTCTGGAGAGCCTTCTGCTGATCCTCGGACGCTTACCGACACCAGATCATGTTCAGTCAGTCAGTCAGTCAACAAACACCTAGGAGCATTTTCTAGGTGCTCAGAGGTGTAGTGATAGATGACTAGACAGACACTGTCCTCAAGGAGTTTAATTACTGCCCAGCCGGTGTGGCTCAGTGGTCGAGCATCGACCTATTAACCAGGAGGTCACCAGTTCAATTCCCAGTCATGGCACATGCTGGGCTCTATCCCCAGCAGGGGGCATGCAGGAGGCAGCCGATCAGTGATTCTCATCATTATTGTTTCTATCTGTCCCTCTCCCTTCCTCTTTGAAATCAAAAGTATATTTTTAAAATTAAAAGTTTATTACTAGGAAGGATGAAATTGTGAATAATTACAATAAAGTGTAACAAGGGCTATAAAACAGGTACACACAGTGCTAGAGGGAAAATCATCAAACCCTATTTCCTGGAGATCATTCCTGAGATAGAACATGGGAGATAAGCTGGAACTCGCCATGGAGCCAAGCATCAGAAAAGCGCAACAGGCCACGTGCACAGTGAATACAATGGTGTGGAGAAGGGGTGAGCCCAGGGACCAGCGTACGGTAGAAGAGTGAAACAAGAACAGGTTCTGGGGTGTCATACTAGAATGTGTGGGTTTTGCCCTGAGATAAAGAATCATTGAATCTTTTGAACCAGGAGAAGGTTACCAACAAATTACTGTTTTGGAGAGATTGCCCTGGCAAAGAACACTTCCTGCTGGTGCTGGAACAGTCCTGTGTTGTGTGCATATGCATACATGCACTTACACATGAGCACAGAGTACAAGCAGAAGGGATTTACTGGATAGGTATCGAGTACCTCACAGAATCTACTTGACCCGGGGAATCAGGCTTGGGAAGTGGGTAAGAACCAAGGCAATGCAAGCTGCAGGACGCCAGCCAGACTGGATTCAGTGTGTGGCTTCAGAGACTGCAACTGTCCTTGCTTCTTTGCCCCATTTGCTTAAGTTTTAGCATCCCGGATATCAACATTCAGCTGGAAGGATCTAAGTCAAGTGCCCAGACTCTGATTTGCAGGGGATGGAATGAGGGAATAGCTGATCTTTGACTCCCGTGGTCCCGGCAAAGTCACCCCACCAGGGATTTCTCCTAAATTGGAAGGGTATAGTGAGGAGCAGGAAGAGAAAAACAAGTCCATTACCACGCACATTCAGAAGGTCTTTAAAATTTGAAAGTAGGGAATGTGTGAGACCACCTGGTCCAGCATTGCCTCTGAGAAGGACACCAAAAGATGTTTCAAGGAAGGGCATAATCACAAGGAGTCACCCTTTATTGCTGAACAAAGGCTGCCAAGTCATGGTGGCCTCAGTATAGCCTTATTTCTCAAATTATAGTTCAAAGCAGGGGGTATGTTGCTTGGGGGTTGGGGATAATCATTCAGCCACTCAAAGACCCACTTCCGTCCATCTTGTGGCTCAGCTGAACCCTAAATCTTCTCCATTCACCCAGTAGATGGGGAAAGAAAAGAATTGCCCACTTCCACAAATGGTCCATTCCAGAACCCAATTCCGTGGCCTCATCTAATTGCAAGGGAGGCAGGAAAATGTGCCCAGGAGAAAGAGGCTGACATGAATACTGGCAAGCATCCAGCTTCCTTGAATATGCCCCATGAACCTTCTTTTCATGAAAATAAGTTTACAATCATGTGTCTGCTCTGACCTTTCAGTAGCTCCCCAGAGCACTGTGTTGGGATGATTTTGAAGCAGCCCCAGGACAAGCAGCAGAGAATTCTGGGTCCGATTGGTAAAGTATGCCGTGGGCATGGGGAATGCCACCTCTTGTGCAACATATTTTTACTTCTCACTTGACCCCCCTTTTTGAAACTGAAGTTAAGCCTGTTCTACCTCTGAGGATGTGAACTTGCAGAATTTTCCACTCCTTTAGTAAAAGTAGCATGGGACTGGGAGTCACAAGATCTGAGGTGGAATTCACTTTCACTAGTTAATAGCTATGTGAACTCAAGCCAGTCTTTTTTTTTCTTAAATATATTTTATTGATTTTTTTTTTTTTACAGAGAGGAAGGGAGAGGAATAGAGAGTCAGAAACATCGATGAGAGAGAAACATCCATCAACTGCCTTCTGCACACCCCCCCCCACTGGGGATGTGCTCACAACCAAGGTACATGCCCTTGACTGGAATCGAACCTGGGACCTTTCAGTCCATAGGCCGACGCTCTATCCACTGAGCCAAACCAGTCAGGGCTCAAACCAGTCTTTCATCTCCCTGAACCTCCCAGATGGAGGCTGCCTACTTTACACCTGCCTAACCTACTGCCCGCCTACCTCACAGAGATATGGTGAGAATCAAATGAGATAATGTACTTGAAACTGTCTGCAAATGCTAAAGTGCAATGCAGCCAGAATGCGTTATAATAACTGTAATTTATCAGTCCTAAATCTCTTTCAAGCTTCAAGAGGTTTTAGGAAAGTGAGATGCGATGATTAAGTACTTACGTACACAAGCACAAAAATTGTCGTATCTCCTCAGAACCATGGCTCATTAAGCTCCATATTGTCATTGGCAGAGAAACTGAAGGGTATGTGGAAGGCTGCGGTTATTGTCCTTGATGTCACCTTCAAAGGATACGTGACAAAACCCAACATGTTCTGATTTCCTTTTATTAGTCAAACGTGACTTTATTCTCCATGATTTAATCGAACCTTTTAGAAGTAGCTTTGTATTATCCACTTGTTCCCTCTTGTTCTCTGTTTTTGAAGTGAAGCTTTATCTTTTCATTTCTAAGCTTACTATGTTAGCCTCTTTCAGGTTTCAAAGGCAGGGACCTAGGGATTTGGTGGAAGGCTTTACGGAAAAGAAAGGAAACCCAGAAATCTGTCCCAACAGCTGTGCTGGCAGACTTGGTGGAGAAGCTGAATATAACGTTTTCCCTTCAGAATAGAATAAAATAGTAACAGCCACCAAGCACTTACCATATGGCAAGGACTCCCCTAAGCACTTGATATAAATGGTCTCATATAACTGCATAATAGGCAGGCTCTCTCGTTTTTCCATATGTGCAAAATGAGACTCAGAGAGGCTAAGGAAGTCATCCAAGGTCACAGAGCTATGAAGTATATTTGAACTCAAGGAGTTGACCCTGGAATGCATGCTCTTAACTATTTGCTACATTGGTTTCCTTAGATCACCAAAGGAATTTTTTTTTTTTTTTTTTTTTTTTTTTGCTGTTGTTAATCCTCACCCGTGAATATTTTTCCATTGATTTTTATTTTTATTTATTTTTTTTAAATTTCTTTATTGATTAAGGTGTCACATATTTGTCCTCATCCCCCCATTCCCATCCCACACCCCTCCCCACGGATGCCCCAACCCCCAGTTGAACTTAACCGTTGGATAGGCTCATATGCATGCACTCAAGTCCTTTGGTTGATCTCTCCCCCCTCCCCCAACCCTCCCCTGTCCTCCCTCTGAGGCTCGATAGTCCGATCGATGCCTCCTTGCTTCTGGTTCTGTTCTTGTTCCTCAGTCTATGTTGTTCATCATTTCCCCTAGATGAGCGAGATCATGTGTCCCTAGAGATATACTTATAAGAACTGAATGTGAGACGAGCAATAATAGTTATGCTGACAGGCAAATGAATCAGTCTGTAGTGAGTTTCTTTCTGGACCAACAGTTCTTTAGAGACCCAATTTCAATGTCCACCAGTTCCTTATATGTACATGTCAGCACTGACCCCTCAGCTCTGGATGGTGGACAAATGGTGGTAACGGAGGTCCGACTCCCTCTGGTTTGGTCTCGGCCGGACCCAGGGGCACGGCTTCACCCAGACTCAGGGGCACGTGGCCTCACTCAGACCCAGGGGCGCGTGGCCTCTCCCAGACCCAGGGGCGCGTGGCCTCACCCGGACCTAGGTGCGCGAGGCCTCACCTGTATCCAGGGACACATGGCCTCACCCGAACCCGGGGGCGCGTGGCCTCTCCCAGACCCAGGGGCGCGTAGCCTCACCCGGACCTAGGTGTACGAGGCCTCACCTGTATCCAGGGACACATGGCCTCACCCGGACCCAGGGGCGCGTGGCCTCTCCCAGACCCAGGGGCGCGTGGCCTCACCCGGGCCTAGGTGCGCGAGGCCTCACCCGGATCCAGGGACACATGGCCTCACCCGGACCCAGGGGCGCGTGGCCTCACCTGGACCTAGGTGCGCGAGGCCTCACCCGGATGCAGGGACACATGGCCTCACCCGGACCCAGGGGCGCGTGGCCTCTCCCAGACCCAGGGGCGCGTGGCCTCACCCGGGCCTAGGTGCGCGAGGCCTCACCCGGATGCAGGGACACATGGCCTCACCCGGACCCAGGGGCGCGTGGCCTCTCCCGGACCCAGGGGCGCGTGGCCTCACCCGGGCCTAGGTGCGCGAGGCCTCACCCGGATCCAGGGACACATGGCCTCACCCGGACCTGGGGGCGCGTGGCCTCTCCCAGACCCAGGGGCGCGTGGCCTCACCCGGACCTAGGTGCACGAGGCCTCACCCGGATCCAGGGACACATGGCCTCACCCGGACCCGGGGGCGCGTGGCCTCTCCCAGACCCGGGGGCGCGTGGCCTCACCCGGACCTAGGTGCGCGAGGCCTCACCCGGACCCAGGGACACATGGCCTCACCCGGACCCGGGGGCGCGTGGCCTCTCCCAGACCCGGGGGCGCGTGGCCTCACCCGGACCTAGGTGCGCGAGGCCTCACCCGGACCCAGAGGCGCGTGGCCTCACCTAGACCCAGGGGCGTGTGGCCTCACCCGGATGCAGGGGCACACGGCCTCACCCAGACCCAGGATCCGGCTTCACCCGGACCCAGAGGCGCGTGGCCTCACCCGGACCGAGGAGCGTGTGGCCTCACCCGGATCCAGGGGCACACGGCCTCACCCGGACCCAGGGGCGCGTGGTCCATTGATTTTTAGAGAGAGTAGAAGGGAGGGGGAGAGACAGAGAGAGAGAAGCATCGATGTGAGAGAAACCCATTGATTGGTTGCCTCCAGCACACTCCCTGACCAGGGCCGGGGATCGAGTCTGCAACCCAGGTATGTGCCCTTGAGCGGAATTGAACCCAGGACCCTTCAGTCTGTGGGCCAATGCTCTATCCACTGAGACAAACCAGCTAGGGCAGGAAATTTACTTCTTATTGTCATGTTGCTACCAAATGCTGACTTGATATTTACTTCTCTGCTTCTGCTTTCTGTTGCTCCCCTCTCTTTTGGTTCATCTTCATTAAAAAGTCCCAGGAGAGAGAATATGATTGGGTCTACTTGCCACTATTCAGTACGGACAGCCCCTGTCCCACTGTCCCTCATTGGGTAGGGAACCTCATGACAAACCAACTCAGCTCCCTCACAGGACTATCTTTGGAAGATTCCTGGCCCTACCGCTTTGGACAGGATGATAACGTCACAGGATGAAAAGCAAGGCTTTTCGGAGCAAGGCCTGTGGGTATGGCAGGCAGCTGGAGGTTTGGGGATCACCCAGTCTTACTCAAAATGCAGAATGTTGGCACTCCCATTTGACCCAGTGATCCCACTTCTAGGAATATAGCCCAAGAAACTAGGAACACCGATCAGAAAGGATATAGGCACCCCTATGTTCATAGCAGCACAATTCACCACAGCTAAGATTTGGAAACAGCCTAAGTGCCCAACAGCAGATGAGTGGATTAAAAAACTGTGGTACATCTACACAATGGAATACTATGCTGCAGTAAAAAATAAGGAATTCTTACCATTTGCAACAGCATGGATGGAACTGGAGAGCATTATGCTAAGTGAAATAAGCCAGTCAGAGATCTCACTCATTTATGGAGTATAATGAACAACATAAACTGATGAACAAAAACAGATCCAGAGACAGAGAGGCATCCATCAGACCGTCAAACCTCAGAGGGAAGGTAGGGGAGGGTGGGGCTAAGAGGGAGAGATCAACCAAAGGACTTGTATGCATGCATATAAGCCTAACCAATGGACACAAACAACAGGTGAGGGTGAGGGCATGAGTGGGGGGGTTGGGGAGAAAATGGGGGGATAAGGACACATATGTAATACCTTAATCAATAAAATTTTTAAAAATGCAGAATGTTCTCTGCTTGCAGTAGAGACGTCTGATCGTATTCCTCCTCACCTTGCTGCCTGTGAAATGACCCACTTCAAGGACTCTCCCTCTGCCCTTGCTTTTCACACTGAAGAGCCCTGATCCTTTCTCCAACATTGTTCTGGTCTTCTCTAGTTCTATTATGAATTTATTCGGCTATAGAAATCAAGTCCAGACATATTTTTCCCAGCCTGAATGCACAAAGCTTTTGAAGAGAGGGTGATTTTTTTCCTTTTGTTTCTAGTATCTGCATGTTGCAGCCTCTCATAAGGTCTAACTTTAACGTGGCATAAAAGCCACTAATGGTTCAGCCCCAGTGGATTTTTTCTAGTGTCATCTATAAACACAGCCCTGGACAGCCCTACGGGAGAACCACACTCCATCACCAGGATGCGGCATTCTGTCATCGAAAGCCCCCATGCCATTGCCCAAGCTGTTTTTCTCTGGTGAAAAGCATGGGCTCTGACATCAGATAATTATAAATTCCTCCTCTGCTTGGCAAATTTCTTACTCCCTATGGGCGTTAGTCTCCTCACCTATCAAGTGGGGATCATCCTACTTATCCCCCAGGGGCCATTATTAAGTCAGAGAGTGCACGTAGAGTGGGGTTCCAATGTCTGGCCAAGAGTAAAGACTCAGGAAACGGGCGCTCTCTCCAATATCTCAGGGCCCAGCCTGGACACCTGTTTTCCCCTTTCCTTTATTCTCTTTTAACCAATGTCACTGCTCTTCCCCCTGATGTCATTGGTCACTTTCTCCCCTGGCTACCCAAACACTTGATACGTAAGGGATGGAGTAGTCCAAGATATCAACCATTTTCCCTTGGCATTTCCCTTTCCCGACCTGCCCAGCCCTCTATACAAACCACCACTCATTTTGTACCAATACCTCAGGAGAAGGATGTGGCAGCAGAAGACACAGAAATCAGGAGACTGTTCCTGGCTTTTTGGTTTCTGATTTTGTTTCTTCCCTTAGGAGATCAGAAAGAAGTCATGGATTTCCTCTGGGGGTGCAAATGCTGATATGTAAGTGAAATGTAAGATCCTCAAGAGCAGGAGCTGATGCTTTCAGACATCAATCAGCACCTGACTTAGAAGATACAGGCATTAAAATTTACTTCAAGTAGCTAATTCAGAAATTAGCCTGGTGCAAGGCCTATACATTCATGAGAAACTGGCAAATGTATATTTAACAAATTTTTGTAATTTACTGTAGTAAAACACACATAAAGTTCACCATGTTAAGTGTACAGTTCAGTGGCTGTAAGTATATTCACATGGTTGTGCAACCATCACCATCGTCCATCTCCAGAAGTTTTGCATCTTCCTAAATGGAGACTCCTCACACATTAAACAACTGTTGGTATCTTTTGCTTTGTTTTTCCCAGTGGGATATTTTTTCCTATTGATTTGCATGAGTTCGTTTTTTTTGATCCTCACACAAGGATATATTTTTATTAATTTTTATTGATTTTAGAGGGTGAGGCAAAGGGAGAGAGGAAGGGAGGGGGAGAGAGAAGGAGAGAGAAGGAGAGGAACAGAGAAACAGAGAGATAGAGAGAACATCAATGTGAGAGAGAAACATCATCAGTTGCCTTCCCTAAGAGCCGGGTGTGCATGGAATGATGCTCCAACCAACTGAGACACTTGGCCAGAGCATGAGTTCATGTTAAATTAGGGATACCAAGCCTATGTCTTTTATCAACTTGTGTTTGTTTGTGTTTTTTTTTTGTTGTTGTTGTTTTTTAAAAAACCTCTTATTCATGGTGATTTTTAAAAATTTGTTCAGAAAAAAAGTTTTTAATGGACTCATGAAACTACGATTAGAATTATATTGCCAAATCTATGAATATTTTCCCGTTATAATTTCTGACTGTGTTGCCACCCTTTAAGGCCCTCATCACCACAATGTTATGAATATATTCACTTGCATTTTCTTTTAATGTTTTGTTAACATTTAAATATTTCATCTATATAGGATTTACTTTTTTTTCTAAATGGCTAATCAACTGTTCCAACATCATTTATTAGATAACTCATTTTCCCCTACTGATTTAAAATGTTACCTTTTCATACTCAAGTTCCCTATGTGCTGATATTTATTCCTGGACCTTATATCCAGTCCTTTTAGAATTTAACAGTCTTAATTACTGTTCTGTTGTACTCTACGCTTAAGTGAGTTAATACCTCCTCATTTTATGGTTATTTTAATAGTTGTATAATATCTTTTAACCAGTGCCCTCCCCTACTACTAGGCATTTGGTAAATTTCCTATTTTTCCATACTATACAACGTGTCGTTTTGGATTAAATTACGTAAGTTCCCTATCTCTGTGGCTCAGGTTTCGCAAATTATCCGTTTGCCCCTTTCTCTGAATTATTTTAAAAATTACAACCAATATGCTCTATTGGTCTCAATTACAGGATAACTGGCAATGAACCAGACCTATGGGGTTTAGGATTACCCGGCGAGACCTCCTGAGCGACACTAGGGGGCGCAGTTTCCCAGCTTCGCCTCAGCCACATCCGGGTTCCACCTCAGGTTCAGGCCGGGAGCGGGCGGAACCTTTCTGTCGCGCCTTCCATCAACCTGGGCGGCGGGGACCGTTTAGGCCACGCGCACCGCTCTCTACGGGCGCTGCAGTTGGCGTGAGCCGGCGGAGGCTGGCGTGTGGGGCTCCTGTTTGCTTCTTCCTTCGCCGTGAGCAGCATGGACGTGCTTGCGGAGGAGTTTGGGAACCTGACCCCGGAGCAGCTAGCTGCGCCAATACCGACCGTAGAGGTAAAGGCCGGGCACGCGCGGAACGGAAGGGGCCGGGAGGCGTCCCCAGGAGGCGGTACCCTGAGAGCACTGGAGGGTCGGGGCGGGTCGTAGCTTCTGCGGATGCTCAGAGCTTCGCGCATGCTCATTCCTCTGCACTGGGGCTCGTGCTTTCCCGAGTCGGTCTTCGCTCCTCGTCCGGGGCCGCGCAGCCTCAGCTCTCGCCCCGGGCCCTTTCTAGCGCTCCTGTGTGTGGGCAAGATTGGTCCTCGCGCCCACCTTTGGGGGACATACTCCATCTTCGCGGGCTTATGGAGGGCTCTGAGGCCCAGGGAGTTTAGGCCCCTCTCGTGAGGTCCCACAGCTGCCTGTGGTGGTTAAACCAAATTGTCTCAGTGCCAGGCCAAGTAATCTGCCCCTTCAACCTGGAATTCAAATTTGGACTGCAGGACTATTTTAAACGCCCCGAGAATTCACTCAGCATTTTGCCTGGGTGTTTCTTGGGAAGTAGCCCCATAGCTTCCGTTATATTATCAGAAATGAAGGGTAACTGCCCTGGAGTGGCAGCTTGCCGAATGAAGTTCAGCTGTTGACATAATTTTATTTTCTAGAAAGGCCCGTATTATATATAGAACCTCTCTGGGCATCACAGTCTTCATTGGCGTGGAGTCGGGGATCTGGAGAAATGAGGCTTGGAAAGACAGCTTGGAAAGATTTCAGGTAGAGAGAACCGGACACTTGAGAGGCTTTTTGGAGCTAAAACAAGGACTAGAGTGAAGAAGAGGAGAGGAGATACGAAGATGCAGCATAGGCACAGCTCCAGGTTACGAAAAGTTTTGTCAGACATCTGAAGGAGCAGTGAGATGCTGTCCAAGGGGTTAAGCAGGAAAGTGACATGATAGGCGAACTCTCGGGTTATCTAATCTAATAATAGACAAATATGCAAATTGACCATACCTCTGACACATCCACAAGCCACACCCATAAGCCACGCCCACCATCCAATCAGAGTGAGCATGCAAATTAACCCAAACCAAGATGGCTACAGCCACAGAGAGCAAGGTTTCCTAGGTAACAGAGAAGCCAAGCTTTCTGCCAGCCGTTGCAGGCCTAAGCCTCCACTCAAGCTACAAAGTTTCAATTATAGAAGGTAAACAAATTCAAACAAATGGCGGCAGAATGGAGCTTGAGAGGGCAGGCCAGGGTTGCTGCCGGCAACAGGGGAAGCAAAGCTTTCCACACACCCTGGCCAGGCCCACCCGCTTAAGGCAACAAAGTTTCAATTATAACCCCAACACAAATGGCTTCGGGCCTCGGAGGGAGCCCCAGGCTTGGCTCTGCTCCAGGCTACAAAGTTTCAATTGTAGAAGGAAAATAAATTCCAGATACCAGGGCCTCCACTTGGGTTTCCAGGGGGTGTGGCCCGCCTGCAAACCACCACAGGCCCCTCGCTCAGGCCGCCCCACACCCCAAGGGAACCCCCACCTGATCCAGGACACCCTTCAGGGCAAACCAGCTGGCCCCCACCCCTGTACCAGGCCTCTATCCTATCTAATAAAAGAGTACTATGCAGATTGATCATCACTGCAACACACAATATAGCTGCCCCCATGTGGTCAAAGATCCTGCCCCCATGTGGACACAGGATCGCCACCACAAGATGGCCAGAAGGAGAGGGCAGTTGGGAGGCACCTGGCCTTCAAGGGAGGGCAGTTGAGAGGGACCAAGCCTGCAAGGGAGAGCAGTTGGAGGTGATCAACCCTGCAGGAGAGGGCAGTTAGGGGCAATCAGGCAGGCAGAAGCGGTTAGGGGCAATCAGGAAGGCAGGCAGGCAAGCAGTTGGGAGCCAGCAGTTCTGGATTGTGAGAGGCAGGCAGAAGCGGTTAGGGGCAATCAGGAAGGCAGGCAGGCAAGCAGTTGGGAGCCAGCAGTCCTGGATTGTGAGAGGGATGTCCGACTGCCCGTTTAGGCCCGATCCCTGGGATCGGGCCTAAACGGGCAGTCGGACATCCCTTGAGGGGTCCCAGATTGGAGAGGGTACAGGCTGGGCTGAGTGACAACCCCCCTCCATGCACGAATTTCGTGCACCGGGCCTCTAGTCGGATTATAAAACCTTTCTCTAATCATTTGGCTGATTAATGAGCCTGCAGGAAATACACTGCTGGTCATTATCAGGCAATATTGGATTTTCGCTCTTGAAGAGTTCATAGGAAGAGCCCGCATTTACTGAGTACTTCCTGTGTGCCAGGCTCTGTAAGCCTAACACGCATTGTTATTTAATTCTCTGAAATAAGTATTGTGCCCACCACATGCCAGGGAAGATTTTTGAGGCCCAGAGAGGTTAAATAAGTAACCCAATGTCAGAAGGCTGGTGAGTGGCTGATCTGGAATTTGGACTCTTGCAGTCTTGACTCCAGAGTCTTCATCCTTAACTGCCGACTGGACTGCTTCTCCAGAGAAAGTGGAAGGAATAAGAATAAATGATTACGATTCCTTGCCTGAATTTGCACAGCGCTGGAGGAACTAAAACAACAGTTCGAGTCATCTGACTCAGGAATGGCCCCCAGCATCCAATCCACCATCCATCCCATCTTCAGGGCCCTGTTCTCCAAGTCTGAACCACTGTCATCTCTTGCTTCCTAGGCTCTTAACCTCTCTCACTCCAGTCTCTCTGCTCTGTGGCAACAGCCATCAGTTTATACACACAAATGTGATCATGCTGCCTTGTTGGTTAAGCTTCTTCAGTCTCTTCCCATTGCTCTTAGGGTAAAATCGAGTGTTTACTGTGTATATAAGGCCTCCTCAGTCTGGCCACTGTTAACTTTTCCAGCCTCTCTCTCCCTCATTACCTTCACCACCTGCTTCCCTGAGATATTTCTACTCTTATCCTATAGTTCCTTTTGAGCTTTCTCTCATTCCTCTGTAGATGTATATGCAGTAAAACACAGGAGTACTGAGTGTTCCGATCATTAGTTTTGACAGTTGTGTATTCCCAAATAACCACCACCCAATACAAAATATAGAATATTTCCATCACTACAGAAAGTCCATTCTCTTTTCAGTCTGTCTCTAGCCCCGACCTTTGATTTCCATCATATTGATTAGTTTTGCCTGATTCCCCCCCCCCTTTTTTTTTTTTTTAAGACTCAATTTTATTTAGAGTTTTTTAGGTTCACAGTGAAATTGAGAGGAAGGTACAGAGATATCTCATATGCCCCTCACCCACCTCCTTTTTTTTCTTGAAAAATGTTTTTACTTTCTCCTGGTTGCCTCCTTCCTTGGCTTAACTTCCTTCTTCTTAGTGTCCTTTGCTAGATCTGCCTTCCTTCTGTTCCTCAGCTCTCAATATTGGAAGGTTCTTGAAGTTCTCCATCTGCACCCCTTAGGCAAGCTCATCCATTATGTGGCTGTAATTCCCATCTATTTGCTGACCTCTTCCTAGTGTGTATCTCCAGGCCACTCTCTTCCCAAGTTCCAGACTCATATTTGTTGTCTGTCGACATCTCCACCTCAATGTCTAGTGGATATCTTAAACTAAGCATGCCCCCAGCCAACCTCCTAATAGCCCCTCCACACTTTAAACCTGCTGCTCTTGACAGCATCCCTGCTTCCTCATCTCCATAAATGGCAACTCTAAGGTATCAGTCTTAACTCCTCTTTCTCTCAGAGTCTCTATCTAATCTATCAAGTCCTGTTGGCCTGAACTTCACATTGAGTCTCCTAGCTAACAATTTCTCACTGTCTCTACTGTTACCAGCCTGGAGTATTGCAGTAGACTTTTAAATGATCTCCCTGCTTCTAACTTGTCTGTCCTCAGTCCAGCAGTTCGACCTATTATTTTAACTGATCCAGTTAAAATGAGTCACATCATCATGTCACTCTTTTATTCAGAACCTTCCAATGCTTCTCATGTCAGAGTGAAAGTCAAAAGTTTTGCAGTTGCTGCAAGGACTAACATGATTCTTAGGCCCTTACTCAGAAACAGCATATTCTTACTTTAGACTCAGTTCTACCCTTTTGTTAGATTTCCCATTAGCAGATTAGATGCCATTCATGAAAAGAGCTGTATCATGGTGGGCTACTTAAAACCTCAGCAAAGTATAAATAACAGGCCTAAGAACAAAAGAAGTGTAGCAGTTTGCAGCTCTTTAATGTAGAAGGTGAACACGGTGTGTGCCGTCCTTCTACCGCCCTGAGATGAGCTCTGACCATGCACTAGTTGACAGAAAATGGGAGAGAGAAAGAACTCGGAGACCTGGCTTCCCCACCAGACTCTCTGAAACTTGCCTTCCCTTTCTCAAACTGGCAGACCCGCTTACTCAGGAAGTGTCATGAAAATAAAATAAAGTACTTGGAATCTTGAGTCATCAAGAAGAGATTAAATTAGATTCTATTTAAGAAATCTGTTGTATATATACATGTGTGTGTTTATACATATATTTGTATGCGCATATGCAGATACATACCTATGTGATTTCCATAAAAGTGATTACTATGTAAAAATTGTTGGTTTCATTTTGATTTACTTTCTTTCACTTATTGTGATAAAGTGAGTCATTTATGGTACATTAAAATAATATAAAAATATGTGGTTGCTGGCACACATCCTGACACTCTTACTATTTTGATTCACAGGAAAAATGGAGGCTGCTTCCAGCATTTTTAAAGGTAATGAATCTTTAGTAATAATTAATTTTCTGATGAAAAGTCAAGAAATAAGCCTTTTGTTAAGATAAAATTTTTATCACCTTTTTTTACTATATGCAATTGTGTATATTGCTAGGTTTGGGAAATACAAGGAATTATAAGGCAGTATTCCTGCTGGTTGGGGAAGTGGTAATCTGATTTTAGAGAGGAAGTAGTATACATTATAGCATGGCAGATCAGAAGAGACTAATAAGTCCAAGGGGTGGAAACCTGAGGAAGGTAGACCTCATCATTATAAGGTTGAATTTTCCCCCCAACAATCAGGACTACTTCAAAATATGGGATGGTTGTTTTGTAAGCCAGTGAGATTCCCAATAAGGAAGTATAATTAAAACAAAAGTTCTATGACTATCTGTCAAGAAAGTTCTAGAAGTGTTGAACTAATTGTGTTTGAAGATTAATATAAGGAAATGAACATGTACAGTCCTTTAAATCTTAAGATTTTGGAGTCTTTGTGTTTATTATTTCACTGTTTTCCATTGCAGTACACAGCACTATCTGTGTACAGTTATTACTCATTTCTGAGATGAAAAGGAAGTCACTGCTAGCTGGTATCTGATCTTAGGATTGTTGAATTTCACCTGCTTTCAGTATCAAATACAAGTATTTTCTTAATAGAGACTCTTATTTGTCCTCCCTCATTCTTCTATAAAGTGATGTGAAAGACCAGTTTGATGTGTGAAAATCATAAAATTGCCCAGGTAGGAGAAAGACAGAAAAGTAAATGGGCATTGTTTGAGGGGGAAGAGATGATATTATGCTCAATTGCTATATTTTTTTTGAAAATCCAAAATATGCAGAGAAAATTCTACCTTATTTATTAGCTTGTATGGAATCATTAGGTATATTCAAATACTTGTATCTTGATTTCCCAAAGTCAGGTTGCTTCTCAAGGAGGAAAATTTGAGGATATTCTAGTAAGATGGAGAAGAAATGGAATGAAGACATAAATGTAAAGTTTTACTAAATTCATGAATTTTTTCCCCTTTGGTTTTGAGAAAAATTTGATGATTACCTATGATTAGAGTCTATTATACTATCTGCTAACCTACTTTTATTGCTCATCTACTGTTTCCCCTTTTCTGTTTAGGTGAAAGGCCTTGTAAAGCAGCACATAGATTCCTTCAACTATTTTATTAATGTAGAGGTAAGCATCAGATCTTAGAACTGGACACAGCTAAGAATTAATTGGAAGCCAGAGTCTTTCCTAACGCTACTCTTTCCACTGCAGATAAAGAAGATCATGAAAGCCAATGAAAAGGTTACAAGTGATGCTGACCCCATGTGGTACCTAAAGTAAGAAATCCAACTATCAATTACTCTTTTGATAATGTCTAACATTTTAAAAAGTGAATGTAGTTGCTACCAAAACTCTTTTTAATCTGTTTAATAAGTTAATTATCAGGTGTTCAATTTTTAATTGGTAAACTAATTATAACACATAGCATTATGATTAAGAAGTTACTAAAACTATTAGGGTTTTAAATTTTTAAAAACAATTTTAGACTTAAATAAAAATTACAAAAATAGTACAATGTTCCCATTTTATTCTTCACCCAGCTTCTGCTACTGTATTATATTATAGCACAATGAGCTAAACCAGGAACATCTTATATTATAGCACAATGAGCAAAATCAGGAAATTAGCATTGATATAATATTAGCAACAGATCTACAGATCTTATTTAAAGTTTTCCCACTAATGTCCTTTTTCTGGTTCAGGGTTCAATTCAGGACCCCACAGTATGTTTAATTGTCATGCCTCTTCACTCTCCTCCAGTCTGTAACAGCTCCTTAAGCGTTCTTGGTCTTTCATGACGTTGATACTTTTGAGGAATTCTGGTCGGTTGTTTTATAGAAGTTCCTTCGATTTCTTTTGCACAAATGAGCATATATATTTTCCCCCTCATATCCTCTTCTTTCTTAAATGAATCATAGCATACTATAGATACTCTTTTGTACTTTGCTTTTTTCATTTAAGTATCATTTTAAGGAAGCTATGCTTCTAGGATTATTGTAGAGATTTACACTATTTTTATTTTTTAAAAATATTTTTATTGATTTCAGAGAGGAAGGGAGAGGGAGAGAGAGACAGAAACATCAGTGATGAGAGAGAATCATTAATTGTCTTCTTCCTGCACACCCCACACTGGGGATTGAGCCCGAAACCTGGGCATGTGCCCTGACGGGAATTGAATCATGATTTCTTGACTCATAGTTTGACAGCTGGCTGGGCTACACTGTTTTTTAAAAAAAGATACTCTGTTAGAGAGTACTTTCCCCCCTTTGTAAAGTTATATGTACTATCACTTTAAGAAGTTCTCCAGTTATAATTTTTAATTTGTCATCCTTAGCAAGATAAACAATAGTCAAAGCATAATCCTGTATTTAGGAGGAAACTGTCTTTTTTTTTGTTTATATGTTCTTTGGAGAACTATAATTGGTAATGGAATAATTTGCTTTTCAGATATCTTAATATCTATGTTGGGCTTCCTGATGTTGAAGAAAGCTTCAATGTAACCAGACCAGTGTCCCCTCATGAGGTAATTTTTAACCTTACTTTAATTGAATTTGTTTACTTTAACTCAAAGAGTCTGCCCTTAATATATACTCTTGAAAGATGATTTAAAACAGGTAAAAAAAAAATCTCTTATGAGGCAGGTAACCAAAATACACAAGCACTTGTATAATACTATACTATATAAGGGAACAGTTTTGTACTATTTAGTTTATCATTTAATGTTATTAACTTGCACTGTTATATAACTGTGTCCTATTTATATTGTTTCTGAGCATTTTAGTGGTATCTCCCAGCCCCTTGCCAGCCACTTGTGCCTAGCATGGTGGTGTTTTTTGCAGGGATTACTTGCTTAGTGCATTTTTTGAGGGTCAGCAGGCATTGTGTTAGGGAGGGGAGACCAAGGACCAAGAGCTCACAGTCTAATAGAAGAGGTGGATGAGAAGAAATTTAAATACCAGATTATTAACAGATAGGCAGACAGAGGGTTATAGAATAGGTCTGTTTATTGGCTTTTAACAGATACTAGACTTGTTTTCAAATTCTTCCACTTAGTATCCAGAATTGGGAATTGATTCAGGGAATAAAATGATTTTTGTAGATTTATCTGGTTTGTATTAATATAATACTAAAATAGCAATTATGGACCATAGCACAGCAAGCTTATTAAACAACAATTAAGGTGTTAGATTGTATGGTTGTTGTCTAAGTAAGGTTACATAGGAAGTATGAACAAGTAACCAGACATTTTACATAAATAAATTTTGGTACTACTTAGTCATCAAATATCAATTGAACATTTATTTTGTGTCTCAACATTGAGAGATACAAAAGAAATGAGACACATATCCTTCCTCAAGGAGTTCATACTCTTGTGGAGAGATTAAAATAATAAAACATGTGAAACAGACACAAGGGGGTGACACACTTGAATGTCTAGAATGATCAGGTAGGTAAGGTAAATATGTGAAGTTGTACTGAGTAGGAAGTGGTAAGGACTGTGGGATAGTGGAAGGTGTGTGCCCCAGTTTGGCTTTCCCCACCTCCCATTCCCTTTTGCTAGAACTTTCCATTTTTTTGAAAACTAAGCAGCCAATTAGCAATTTCTAAGTTATCTAAACTATATTACTATAAACTATAATCTGAGTTCAGAGAAAGGAGAAGACAAAGTAGTCTGAAGTAGTTCAAGAAGCTGAGGCTACAGTTGTCATTATAATTATTATTACGTTGAAAAAACATATAAGTATTATTGTAATTAGAGAGGTTGTGGAGATTTCTTGGAGAGATTTTGACTCTTGGAGAATTGGGGAGAGTGGGAGAGCAGATGGGTGGGCAGTCATGGGACCCACAGCAGGACTGGCGGGGCGTAGGTACTGCAGACTCCATCAGAGCAGTCCTACTCCTGCAATAAGAGAGAGGCCGAGGGAGATGGAGGGGACCCATGGAAGTAGTTTGGGAACCTACAAAGTTTGGTTCCAATTCTTACAACATCTGTTGAATTTCATTTCCATTTGAAGGGATAAGTTTGTTCCACAAATGTTTGCCTATCATGGACATTACATTAGTTTTATTAATAAAAACAAGATAATATTTATATAGTGTTCTATACTAGGCACCATTTTAAAAATATGTATTTATACTCTTGGGAATTAAAATTATTCTTACCATTTTACATATGAAGAGATGTAAAATTTAAGTGGTAGAACCAAGATTTGAGCACATGCAATAGAATCCATACTTTGAACCAACATGCCACACTGCCTTTGGTCTGACCTGAAGGAGACATGATCTAATTAAATATAAAGTAAATAATTTTTATTGGTCAATAATAGGAATATCTAATATTTTAAAATTCCAGGCGAATTGATAAAGACTAGAAAAAGTTTAAATCTGACTATCTTTGGTTCATTAGAAACCAGAGAGATGATTCAGCACCATAAATTTTCAGGTTGATGGTCAGAGAAATTCCTTTTGAGACTACAAGCCACCTGATGACCATCAATATAATGGGGAAGTCACTGGATCATTCTGATGAGGTTTCCTCTGTCTGATCACATCTCAGGCAAGGACATAATTTTGCAAGCCACATGAAACTCAGCAACAATTTCTAAAGTTCCTCAAATGATTCAGCAATTATTAGAACAATGTGATGAATGGTTTGTGCTATAATCTATCACTTGTTAAGGAATTTTGTGATCTAGTTTTGTTTATTTGGAGAATAAAAGGTAGTATAGTTTAAACTTTTTAGTTTGTGTGTGTGTATATATACGTGTGTGTGTACTTTAGTTATCATTATACTGGTTAACTGTTTTGAAAGAGGCAGCGACAAAGGTATGGGAGCAGACTGATGATGGCATCAGATCAGTAAGCAGAAAATCAGTACCAGATTTATTGTTTCACATCTGGGCTGGCAGGGGCAGAGATGCTGTGGTGATGTCTAGAGCTATAGCTGGTATCATTCCTGCTCATTATTCCCAGTGCCCTAAGGTAGCATATGTAATAGCTCAGTGTTCCATGAACAGGTCCAAGTTTAACGTGAGCCATACTTCTACTAAAGAAGGAGCTCTTTGGAGCTCTCAGAACCTTTCTTTTCCAGAGAGGAGGAGCAGTGACTGTCTGAATCTGTTTCAGTGCCGTCTGCGGGACATGACGTACTCTGCCCCCATTACAGTGGATATTGAATATACCCGAGGCAGCCAGAGGATCATCCGCAATGCTTTACCCATTGGCAGGTAAGAAATGACGTTGGTATTAGAGATAACTACCTGCATTCCAGCCCTCTGAGGTGTCCTTGAGCAACTAAAGTTCTCTTTGCCCATTTCCTCATCTGAAAAATGTGGGAAATGGTGCCTAGTTCATGGCTTATTTTCTGGATTCAGTGAGTCAGTAGATATAAAACACTTAAGCGGTATCCAGCACATATTTGTGGTTATTGTTTTTTAATTGTGAAATGTTTTCTGTAAAGTTAAGAAAAATGCTTTCATTTCCTCCTATAATACCAGGCTGTTAGGAAAACATTAGGTAAGAAAGCATTTCAGTGAAGTCTCTGGACTGGTCTTGGTGGATTCATGTATATTTTAAGTTTGATTTTCCTGGCCATTTAACTGTTTTTATATAGCAGTATTTAAGGGAGAAGTTACTTATTTACCCAGAACAGATTTGGAAATGATGGCTAGCATTTTTACAGTCTGCATGTCCTAACTAGAGAAATATATTGACTCTCCTGTAGAAATGGACAAAACCCACAATAACAATAATAATAATAATAATGGTTATAAATGATATTGGACTTTAAACTTACTCCACATAATTCCCATTCATGTGTTTTTCTTCCTTCAAAAGTGCTAAGAGCTTAATAATCCATTAGTTCACAAATATGCATCAACTTCTCATTATTTGTCATGCACTATGATGGGTGCTCAGGTAAATAAAAGATAATGATACAGCTCTTGTCAGCTACACTCAGGTTACATGTCTTTTGATTGGAGTATTTTATCCATTTACCATTTAAGATTGTTGATAGGTATATATTTAATGCCCGTTTTATTTTTTATGCCTATGTTTCTTTCTAAATTTATAAATATAAGTAAATAAATATAAACATATAAATATAAATAAATATATATGTATTCTTCCTCTTACAGCAGTCCCTTTAACATTTCTTGCGATATTTGTTTGGTGGTAATAAACTCCTTTAGCTTTTTTTTGTCTGGGAAGCTATTTCACCTTCAGTTTTTAATGATAGCCTTTCTGGACAGAGTAGTCTTGGTTTCAGATCCTTGCTTTTCATTACTTTGAATACTTCATGCCATTATTCCCTCTGGCCTATAGTATTTCTGTTGAAAACTCATCTGACAGCCTTATGGAAACTCCCTTGTAGGTAACTGACTGTCTCTCTCTTGCTGCCTTTAAGATTCTTTGTCTTTAATGTTTGCCATTTTAATTATGATGTGTTTTGATGTGGGTCTCTTTGGGTTCATCTTGATTGGGACTCTGTGCTTCCTGAACTTGAGTGACTTTTTTCTTCATCAGGTTAGGAAAGTTCTGTCATTATTTCTTCAAGTAAGTTCTCTAATGCCTTACTCACTTTTTTCTCCAACTGGCACTCCTAGGATACAGATGTTGTTCTATTTCATGGTGTCCCAAAGTTCCCTTAAACTGTCCTCATGCTTTTAAAGCATTTTTTTCTTTTTGCTGTTCTGATTGAGTGATTTTTTTTTCTACCTTCTAATTTGCTGATTCAATCCTCTTCTTCTACTGTTAATTCCTTCCAGTGTATTCTTTATTTTAGCTATGTCATTCTTCATTTTTGACTGGTTCTTTTTCATGGTTTCTATGTCCTTTTTCATGCTGTTGAGCATTCTAAAAACCATTACTTTATACTCTGTTTCTAATAAATTGCTTGCCTCCATTTCATTTAGCTCTGGAGATTTCTTCTGTTCTTTCATTTGGGGCCTGTTTCTTTGTTTTCCCAATTTTGCTCTTTTTTTGTGTTTGTTTCTTTGTATTGGATAAGACTACTATGCCTCACAGTCTTAATGAAGTGACCTTCTTGTGGGACCCAGTGGTGTGTGTAGTCTCCTTGATCTTCTGAGCTGGGAGCACTAGGAATGTCCCTTGCATGGATTATATGGGCCCTCCTGTTGTATTTGGATCTCGATTGCTGTTGTCGCATTTGTGGTTGGGCTCAACCCCAACCATATCATGCCAACTGTTATACAGGTGCTGACAGAACAAATCAAGACAAAACAAGACTGAATTGAAAACAACACACACACACACACACACACACACACACACACAACAACAACAACAAAAAGGACTAAAATAGGAAAAGAAAAGAAAAAGAAAGGATACTAAAAGACACAAGACCAAAAGAATTAGAGAAAAAAGAACCCAAAAAAAGAAAATGTGAAAGAAAAAAGAAATAGCATAAGATTAAAAAAGAAAAGAAAAAGATAAATGAAATAATACTATTTTTAAAAGTAACTATAATGAATAAATTAAAATATATAATAGGAAAAGAAAAATGGGAAAGAAAGAAAAATTTAAAAAAGAAGAAAAAGAGGGGGAAAATCGAATAAAAGGAAAGAGACATGAGAAGAAAAAAATATTTGGATCTGCTATTTGTGGAGTTTGCTGGATTTTGCTTTGATGTTGTTGAATCAGTCCCCTTGATATTTTGGTGCTGGCCTCCTGGTAGGTTCTTGTGCCAGCCAATGTTTATTGCTGCCCCTGCCTGGCCTTTGGGCAACCTGAATGAAGCACTGGCAGGGCGGAGCTCCCAGTAGTCTGGTGGGCGGGGCCTCCATAACCCAGAGGCTGGGCCTGCCTAAGGTCTCGCAGCTTGTCTGTCCCTGTTCTGAGCTCCTCTCCCTGCCTCCATAAAGCTGGGCTCTGTGTCCTGCCATGATGGTTTAAACAGGCTCGTTTTGGGGGTGGTACATGTAGCTTGTAGGAGGGTGGTGGGTACTTCCTCTCCTTCCAATGCTTCAGCTCTGCCTGGCTCGTTGGCACCTCCTTGCTAACTTCTACCTTCTCAAACAGGAAGGGATAATAAATAAATAAATCATCCCTGCTTAGCACTCCAATCTTTCAGTGTGTCTGACCACTGGGCAAGGCATCCGCCCAGGCCTTAACCAGGTCATTGTCAAAGTTCCCCACCCACCAGACCCAGCCACTGGTGTGTAGATTTCCAGCCCAGAGCTGGTCCCCCTTTTCTGGGGTTGCTGCAGCCATTCCGCAGGGGGGGAAGGCATGCCTCCCCTGCACCTGAAGTGGGCAGGACCAATGTTCTTTCCTGGGCCACACTGTCCAGCCCCTCTGCTCTCTGCCAAAAATTCTTCTGGAACTTTTGAGTTGTCCCTCAGATTCACTGCTGGGTGTGCCGGTCAGACCCCTCCCCTGTCCCCAAGTTCCACCATGTGACTCTTCCCGCAGACAGAGATCAGGGTGAACTTCCCAGGTAGGATGATGGAGGGGCGTTCTGGCTATTCCCTCCCGTGAGTCTCAGCCTTGGTCTCCTGCCACTTTGCTCCCACCATGGCCTCCACAGCCAGCACTTACCAGCCACCTCTCAGTCCGACACTCCTGGCTTCGTGACCAAGCTGCATCCTTCTCAGTCTCTCCAGCCTGCGGTTTCAGCCGAGGCACCCAAGGTGGGGAAAGCGGGCGGGGGAAGCAACAGCCCCCTCCCCAGCAAATACTGCAGTCCCTGGACCCTGATTCCTGGCAATTGCCCGCGCAGCTCCTCTGCCAGGATAGCCCAAACTGCTCACCCCGAGTCCTTGCTCAGACACTCACAGGTACACTTGCCCTCGCACATGTCACTCACACACACCCAGTGACAATCTTTATGTGATATTTTCTTTTGTTTTATTTTAAACAGAATGCCCATAATGCTCCGTAGTTCGAACTGTGTTCTTACAGGGAAAACACCAGCAGAATTTGCCAAACTGAATGAATGCCCTTTAGATCCAGGTATGTGTGAATCCTTGGATTTGCTCCACTTCCTTTGTTTTTTGGGTTTTTTTTTTACATTTTCCTTAAAACAATACCAGCCTTTCTGCTTTATAACGAACTTTGATAAAACTTTGTTTACAAAAGTCCAGAAATTTGGTTTCAACTTTATTCTATTCTATACTTCTAAAAGATAATTGTTTCCTCTTTTATTTCAGATTTAAAACTTTAATACACTAAGTATTTATTGCTGTGGTTTGTTAGTATTTTTGCTAACAGGGTAATGCTCTTTTGGTGTACTTAAAAATTCAAAAATAATCTCACAAAGTTACTTATCTAGCTAGTTTGTAAAGACTCAAACATCTAATTTCAGGCTATTTTAAATGCATTGTGGGGGGGGGGAATAAAAGTCTTCTGTTTAAATTTTTAAAAATCACATTTTTGTACCTGTTTTTAGGAAGTTTCTTTTATAAAGTTTCAAGCTTAGCACTTAACAGAAAGTTTCTTTTAATTCCTTAACTCATATTTCACACTGATTTAATTTATAGTTGCTTTAATCTACTTCCTTTAAAGTTGCATTGATGTAGAGTCCCAGAAGGTTTTGGAAAGAAGTTAACAAAGAACGTGACTTTTAGACTATAATAAAATGTTGCATAAGTCAAATATACTGCCCTGTTTCTACTTCATTCTGAAGATAAAATGAATTGTCACTTTATCCTATTCTGAATTGTGTGCAAAAATATATATGGTAATGTTTTATTGAGTATAGAATATTACAGAAACCTAGCTTACCATTATTACTGATTTGTTAGAAAACTTAGAGCAAATTTCAGTTTATATTGAAGATTGTTAGCTATTTTTCTGCTTAAGAAATCTGCAGTCTAATTTAACATAATTACTTGTATTCACCTCCTATATACCAGTATGTCAAGTGCTGGTGATGCATAGACCACTAAGATACATTTCCTGTCAAGAAGTTTATTATCTTGTGCTTCATTTTATATAAAATCATGTGCTGACACTATCATCTATACTAATAAAAGGGTAATATGCTAATTAGACCAGATAGATCGGACATCTTCTGGATGTCCTCCTGGACAAAGCTGCAACGGCTGCGATGGCTGGCAGTGGCAGCAGCAGCGAGGTGATGGGGGTGGCACCTTCCCCTGATTGGTCCAGTCACCTCCCGCAGAGGAAGGCCAGAGGCAGCAGAAGCGGTGGGGTGATGAGGGTGGCGCCTTCCCCTGATTGGCCTGGTTGCCTCCCGCAGAGGGAGGCCAGACTGCAGCAGAAGCGGTGGGGTGATGAGGGTGGCGCCTTCCCCTGATTGGCCTGGTTGCCTCCTGCAGAGGGAGGCCAGACTGTGGCTTAGGCCGCAGGGGAGCGGGCCTAAGCTGTCAGTAGGACATCCCCTGAGGGCTCCCGGACTGTAGAGGGGGCAGGCCAGGCTGCCTCTAGTTAATTAATAAAATATCAAACCTCTTTGAATTAAGTGGTGGCCAAGTGCCATGCAGCAATGGAAGAATGATCACTAATTCAGGAGATTACTAAATCACACTTTAGAAGACTAGATGGTGAAACTGTTCTTGTTTCCTTTGGGCAGGTGGATACTTCATTGTAAAAGGAGTGGAAAAAGTTATTCTTATCCAAGAGCAGCTGTCTAAGAACAGGATTATTGTGGAGGCTGACAGAAAAGGGACAGTTGGTGCTTCAGTTACCAGGTATGGAAAGCAGAGATGGTGATCTTAAGAAATATTGTTAATTCCATTAATATCAAATGGCTATCTTTTGATATGGAGGTACCCAGTTATTCTCTCTGATAATAGGCAGGGAAATATTTAAACTATCTGTATTCAACTTATTGTGTAACACTGTAAGCATAAAGTATGGATGTAAAATTTTCTGTGATGAATGTATGAGACATTGTTTAAAAGCCTGCTAGTTATTTTAAAAGTTGAATTTTTTGTTAATTTGTAGTATTAAAGGAACTTTAAAAAAAATAAAAAATATTTCTGGATTTTTACAAATGTATTCCAGATTATTTTTATTATTGACTATTTCTGTTGATAGTATTAGACTATTTTACACTTAATATTTAATGAATTATTTCATGAACTAAACATCTTATTGTTAGTTTTTCAGACCAGGCTCTTTCACAGTATACTCATTTTTCTATAGCAGTATCCCTTATATTACTACTATAATTTTTTTCCTCTGGCTTATTATCATATGTAATTTGAATTTTGGAAATTAATGGATTCTGGGTATAAAAAATTTGTGACATAGTTAAGATGTCAGTATGTAGTTGAATTTTTCTTCTAACAACCTGTATTGAACTTCTTAACTCAGAGTTTCTTCATTTTTCTTTCTGATAGAGAGGCAACTAACAAAAATGGCCATTTACTGAGCAGTGACTAGGAACCAGGTAGTGTACTAGGTGCTTTACATATATTATTTGTCAGCTCAGTCCTCCAAGATAAGTGATATTATCTCTGTTTTATAGCTGAGTAACAGACCTTGAGTGCAGGTCACATCCATTATCAGAGATAACCAGCATTTGAACCCAGATCTAATAATTCTACAATATGTCTTCCCACTGTTTGCAATTTTGGAGCCAGGGCAATCAGGATTTGAATCCTAAAGATTTTGTTTACTAGCTATGAGGTACTTGGGTGAGCAGTTACTTAGCTTCTCTGAGCCTTGGTTTCCTCATATGTGATTCGGAGGCAACACTTCAAAGTAAGTTTTAGTATGTATGAGATTAGAGCTAATATAAGTAGATTGGTAAAGGTGCATAATATGTAGCTGATGATTAGTGTGTATTACTTTTATGAATAAATAAAGTGTTGAAATGTTTTTAAATCCACTGGAAATTTTATAGTGAATAGAGATCAATAAGGAGATTGCCTTAGGTTTTTTGTTTTCTTCACAGTATACCTAGATTGTAGGTATGTTTTATTGTATTATTAGTATACAAATTCATTTCTTCATAGTTTCTCATTATGGTACAGGCTCATTTTGAGGTTTTTCTCTTCAGATGTATAAAATTGATTGTGAATATATGCCCCACATTGGATCCAAGGAGTTCAGGTGGAATTAAAGTGAAGTAGGTCAAAATAAATTCACCCACAAAACTTCCACCATAATCTCAAAGCTAAAGAAACATTTATAGTGTTTAAAATGCAAGTGGCCGGGGCAGGAGAGGAGTTGGGCAGCTTTAAAAAGCACCTATTAGATAGGACCTCACTGATGGTTATTGATAGTTAAACCTTATTGATTGACATACATTTCTATTGCATGTTACTAGCTTGAAACTAAATGGGGATGCAGTTTAACCAGCTTGTATTTCCTTGTAGCTCTACCCATGAGAAAAAAAGCAGAACCAATATGGCTGTGAAACAAGGACGATTTTATTTGAGGCATAATACTTTATCAGAAGATATACCCATTGTAATTATATTTAAGGTAAGGTTGCAAGTATCTACTGAAAATTATAAAGAAATTTTTACTTTTTTCAATTACAGTTGACATTCAGTATTATATTAACCTCAGGTGTACAGCTTAGTAGTTAGACACTTATATAACTTACAGTGATCCCCCCTGGCACCATACATAGTTATTATAATATCATTGACTATATTCCTTATGCTGTACTTTACGTCCCTGTGACTACTTTGAAAATACCAATTTGTTCTTCTTAATCTCTTCACCTTTTTCACACAGCCTCCAACGCCCATCCCAACTGGCAACCATCAGTTTGTTCTCTGTATCTGAGTCTGTTTCTCTCGTTTTTCATATGTAATTAGAAATTTGGAGGATAATGAGTTAAGAATAGAGAGACTTGTGGTATGGACAAGTTGTCAGTCATGTAATGCATTTTAGATGGAAAGCTAATAAGACCAGGGTTTATAAAAAATTCCAAAAGTACTAAAGGTTATATAGTGATGAGTAAGCCTCCCATCCACCTGTACCTAACCACAGTGTTCTCCTGCCCAAAGATACCACTTGCTACGAGTTTCTTGTGCATCTCTCTAGAGCTAGTCTGTACATGTAGAAGCACATGAGTACATAGTTTTATTTCTGTTGTTTTGTTTTTTATTTACATATATTTTATATCATTTTTCTCTCAGCTTTTCCTCTTTTTTTTTTTCTTGGTAACTTACATATTGGCAATAGTGTTATATTACTTCATACAGAGCTACTGTATTCTTTCCAACAGACTGTTCTATTTATAGCTGTACTATTATTTAACATTCTGCTATAAGTGGACATACATATCTCTTGCTATTACATAACTGCTGCAATATCATGTTAACATGGGCAAGGATATCCATAGGCTAAATTTCTAGTAGTGGAATTTTCTAGGTCAAAGAGTATGGACCAAGTTCATTGTTCTGTTTTATGGACTTCTGAATTCTAGTGAGTTTCTGCATAAACATTAATCTTCAATTTACAACTGATTCCTCCCCCGCCTCCCCCTAGCTTGTTTGTGAATTGTTGGCTTAGAATCCAAAAATTTTCCCATAGAAATAATGTCTAAATGTTATCTTCTCAGATAATTGTATAGTAGCTCATTTAATCTTCTCTGAAACTTAAATATTATGCCCATTCTCTGAACAGTTAAATTATAATATTAGTATTTAGCAAAACAGAAAAATAGTTGATATTATATCATACAGTTGGTTCTCAGTATTCACAGATTCTATATTTTCCAATTCTTCTACTTGCTAAAATTTATTTGTAACTGCAAATCAATATTTGTGGTGCTTTTACAATTATTTATGGGTGTGTACATGCACAGAACAATGAAAATTTCAGTCACCAAACAGGCACATTCCCAGCCGAGGTCAAACAAGGCAACACTGATTTCTCATTTCAGCTCTCATACTGTTAAAAGGTCCCCTTTTTTTCTGTCTAGTGTTATGTTTTTCACATATTTGTACCTTTTGTTAGAGATTTTGCTGTTTAAAATGACCAAGCATAGTGCTGAAGTGTTCCTAAGCGCGAGAAGGCTATGATGTGCTTTATGGAGAAAATATTTGTTAGCTAAGCTTTGTTCAGACATGAGTGCTGTTGGCTATGACTTCAGTGTAAATGAATCACACACACATGTAAAATAAGGTATCTTTAAATAGAAACATACGTAAAAAAGGTTCTGTATTAATCAGTTGAAGAAAATTTAACCTGAGGTTCACAAGAACCTGTCTCCCCCAGGAGCAGGGCTTCTTCATTAATTCAGTGTTTTTGGCAATTTTGTAAAACATAGCTACTGTGGATAATGATGATCTACTGTATATGGGTATTAAATGAATCTTGATGACTAGGTTGATTAAAATAAAGAGCTCAGATGATCACAGTACCCAATACAATGTCTTATGTACATAGTGGTTAGTAAAGAAAATTTTATGTAACCATGTAGAATTACATCTCCAGCAGAGGGCAGTATGCTCCCATGCATCAAAAGGAATTATTTGAAAGGTTTTGATGCTTGAAAAGATGCACAGGACTACTACCTACCTTCCTTACACCAGAAATTATAAATTAATTATAATGCATGTAATCTTATATCACTCACATGGAAAATTCATCACTAGACATATGCATTAAAATCAGAAATCTATATTAACTACTTTTTAAAAATCTAATCCTTGAAAAGAGTTTCTTCTGTCAAATTTATTTAATGTTTATTCTGTAAATGTAGCTGACTTAAATCCTTTTATAATGGGCTATTAAATAACAGTGTACATTTTTATGTAACCAGTAGTTGAGATTTCAAACTTCTTCCTTTTTGGTTATAAAACAATCTGCATTGTAAAAATTTAAAGCCACTGAAAATATTTTTGCTGACCTCTTTTTCCTTTGCTTTTGTAATATACACATCCATTTTATTTTTCTCACTTAACAATTGGTTGTGAATAGTTGTGTGTGTGTTTTTTTAATATTTTTATTGATTTCAGAGAGGAAGGGAGAGGGAGATAGAGATAGAAACATCAGTGATGAGAGAGAATCATTGATCGGCTGCCTCCTACATGCCCCCTACTGGGGATCGAGCCCGCAACCCGAGCATGTGCCCTTGACTGGAATTGAACCCTGCACCCTCCAGTCCGCAGGCCAATGCTCTACCCACTGAGCCAAACCAGCTAGGGCAATGAATAGTTTTTGATGTCTGAAAATATGAGTCTACATCATTGCTTTTAGAAGGTATTATATAGAAATTGCATATGTGTGATATAATATATTTAACCAGTTCCCTGTAGTTAGACTTACAGGTATCACCCCCTCTTACCCAAGTTTTCACTCTTATACACAACCCTGGATGTCCTTATATATACATGTTTGTGCATGTTGCTGATTATTTTGTGAGACTTAATTCCTGGGAGTGGAATTACATCTTTAAAAAAACAATTTGGTATATGTTGACACATTTTTCTCCTGAAATGTATCCATTACAGACTATGTATAATGTGTATTATACATAGTGTATCATCAATATATAAGAATTAAGCATTTTAAAATTTTCAGACTTTTCAGTTTAAATATTCAGTTCAAATTTCAGTCACTTTTTTTGGTTTCCTACTATAGGGATATTTTAATAATTCAGTGGAAACTTGTTTGATAACCACTATTTAGACTTTCCATCTGGGAGGTTGATTGAGTATTGGATTGCTTATAATCAGACAGATTCAGTTTGAATTCCAGCTTCTCCACTTTTTAGCTATGTGACATTGGGCAGGTTTCCCAATCTCTTTGGGTTTTAGATAATTCACTTATAAAGTGAGAATTTCACCTAAGAGGGTCGTGGTGAAGAACAAATGATATCATGTGCTTTTTTAAAGTTAAGACAGCCCAAAAAGAGGATGCTTTTTCTCTTTCTTTAGTTCTCCTTACACATTTGATGCCAGAAGCCCAGGAAAATAAACTGGATACCAGAAAAGTCACATCATTTCTCTTTTTGTGTTCTGTGGCCTTAGCACAGACCTTGACAGTCATTAGGACTTGATGGTTGTTGATTGTAACCAACAATTGGCTAAAAGTGACAAGGAACAGCAGGGTTTTAGAGTCCATGCTGAGTCTGAATATGATGGATAAAGCTTTAAGACCTAGACCAGTCTTATTTATGGACTAGAATCACTACACAGGTTTTCCTGCCCATGAATCTTCCCCACTTTGCATTTTGTATTCTCAAGTATTCAGCAGTTGTGTTATGATGGGATCTGCAGTCTGAAAGTTTTTGTGGAAAAGATCGTATTTCAGGGGGTGCTGGGCATTGTTTCTTGGAAGCCAACTTATATTGAAATTTTTGATCTTTAAAGAGGAAAAAATCACACAATTAAAGAGGGCCATCACAGTTCTTTTATTTTCTGCCAGGACTGCTTTTGGTAATATTAAGTTGACTTCTGTCTACTGTGAAGAAAAATTAGAGATTTCTGAATACTAGATGTTTTGAGAAGTTATCCCCTTTTCCTCCTTCACATTATATATTTCAGCATATCACCATTCGGCCTGCATCTCATTCTCTTCTGTTCATTAGTATTCTTTTTATCTCTTAAAAGTCACACTTTTAGTCACACTCAGTAGATATCTAAGGATAAGACTTTGCCACTTTTTAAAGAACATGTCTCCTTATTTTTGTTCTTATTTCTAATTGCTAGACTCTCCTGTTTTTTCATAAGGTTATTGTATAGCATTCACTTTTGACTTAAATTAGGTGAAATGATTTTAGCTAGAGTACAAAGAGCTCCATGTAAAGCTAGTTTTCGGATGTCTAAATTATGTCTGTAAAGCAAAGGTTGGCCATTTTGCTGTCGTTTCCATAGCAATATGCCATTTATTTGTAGCTGTGACTTCTGAAGGCTAAGTAGTCATAAAGTGAGTTTGGAACTGGAGCACTTTTGATGATACTGACTGAGTTATCACCCTGTATTTCAGATACAGGAAGAGTTTGGTTCTTTTAGAGAAAAGCTTTGCCACTGATCATTCTTTCTGCACATATGTTGTTACTAGTATTTAGCATGTGTTTGGCATATCTTTGATTCATAACTAAGACATACTTGGAGAGCTTAGAAATATTTAGATCCATATTAGTCCACTTGAGAATTTTATGCAATTATAAAATTACTCCTTAGATTCATCATCAGAGCAACTTGAAGTGGCAATTCATATGTTAAATGAGAATGGGTTTTTATTATTAAACACCAAAATAGGCAATCAAGTATATAGTCTTTTTCACTTGGAGATTACTGAACTAATTATTAATATAATCTGGGTAACTTTAGTTCAGATATTTTAGATATTAATGTACTCCAAGAAAGGGGGTTGATCCAGAAAGCTACTTCCATTTCAGCTCTAGGACTCGATTTGTCTTAGTGAGACCATTTTCTAGTCTCATTTTGCAGGCTTCATTTGTATCTGTGCTTTATAGATCCCTTTTAGTGTTTGGACTTTCCTCTGAGAAGTGATGTGCATTAGTCACATCTAGAGATTTTAGAGAGAAAAAAAGAAAGATGGAAGAAAAGAAGGAGGAAGAGAAGGGAGGCAAAAGGTTACTTACCAAACTTGGCCATATATGATGCCACTAGCATCTCCCCTCCAGAGAGACCGCTTCTGCAGAATCTTCCTTTCTGCCGAGTTTATAGCTCAGTGCAATGACTCCCAGGCTCCTCAAAGGAAGAGAGCCCAGCTGCTGCTGTCTTGGCTCAGTCATTATATACACAACTTTCATAAAGAATTACGTATGTACTGACTGAATACATTTAAAAATATTTTTATTGATTTCAGAGAAGAAGGGAGAGGGAGAGAGAGATAGAAACATCCATGATGAGAGAGAATCATCTATTGGCTGCCTCCTGCATGCCCCCTACTGGGGATTGAGCCCACAACCTGGACATGTGCCCTGACTGGGAATCAAACCATGACCTCCTGGTTCATGGGTCCATGCTCAACCACTGATCCATGCTGGCTGGGCCTGACTGAATAAATTAAAAGAAAATATATTTTGAAACTTGTTCTGCTATGAACAGAAATGACATCTTTTTACTATGCTGTTTGTTTTTAAGTTAAGCTTCCAATGCATAATAAATTTGCAATGGATACAAAAAATAAATAAAATTAGGAGTGATAATTTTTTTAGGATTACACTTCTTTAATCTGTGAAAGGCTAAGTGTTTTAATGAATGTCTAGTGTCCATTTTAATAAATGCAAATTAGAGATAAAAGTATGCAAAGCTTATAGTACAAAAAAGAGATTTGTATCCTGAGAACTTCTTTGTTTGTTCACTAAACAAAAACATTTTGAACAAGTTATACACTTAAAAGATGTTTTTAAGTTTAAATGTGAATTTAATTCCAAAATTTGGTCTATTAGTTTATCTGTCCTAGGTAACAAATTACAGCACAGTTTCTGTTGGTCGGGGATTTGGGAGTTGCTTGGCTGGGTGGTTCTGGCTCGGAGTCTTTCATGAGTCAAGATATTATCAGCCAAGGCTACATTTATCTGAAGGCTGAGTTAGAGCTGGTGGGTCCCCTTCTGTGATGGCTCACCCACATGGCAGTTGGCATCAGCACCAGACCTTTGCATAGATTGCTGAGTGTCTTTATGACATGACTGCTGGTTTCCCCCAGAGGAGCACTCTGAGAGGCAGAAGCAGGAAGCTACAGTGCCTTTATGACCAAGGCTCCAAAGTCACATATTGTCACTTCCTCTTTTCTTCTGTAGAGGTGAGTCATTAAGCTTGGCATACACTCGGGGACAGGAGAATTAGTCCTCACCTTTTGAAGAGAGCGTCAAAGAATTGGTGAATTTTTTTTAAACCACTACAGTTGGCCTGAAAGGGACATAAGCATATATTTAGCTCCCCGCAAAAACTTCAAAACTTTCAGTAAGATTACCTCTGATTCTGAAGTATCCACGTCAGATTTACAGACTACAGACTAACATTCAATTGTAGAATTGTAGAATTTTGAGCTGAATGGGCCCTAGTTGTGCCCTCTTGTTACAGAAATGAGAAAACAGGTAAAAGAGGTGACATGACAGCAGTGGTTATAAGGTTTGTTGACATTACGTTAGGATGGACACCTCAGGGAGGTGCCCTTTCCATTGTACTCAGGGTAATGTTCTTGAAGGTCTGCATTGGAACTTGGGATTCAACTTAACCTCTCTCTCTCAGGAAGAACTGAGAAACAGGATCAAAGCCTAACGAGACAATTACCTCTGGTTCTGTTTCACTACATAGCTAAAGAAGAATTTTAATGCAAACATAACTTTCCCCCTAACTTCTAAGAAGCAGATCATTTTTCTGACAAAGGGAAGGTTAGTGCAATTATGCTGTATTTCTTGATATGGCAGAATTCCAGGCAAGTGTGTGAAGGAGTGAGCCTTCTCACCATATGGAATCTACAAAGACCTACATTGTCGCTGCCACCTTGAAACACTTAAGATAAGTGGGTTTCTTAAACCTGTTAAGTGTGTTCTTAGTTTTTAAATGATCGCTTTTAAAACCTGCATAAAATATAGCTTCGTATCTAGAAGAGTGAGGTAAAACATCCCTTAGGAAAAATGCTTTTAGCCTGAATGTGAATTTTGACACTTTTCAGAAATATCATTCTCTTGACAAAGCTAATTGGGGTTCTGTTTATTTTCAGCATTGCACATTTTCTGATTTGCTCTTTGGCTGTATTTTGTTTGTTTTTAATTTTTCTTTTTTTTCAGTTTGCCTTTGTAATTGTGACCAGTGTCTCCACAGTATCTCTTCGCCTCCTTTTTTCATGATGAAACTCATAGAATATTTATAAATTTTAGAAGATAGCACACATGCAAAAAGTGCTTGAGAATGTTTGTTTTCCTCTTCCTAATCAAAATTTCTGTTTCAGGTTCTTCTGCAGCTTGGGCTTTGGCTGCCAATGCCAGATGGCACCATTTCTGAGGAAATAGCTCGCTTTTGCTTAGAAGTAATACCCACAAACAATGCCAAATTAGCATAAGCAAATGTCAGTGAGTTAACACAAAGCCAACACTCTTTCTCTCCTTTCTTTCCTTCCTAGGCCATGGGTGTTGAGAGTGACCAAGAAATTGTGCAGATGATTGGAACAGAGGAGCACGTGATGGCTGCATTTGGGCCCAGTTTGGAAGAATGCCAGAAAGCTCAGATTTTCACACAGATGCAGGTGTGTCTTTTCATGTTGTCCTTTACTATGAAAGGGAATTGGAGATTTAATGCGGCTCATTGATAAAGCATGAGATGCAGTGACTTTGGGGGCGTAGGTATGGGAGGGGTGTTGGGGAGATGGAAGGAGTAGTAGAGAAGCATCTCTGACTCATGTATTTAGGGATTGGAGGAAGAAGTGGGCCTAGACAAATCATCAGCCTATGGTGCCTAACTTAGAAGGGGTGATATGTGGCCAGGAGGCGTTTGTTCTGATGTGATAGGAAGTACGCTCTTTTTTCCCTATTTGCCTGAGTTGTATCTTTTATAAAACTACAGCAACTCTAGTGTAGAAGGCTTTTTTTTTTTTTGCATTTCTCTTTCTTATCCATTTGTACTCCCTACTTCTAATTGCTTTTCACATCTACTTGTAATGTGATTTCTATCCCTTTTCCTGAATTCCCAGTGTTAGCAGGACAAGACCAGATTAGAGACCCCTTTACCACTACAAAGCCTTCACTGACCTGCTGAGGCACTCCTAGTTGGAACCTGGGGATTTTAGGACAAGACACAAAGATGACGATAGGGATATATATAGATATATATATAACAGCCATACTTAGAATTCTTAGTCCAACATTTGTAAAGTGCTTTGCTAAGTGGAAATCAATGGTGACATCCCTGGGAGCCATCCAGCAAGGTGGGAATTCCCTACTGTAGAGGCACATATCAGTGAGTTAACACAAAGTGAGTTAATACTCAGGAACTGGTGCAGTTGGAGGAGATACACTCTGTCTTTTAGAGCTGTGCAATGCCCTGGAAGAGCAATTTGCCCTAATGATACCCCAGTTTTTTATTGATCCATAGGTAAGTTGTCTATTGTGTGGGTTACTTATATCAAGGGATAGATTCTAGGCTGCTTTTTTCTTGTCACCTAGGATGCTTGTAGAGATAGCATTTTCCCACTTATATCGGTTAGTGTGTGCTCTGAAAAATCAAACTCACCTTGATATTTTCAAAGACTGAGTCTAACATTTAGAAGGTTACTGCCATATGTAAGTACATGTAATTTCAAAGCACAAATCAGTAGGGATTGTTCTCATCACCACCTTCCTCGTTTTCTGCAGTTAACTAATAGTTGACTCTAGTTATTGGGCAGGAAAAGAGGTTGGGACTTAGGAGATTCTATTTTGGGTCTTTACTGAAAATGAAGTATTTAGTGAACATGAGTCTTTGTAGCAAACTGAAATTATATTATCCAAGGGTTCCTAGAACATGAAGAGGAAAATGTTAAGAAATACGCAGGTACAGGTTCAGTGTGAGGAGATATACTTTATCCTTTAAAGCTGTGTAATGCTCAGGAAGAACATTTTGCCTTAATGATACCCCAGTGGATTCAATGAGATCTATTATTCATTTTATTACACACATCATCATTGGTGGTCACATAACCCGAGCATCATAAAGCTGTTTTGAGCAGGGGCTAACAGTGCATTGGAAAATTACTCATCTATTTCTCATAAATAGGTATTGACAGAAAATTTGGAACTGGAAGAGGAAAATTTAATGAAGACAGTTCAGTTTAGGGAAAACCCAACTGCCTATCTGTTTCTGGACCACCCTCATCCCCCACCCGCCCACACTGCTGAGTTAATCAGTTACTTAGTTACTACTTACTGCTAGGTTATTGCCACAAGTATTTACAGGGTCTTAGTTTATCTTATGTTCTTCTTAACTGAATCAGAGAAGTTACAGATGGTGTATTATAGACTTGTATACTGAAACCTATGTAATTTTATTAACCAATTTCTCCCCAATAAATTCAATAAAAAGGAATAAAAAGATGAAAGGAATATATAGTTAGTCAACAAAAAACACAAATGTTTCTAACATGAGAAAAACAAGCAGGAAGTTTAAATTTGAGATGGCTTGTACTCTATGCTGGATTAAGACATAGCTTAATTATTTGCTACTAATAAAAGGTTGTAGAGCCCTGACTGGTTTGGCTCAGTGGATAGAGCGTCGGCCTGTGGACTCAAGGGTCCCAGGTTTGATTCCGGTCAAGGGCATGTACCTTGGTTGCGGGCACATCCCCAGTGGGGGGTGTGCAGGAGGCAGCTGATTGATGTTTCTCTCTCATCAATGTTTCTAACTCTCTCTCCCTCTCCCTCTCTAAAAAAATAAATAAAATATATTTTTTAAAAAATGTTGTAGAGATGCAAGTAATCCAAAATGCTTAAGTCAAACATATATTAGGAGTTAGGGCAACATGAATATCTTATGTTATTCTAAATGAAAATCTAGCAAGTACACTTTATTTATGTAATAGAATTTTTGACGACATGGCATTTTAGTGGATTGTTTAAAACCAGTGTTTTGTTTTTAATGCCTCCCTTTTAGTCTCGCCTCCTTTTTCTTCTGCTCACAAAGCCTTTTTGCTCTATATTGGTTATGTACATTTTACATCATTCTTGCCAAGGGATCTGGTGTATAGAGAAGAAATGATTTATTCCCTTTTGGGGAAGATTTGATGCATCTTGGCCTATTTGTAAACAGACCGGGCTCTTACCTTCACACTATGAAACCCTGGTAACGTTATTGGATATTCTAGAGAAAAGGTGACTTTCTGCTACATTAGAAGTAGTACCAGGTGTCCCGGTGTTCTTTGTTTCTTCCTCAAAAAGTGAAGAGTCTTTAGCCTTTTCCCCAAGGGAACTGGAAGAGCAAAATTTAATGAAGACAGTTCAGTTTAGGGAAAACCCAACTGCCTATCTGTTCCTGGACCACCCTCACCCCCACCCGCCCTTACTGCTGAGTTAATCAGTTACTTAGTTACTACTTACTGCTAGGTTATTGCCACAAGTATTTACAGGGTCTTAGTTTATCTTATGTTCTAATGGCCTTTTAATAGGGAAGATCCTAGGTTTGATGCCCAAATCTTACCACAGAGGAGTTCCAGGCACTGTACTTGTCATTAGGAATCAAAGAAAAAGATGACACCACATTTAGTAGGTGAGAGACATACATGTAAACAGACAGTTAAAATATAGTGTTATCTGAATGCTAATGAAAATATTTAATTTTTCATATGTAAGAAATTAAAATAGAGAAAAAGGAGTGGGGTTACGAAAGGCTTCAAAGAGGAAGTGATACCTCATCTAGGTTTTGAAGCATGGAAAAGAAATTTCTCAGGCAGGTAATTGGGGATAGGACTTTTAGGATAAAGAATCAGGAATCCCAACTTTTTCTTCTTACTAACTGAAAGCCAGTGTAAAAAAGAAAAATGCATTCATTGTTGTTACAAAGTAGTAAGAACCATGTGATCCTCTTCTTTAAAAGCTTTTTATTAAAACATTTTAACATACACAGAATATACAGAATAGTATTATGAGCCCTCATGTACCTGTCATCCAGCTTCAATAATTATAAACATTTTGCCATTCTTGTTTCATCTAAATCTCCACTTACGCTCCTCTCTCATTACTTGATTAGCTTTTAATATTTCATTTTTAAGAAAACTTCATATATACTAAAATGTACCAGTTCTAATCATATAATTTTTGTAAGATATAAAATATTGCCATTACCTCAGAAAGTTCCCTCATGCCCATTCCTAGTCAGTTTTCTCCCCCGCCCCCCCCGCCACTGTTTTAATTTTTTTCACCAGAGGTTAGTTTTGCCTGTTCTAGAACTTTATATATATGGAATTATGCAATATATACTTTTTTTGTGTCCAGCTTCTTTTGGCTGAGCATACTGTTTGATATTCATCCAAGTTGTTCCTTTTTATGTAATTTATTCATGTGGTTTATGTCTTTTTATTGCTGAGTAGTATTCCATTGTATGAATATACCACAGTTTGTCTTCTCCTGTTAACGGACATTTGGTTTGTTTCACTCTTTGGCTATTATGAATAACGCTGCTATAAGCATTCCTGTGCAAGTATTTGCCTGGACAGGTTAGTATTTTTCTTGGATAAATACCTAGGAATAGCATTGCTGAATCAAAGAAGTTGTGTATATAACTTTTATAAAATTGGAACTACCAAATCTTTTTCCAAAGTGACGGTACCATTTTGCAGTCCCACCAGCAGTGTACGGGAGTTCTGATTGCTTCACATCATCATCAACATTTGGTGTTGTCAGTCTTTTAATTTTAGCCATTTTGGTGGTATCTCATTGTGATTTTAATACGTGTTTCCCAGATGACTAATGACATTGAACACTTTTCATGTGTTATTTACTTTGTGAAGTGTCTGTCCAAATCTTTTGCTCATTTTCCTTACTGAGTTGTTCTTTTATATTGAATTTGAGTCCTTTAAAAAAATATCCTGGATATAAATCCTTGTCAGTTTTATGTGTTGCAAATATTTTCTCCCAGTCCATTGTTTCCCTATTATTTTAACTGTCTTTTGATGAGCAGTCTTTAATTTTGATAAAATCTAATTATCAAGAGGTTTTTTTTTTTGTTCACTTGAAAAACATCATTGATGAGAGAGAATCATTGATCGGCTGCCTCCTGCACACCCCCCCCCACTAGGGATTGAGCCCTCAACCCAGGCATGTGCCCTGACCCTGACCGGGAATCAAACCGTGACCTCCTGGTTCATAAGTCGATGCTCAGCCACTGAGCCACGCCAGCCGGGCACTTTTTCTATAACCAGGACCCTTGTCTTTTTGCTTATAGTGTTACATATGGCTAGGTGCTTCGTAAATTGTCTTCGATGATACATTAAACATTATTATACTATATTCTGGTTTTTTTTATAGGCATTAAAATATATAGGGAACAAAGTAAGAAGGCAAAGGATGTGGGGAGGTGGACCAAAGAAGACCAAAATAGAAGAAGCAAGAGAACTCCTGGCTTCTACCATCCTGACTCATGTACCAGTGAGTACCTGTGCATGTAGAAAAAGGCTTTACCTAGTTTCCTAAGATTTTTGTCTTTCCAGACAAACCAGTACAATTACTTAACCAATTATGATTTAACTTACTGATTGAGCCAGATTTATTCATAAGGATTTCAGGGTTTGTACTAGAGAAGATTGAATAGAACATTTGTGGGGGATTCATTAATCCAATAGATAATTGAGTGCCAGATGATGTTTTAGTACTATTCCTGTTATCTATTGTTGCATAACAAACATTTCCCAAACTTAATGGCTCAACATAACTGCTTATTGCTATCTCTCATGGTTCTATGGAGGTTTGACTGGGCTCAACAGTGGGAGAAGGGCTTTCTCATCGTGGGTCTCATAAAGTTGCAGACAGATAGCAGCTGAGGCTGGAGTTATTTGAAAACAATTGGGCTGGACATCTAAAATGTCTTCACTCGTATTTCTGTCTCCTCAGAGCTTTTCCAAGTAGTCCCCTTTTCCCCAACAGAGTGTCCTGGACTTCTCATGTGGTACTTCAGGACTCTAAGAGGAGGTAGAAACTGCTAGTTTACAGGCCAACACAAGGAGATGATGGATTCTACCCCTAATGAAAGAGTGGCATGAAGCATTATAGAAAGGGAAGGAGTTGATAGTGGTCATCTTTGAAGAAAAGCTACAATAGGTACTGAGTACAAACATGAAAAGTCATCATCTCAGCTCAGGAAGTTTATAGACTAGTTGAATTTCTTTGAATAGCAAGAATCATAACAATTGGTTTTTTCCTTATTTAAATATTATAGCATTGGTTCTTTTCTTGAGGCATCTTAAATTATAATATACATTGTCTCAAAATTTTTCTCTAATTTCTGATTACAGGTGAAAGAATTCAATTTCCGAGCCAAATGTATCTATACTGCAGTGATGGTAAGAAGAGTAATTCTGGCCCAAGGAGATAATAAAGTTGATGACAGAGACTATTATGGTAACAAGCGATTGGAGTTGGCAGGACAGGTAATTTAATTACTTTATGTCAGAAATCTTATTTTCTTTAATAAAAATTAATTTTGTATTAATTTTAAATAGGAGAAAGATAGTTGAATGGAATATACGTTCATATATAAACATTTCACATGACTTTCTATCTCTTATGCATTTCTTTATGAAAACTATCTTCTTTAAATATGTTACTAGTATATTACTTATATCTTTTGTTGAGATGTTTACCCTCATTCAATGTAATGTAGGAAATGAAGTATAACTTTAAGTAATATTTATTTATTTATTTATTTAAATCTTCACTTGAGGACCTGCTCACTGACTTTAGAGAGGGGAAAGGGGAGCAGAGAGAGAGAGAGAATCGATCAGTTGCCCTCTGCACACGCCCCTACCAGGGATCGAACCTGCAGAGTCACACCAGCCAGAGCAGTAACATTTATTATTGATCAGCTTCCATATGCCAGGCATAGTCCTAGGAATTGGGAATACAGAAGGAATAAGACAAAGTTTCCTTTTCTCGTAGTCCTTAGTTATTGAGAGAGGTGGACAATAAACAAGAAAACAATCTCCTAACTTTTGGTGGCATAGTAGAAGTGGGTTAGTGAGAATGTCTCTAATCTCATTTTAAGTTTTAGCTGATAAATTATATCTTATTCTGAGAGCATGTACCCCTTTCAACTGGATAGTAAGTATCTAAAAATCTTCAAAACTTAATGTTTCAGCCTAGCTGGTGTGGCTCAGTGGTTGAGCATTGACCTATGAACCAGGAGGTCACGGTTTGATGCCCGGGCAGGACACATGCCTAGGTTTAGGGCTCTATCCCCGATAGTGTGTGCAGGACGCAGCTGATTGATGATTCTTTCTTATCATTGATGTTTTATTTCTCTCTCCCTCTCCCTACCTCTCTCTGAAATCAATGAAAACATATTTTAAAAACAAACAAACAAACAAACAAATAAAAACACCTTCATGTTTCAGCACTTAAATCAGAAATTGCCTTTAAATCAAAGAGCTAGAATATGCCAGAATATAGACTTGGCTACTTTTGATATTTTCTATTTGTCTTTGGTTTTAAAGAATTGCCTTCATGTGGATGTACTGTGTAGGGTTCGCTAAGTTCTTAAATCTGTAAATTTATGTCTTTCAGCAAATTTGAGAAATTTTTAGGGTTCATTTCTTTAGCTATCTTTTTTTTACTAGTTTCTCTTCTTCTGACTCAAATTATATTATTAGACACTTGGATATTGAGGCTCTGCTAATTTTCTTTTCAATTTTGTTCTTCAGATTGGATAATTTCTATTGATGTACTTTCAGGTTTACTTATTTCTTATGTCGTCTCTAATATCCTGTTAAATAATTGTCCAGTTTAGATAATTATTATTTTTCACTACTAAAATTTTCATTTGGGTATTTTTATAGCTTCTGTTTTTCTACTGAGACCTCTTTGTTCATTCATTGCAATCATATTTTCATTTATATCCTTGAATTTTAAAGCTACTTCAGAATCCTAGTCTGCTAATTCCAACGTCGCCATCATCTTATGATCAGTCTCTTGATTAGCTTTTCCCTTGAGTATGGGTCATATTTTTTGTTTCTTCATAGTCTAATAGTCTTGGATTGTATCCTAATGAACATTATGGATGATGAGTTGTAGAGTGTCTAAATTCTGTCTTATTCCTCTGAAGAGTGTTCTGCTTATTGTTTGTTTTAAGGCAGTTAACTTGGCTGTAAACCTCTGAGTTCTGTCTCCTTGCATCAAACAGCTGAAACATTTTATTTAGTTCTTTTAATCGCAGTTGGGATGTAAGATGCTCTTTTTGCTATTCTCATGGTTATTTGTCTTACCAATTCAAACAAGTATTTTTAGTTTTTAAATAAACAATGTTATGATTTAAAAAATAGAACAATAAATTAAGCATTAACAAATAGCAGATATTAAAATAAAAATCACAGTATACAGTAAAAATGCTTTTTAAAATAACATATTACCATTAAATGGGTTGCAGACAATTATAAGAAAGTTTACAGTGAAAATGAATCTTCTACTTCTGACCTCCCTTCCCACCTGACCCATGACCCCGTTCCCTAGTTTCCCTCTCCAGTGACAGTCCCTTTTCCCTTTCTTTACTCTATCCTTTCAAAGACATCTTATGTATATACAAATACCTTTATTAACTATCACTTTAAAGTTGTACTATTAGAAACTCTTGGCTTGTGGACATTCAGGCCTATGTGTGAATTTATGTTAACTTTTATGGGCCTCATTTTTTAGTCCTTTGTCAGAGGCAAGTTTGGAGTCAGGCTTTGCAATTTTAGAAGAAATCATATGCTAAAACAATTTGTCCTCATTAATAGGAAACAGATATTCAAAGCAGTATATCTGTGAATGTTGCTTGGCCATTACTGCCAATCCTTCTTACTTAAGGGGAGATTTAATCAGTGAAATGCATGTGTTGCTATAGAAATTGACATATGCCTGCTTTTGTGTATGTACTTTTTAGTTTTGAAAAATTTCACGAATACAAGATTATATATAATGTGTATGTGTGTTTGTGTATTAAAACTCATAAAACAAGTATTCACATGTCCTAGCTCATCTTAAGAGTTAATATAGAACTAGTACATTTGACTTCTCTGTGTACCTTCTCTGATTCTTAGCTGCTCTTCCTATCTGTCTGTCCTGGAGGCTTGGGCCTGGTGCCTGCCTGTTCACCTAGTGCAGTGGTCGGCAAACTCATGAGTCAACAGAGCCAAATATCAACAGTACAACGATTGAAATTTCTTTTGAGAGTCAAATTTTGTAAACTTAAACTTCTTCTAACGCCACTTCTTCAAAATAGACTCGCCCGGGCCGTGGTATTTTGTGGAAGAGCCACACTCAAGGGGCCAAAGAGCTGCATGTGGCTCGCGAGCCGCAGTTTGCCGACCATGGACCTAGTGGAAAGAAAGCAACCCCTACACATTCCTGTGCATTTATTGTGAGATTAGGTGAAGCACAGGTCCTTCTCCCAGGAGCATCCCTCAGCAGGCTTGAGCTTCAGATGTGGATTTCAAGGTTTTTAAAGCATGTACTCTTACTTGGAATCCCAACATTAAAATAGATAAAAGTTGAGCTTCTCTGGTTGAAGTGGGATGTAAGAGCTTGTTTCTCTGCCTATTCGCCCTTTCCCTGAAAACCCTGTGTGGAATTCATAAACTTTGTTCTGTCTGCTCTGTAGAACTAAGTTTAGACTCCAGCAGGGCTAATGGGGTCCTTGATGATCTTGCCCCTGTACACCTTTTTTGTACGCCTGATTTTGTGCCAAGGTGAGCACTTCCATCTCCTTAAACACACCATGATGCTCTTTGATCATTCAGTGCCTTTGAGTTATGCCTTCTGCCCAAGTCTCCCCTCCCTTATCTCCCTTCCCCCCCTCCCCCTAATGAGGAGCTCCTATCCATTCATCATTCTTTAAGTCATCCTCCCTGAAGCCATCGGTGAACCCCAGGAGTAGTTAATTGCTCTGTTTTCCAAATGCCCACAGCACTTTGTTCAGGTCTTTATTTGCATGCTGAATTACTATATAATTCTTTACCTGCACGCTCTTTCCATCTATAGACTGTAAGCTTATTGAGGGCAGGAGCCATTTATATTCATCTCTCTATCTCCAGATAAAGTACTCTACACTGAGATACATTGGCTCCTGAGACTTTATGAGGCACCTGCTCTCAAGAGTATGCATTTTGGTAGAAGAGACAATGAACAAGTAAACTGTAAATAAATGTGGTAATTTTAGATAGTTATAAGTATTTAAAGAAGACTAAAAACTGCTAATGCTAGAGTGGGGTGGGTGTTGTGGGGGAAAGGGTGTTAGGATGGTCAGGAAAGATCTCTGAAAAAGTTATATTTTTAAGCTGAACCCTCAGCTATGCCAGCTAAGACTTGAATGAGGTGAAGCCAGTCTCACACAACCCTGGGAACTGCATTCCAGCAAGAGACCCAAGCAGGGGTATCCATCCCCAGGTAGTTCTGGTGCTGGAGAAAGTGGGAGAGGATCACTGTGGCTGGAGTGCATGGGGTGTGGAGGTGGTGAGAGATGACATTGGAGAACTAGCTTGTAGGTCATGGAAGGGGGTGGATTTAATTTTACATGCAGTGGGAAACCATTGGAGAGTTTTAATCAGGGAAATGATGCAACCTGATTTTCAGTTTAGAGAGATCTGATTCAGAGATGAATAGGCCAGGAGTGGAACAGTTAGGAGGCTATGGCAGTATTCTGCAAGGCAGATGATGGTAATTGGGAGGGTAACCAGCAGATACTACCACAACTAAAATTTTTAAAACTAAAATTATAGCAATTTTAGGTTTGGGGGAAAAATTAATGTCTGAATACTTGGGAGGTTCTATTTGGTTAATAGCTGATGCTAGCAGGTGGGTTTTGGCCACCTTCAGGTGACGACTGTCCGGGGGTATGGGTATCCCCACCACCATCAGTCCCAATTTTTACAGTTTTTTAATTGGAAAAAAATCATGTGGTTAAATGAGTTCATTTTAAAAAAAAACTTGGTTGTTTAGAGGAATAAGGAATGGAGTCAGGAGAGGGTAGAGGAGAAACTGTCCTGTTGCTTAAAAAATTAAAATTAAAATGAGGGGTTCCCATGTGCAAGAAAACATCACTTTCTAAACAATGTAAAGACATAGAAGGCATTGTGTTGGCTAAAATGTGTAAAAACAATAGCTGCTAATTTCCCACCCCATGGGATGAGGGAGGATAAATGTGCTTTAGCTTTAGATAACAGAGCTGTATCCACCGGCCAAACGGGTCCACAGAGCTTTCCTTCAGTCTTGCTGCCACCTGAGGGCTGGCAGGCCAGCTGCCAGTAGAGGTGTTAGCAAAACCTACCCAGTTCAGGCTTAATCTTTTCACCTACCTTTTCTTTTTCCGTAATGTGTTCATTATTTGCTGAGCATTACTCTATTCTTTGTCTGCAATTTTTTTGTTTCTAATGCAGCTTGCTTTGTATGGGTGAGATATGGAACGGCACCAAAATCCGGCACCCTGGAAAGCCAGGGATTTCCACCCTGTGACAAAAGAATGCCGTCTTGACTTCAGAGATTGCCTAATCCCAGCTGTTCTGATAATGTAATTAAGGCTGCCTAATGTCTTTAATTTTGCAACCAGTTTGTGTGAAAAGGAGAATTTGGCACTCTGAAAGCTTAAACACTAAATAGCATTCTCAAGACACCTAATTAGAATTCTCTGACATTAAGCTAATTGGTGAAACTGTGTTTCAGCAGCTTAACTTCTTTATTAATTTTTTTAGGATTTTCATTGAAAATCAATTGATGAGCTGTCAGCATTTTTTCCTTAAATATAATGTGCTCTTTAGTACTCCTGTCTTAAGCAAACTGAAAGGCCTCATACTAGCAACGAAAGGTATTGAATATTATCACCAGCATTCCATCCCTTTTAATCATTTCACTCTTGACCTAAATAATGTGGCTTATTGTGTGATTTGGCCTTGTGAACTGGAGAACTCACTACACTGTGAACTGGAGAACATTTCTCTTAAATTGAAAGAAAATTCAGGGGTGGAGACATATATTAATTAGGCAGTAGTTCTGATGAGTGTGCTCTTACTTTTTACCTGTTTAGTACCAGGAGCATTTCCTTGTGTTTGAATCAGGGGGCTACAACACATTCAGCTGGGATTTAAAAAATCCTTGTCATAATTTGAGACACAAAAGTCTAAGTGTAAGAGACTAATTAAAATAGAGCTGAGCTGTTGTGTTGTAGGCTAAGGCCATTTGCTTCTGTTCAGAATGCTTATTCAAGTTCTTTTTGCAAGTTTCCACAGGAAGTTGCTGAAATGGGTTTCTTCCTCCCTTCACCCCTCTGCACCTGCTTCCATTCTCATAGGCTTTCTTTCCAGGAGTGAAACTGCTGGATCTGAGTGGAAGAAAGGATTAAGCTCTTTAGAGGAGGAAATTTTCTATTTAGAACTGTTCTGACAGGATAAATTCAAGTCCAGAATCTTGGCTTTCCTATCTGCAAAGTCGGTTCTAATAGAAAAGTGGAAGCTGTGTCTAACTTAAGGGGGAAAAGCATAATGTCACATTCTACTTGGGAAATTCTTTCTTCAGTAATGACTAAAGAAGATTCATTGGCTTTGAATTTTTCATTATGAGTCAAAAAAACTACCAAAGGGTAATAAACATTTAAGAACATAGTATGGAATTTAGAAAACCTTAAGCTTTCAAGATTTCACTGAATTTCAGAATTCCTCTTTATGTAAATAATTAGTGTATATTTTCCTTTTTAAAAATATTGACATTCTTATTAACATTTTCTGGCATCCATAAGCAAGAATTTCCACAAATAAGATTGCCTAGTCATTGGAGTCAAGTTAAATCTTCAACTTGAGTGGAGAATGTCAAACTAGTTTTCCAAATATTTGTTCATTGCATTGTACCTGAGTTGCTGATAATCTTCATCCTATGACTTAGTATCAAACTTTTAAATTTTTGTCTAGATTATCTAATGGGTGTAAAGTGGCATCTCCTTGTGATCTTAATTTGCATTTTCTTCATTACTAATGAGGTTGAGCCTCTTTTACATGTGGTTATTGACCATTCTTGTTTTTCTTCTTTGAAATACCATTTGAGTTGTTGCATTTTCCTTATTGATTTCAAGATTTTTTTGTGTATTTGAGTTCCTACTTTGTTTTTCTTTGGTCAGTTATATGTGTTGCTGATATCTTTTCTCAGTCTGGATTCTTTTTCTTTAAAACAACAACAAAACTTTGTGGGATCTTTGATGTCTAAAAGTTTATAATTTTAATTGTAGTCAGTTTTGTCAAGCCTATATATTTTTAAATACTGTCTTTTTATATTTTAAATCTATGCCTTTGGTATTTGTTCTTTAGTAATCTGGAATGGATTTTTGTGTATGGAATGAAGTAAGCCATCCAATTTCATTTGTTTTTCAAATGAATTGCGAGTTCAAGTACCATTTATTATATAGTCTTTATTTCATTTTATTTCCTCAATGATCTGAAGTGCCACCTCTATCATATAACAAGTTTTAATATATGTGTGGATTTGTTTCTGGACTCTTGGTTGTACCCATTGGTCAATTTGTCTATGCAGTCATCAGGCCCTCACCTTTTTCAGGAGTGTCTTGGCTATTTTAGGCTCTTGGCTTTCCATGTAAAGTTTAGAATTAGTTTTCATTAAAAATCTTTAAACATGTACAAAATTTAAAATATATGTAAAAATAGAATTAGCTATTAAAATAATATTAAATGTTGAAATTTAATATTAAATGTTAAAAATAGAATTAAATAAAATTTACTCATATATCCATCATGCAACTTCAGTTATCAATAGAAGTCAATTTTGTTTTATCTATGTCCTCCTTAACTCTATGCCACTCCTTCTAGTCCACAAATTGGGTTGTTTAAACAAATCTGATTATCAAATCAGTTCTTTTCTTTTATTAAAATTTATCTAATTTTTTAAATTATAGTTTACATTCAATATTATTTTGTATTAGTTTCAGGTGTGGAGCATAGTGGTTTGATAATCATATACTTTACAAAGTGTTCACCCTAATATTCCCAGTACCCAGCTGGTACCATACATAGTTATAACAATATTATTGACTATATTTCATATTCTGTACTTTACATCCCCATGACTGTATTGTAACTACCAATCGGAACTCAATTCCTTCTATTTCATCCAACCCCTCAAACCCCTCCTTCCCTCTGGTAACCATCAGTCTGCTCTCTTTATCAATAAGTCAGTTTCTGAATTAGTTTTCATTAAAAATCTTTAAACATGTACAAAATTTAAAATATATGTAAAAATAGAATTAGCTATTAAAATAATATTAAATATTGAAATTTAATATTAAATATTAAAAATATAATTAGCAAATAAAATTTGTTCACATATATCCATCATGCAACTTCAGTTATCAATAGAAGTCAATTTTTTGTTTTGTTTGTTCTTTTATATTGTTCTTTAGATTCCACATGTAGGTAAAATCATATCTTTCTCTGACTGACTTCTTTCACTTAGCATAATACCCTCTAGGTCCATCCATGCTGCTGCAAATTGTTAAGATTTTGTTCTTTGAATGATCGAGTAATATTCCATTGTATACATGTACTACAGCTTTTTTATCCACTTGCCTACTAATGGACTCTTGGGTTGCTTCCATAGCTTGGCTGTTGTAAATAACACTGCAGTGAACATAGGCTACATATATTCTTTTGAATTAGTGTTTTGGGTTTTTTTGGACATATACCCAGACGTGGAATCACTGGGACATGAGGCTGTTCCACTTTTAATTTTTTGAGGAACCTCTATACTATTTTCCATGGTGGCTGCCCCAAACTGCATTTCCACCAACAGTGCATGAGGGTTCTCTTTTCTACACATCCTCTTGAATATTCTTTGTTGATTTATTTATTTACTTTATTTTTTAATACATTTTTAAAAATTGATTCAGAGAGGAAGGGAGAGAGAGAAACATGAATGATGAAAGAGAATCATTGATCGGCTGCCTCCTCCATGCCCCCTACTAGGGATTGAGCCTGCAACCCAGACATGTGCCCTGAACTGTAATCGAACTGTGACCTTGTTCGTAGGTGAATACTCAGTCACTGAATCACCGTGGCTGGACTTTGTTAATTTATTGATGATAGCCACTCTGACAGGTGTGAGGTGATATCTCATTGTGGATTTAATTCGTATTTCTCTGATGATTAGTGATATTGAGCATCTTTTCGTGTCTATTAGCCATCTGTATGTCCTCTTTGGAAAAGTGTCTATTCAGGTCCTCTGCTCATTTTTCAATTGATTGTTTGGCTTTTTGGTGTTGAGTTGTATGAGTTCTTTTTAAATTTTAGATATTAACCCCTTATCACATATATCAATGTTTTCCCAATCAGTTGGTTGTCTTTTCATTTTGTTGATGGCTTCCTTTGCTGTGTAAAAACTTATTAGATTGATGTAGTCCCATATGTTTATTTTTTCTTTTTTTTCCCTTGCTCAAGAAGATATTTCAGAAAAAATGTTACTAAGAGAAATGTTTGAGATTTTACTGCCTATGTTTTCTTCTAAGATTTTTATGGTATTGAGTTTAACATTTAAGTCTTTAATCCGTTTTGAGTTTATTCTTGTATATGGTATAAGAAGGTGGTCCAGTTTTATTTTTTGTACATTATCTGTTAAATTTTCCCACCACCATTTATTGAATAGACTGTCTTTACCCTATTGTATGTCCTAACCTCCTTTGTCAAATATTAATTGGCCTTTTAAGCTTGGTTGTTTTTTTTCTGGGCTCTCTGTTCCATTCATCTGTATGTCTGTTTTTATGCCAGTACCAGGCTTTTTTGATTACTGTGGTCTTGTAGTATAGTTTGATATCAGGTAGCATGATTCCTCCAACTTTATTCTTCTTTCTTCAAGATTGCTGTGGTTATTCAGGATCTTTGGTGGTTTTATATAAATTCTTCGATTGTTTGTTCTAGTTCTGTGAAATACACCATTGGTATTTCGATAAGAATTGTGTTGAATCTATAGATTGTTTTGGGTAGTATGGACAATTTAACAATATTCTTCCTATCCATGAACATGGTAAGTGCTTCCATTTATTTGTATATTCTTCAATTTCTTTTTTCAGTGTCTCATAATTTTCTAAATACAGGTCTTTTACTTCCTTGGTTAAATTTATTTCTAGGTGTGTTTTTGTTTTCTATGCAATTGTAAATGGGATTGTTTTCTTAGTTTCCCTTTCTGTTAGTTCATTATTGTTGTATAAAAATGCAACTGATTTCTGGATATTTATTTTGTATTCTGCTACATTATTGAATTTACTTATCAGTTCCAGTAGTTTGTTGGTAGAATCTTTAGAATATCAAATCATTTCAATATCTCAGATATAAAATCACATTCTGTAAATAATTCAAAATGTGTCTCTATATGATACAACTTTAAAAAATTATACCACCACCCAGCTGGTGTGGTTCAGTGGTTGAGCATCTTGTCCTATGAACCAGGTGCTCACAGTTCCCATTCCCAGTCAGGGCACATGCCCTGGGTGTGGGCTTGATCCCAGTGTGGGGCATGCAGGAGGTAGCCGATCAATGATTCTCTCTCATCATTGATGTTTCTCTCGCTCTCTCTCTCTCCCTTCCTCTATGAAATCAATAAAAATACATATTTTTTTAAAAGGTTCATCTTTATCGCCGAAACCGGTTTGGCTCAGTGGATAGAGCGTCAGTCTGTGGACTGAAGGGTCCCAGGTTCGATTCCGGTCAAGGGCATGTACATTGGTTGCAGGCACATCCCTGGTGGGGGGTGTGCAGGAGGCAGCTGGTCGATGTTTCTCTCTCATCGATGTTTCTAGCTCTCTATCCCTCTCTCTTCCTCTCTGTAAAAAATCAATAAAATATATTTACAAAAAAAAAAAAAGGTTCATCTTTATCAAGTTGAACTTTAAAATATATTTTTCCAGTTTGAAGCAGTTTCTTCATTTTGTTTTTTAACAGTTTAATAAGAACCTAAAATGTATTAAACAAGCTAGTAATGCATTTTGAAAGTTCACCATATACTTTTTTTTTTTTTTAGCTTTTATCTCTTCTTTTTGAAGATTTGTTCAAAAAATTTAATTCTGAAATGAAGAAGATCGCAGACCAGGTGATCCCTAAGCAAAGAGCAGCCCAGTTTGATGTAGTCAAACACATGCGTCAAGACCAGATTACCAATGGCATGGTGAATGCCATTTCTACTGTAAGTCTTCAGTCATTGCAGGGGGTGGGGAGCCTTTTTTCTGCCAAGGGCCATTTGGATATTTATAACATCACTCGCGGGCCACACAAAATTATCAACTTAAAAATGAGCCTGCTATATATATCTGGTCAAACATTTAATTAACTCACCCCTAATGCGTTGGCAGGGCCAGACCAAATAATTTCTCGAGCTTTATATGGCCTGCAGGCCAGACAGTCCCTAGAGTTTTTTGTAAATCTATTCAGTAGAATGGAAATTTAAAATACTTTAAGAATCTACGTGTGGGGGGATATATATATATATATATATATATATGTATATATATATATATGTGTGTGTGTGTGTGTATCTTATACAATAAAGAGGTAATATGCAAATTGACCCTCACACCCTCACAAGATGGCTGCCTATGACCAGGCCGGCAGGGGGGTTAGTGAGGTACGACCGAACGACTGAACAAGCAGGCTGCGTGGGACAACCAGGCTGACAGGGGGGCCGTGAGGGGTGACCAGGCCGGCAGGGGTGGGCAGTGAGGGGCAACCAGGCCAGCAGGGGGGGAAATTGGGGGCGACCAGGCTGGCAGGGGGGGCAGTAAGGGGTGACCAGGTAGGCAGGCAGGTGAGGGATTAGGAGCCAGCGGTCCAGGATTGTGAGAGGCATGTCCACCTGCCGCTTTAGGCCCAATCTCCAGTTAGACATTCCCCAAGGGGTCCCAGATTGGAGAGGGTGCAGGCTGGGCTGAGGGGACCCCCTCCCCATGCACAAATTTCATGCACCAGGCCTCTAGTATATATATAAAAGCCTAAGCGACTGTTCGACCGTCCAGCCGGTAGCTATGATGTGCAATGACCACCAGGGGGCAGATGATCAACACAGGAGTTGTTGAGCTGCAGTGATTTGGCAGCTGTGTTTCTCAGGTGACGCACCTGGAACCAGAAAGGAGGGAGCCTGATTCTCGGTGCATCACCCGAGAACCACCCTCTCGTGATCCGGGACCCCTCGGGGGATGTCGAAGAGCTGGTTTCGGCCCAATCCCCGCAAGCCAGGCTAAGGGACCCCACTAGTGCACAAATCCATGCACCGGGTCTCTAGTATATATGTAAAAGGATGTTTACAAATCACAAATTTTCTACTTTGAAAGATAGTCTACAGTTTAAATGTTATCAGTAGGACTTTTTGTTGCTATATGACTTTTATTGCCAAATTATAGTTTGTATTATACGAGGCAATAAGAAAATAGGTATATTCTTTGTTTCACTATTAATAGTCATTCTTTTCATGTATACATTTCCCCATTTTTTTTCTATAATAAAATGGGCATATTACAAATAGGTTTATTAATGACAGCTTTTGTCCATAACATTACAAAATGTTTCATTTTATTGTAGGTCTATATTCCTCAAAGGGCTATCAGTTCTTCCTCACATAGAGATAAATTCAGGCCTCTGCAGCTGCTGTGTTTCAGAGCCTCTGGCTGTTCATAAAGGGTTATCAGATAGGTTCTTGCTCCTTTTCTTAAAGTGTAACAACTATAGGTCTATCTGATAAAGTCTGGTGTACGTTTTTGTATGCCAGACATAAAATTAGTTTTATGGATGGGATTTTGCCTCAACAAAAGAATAGTATAGTATTACACATTGATTCCCTTAATGAAAGAATTAATGGCAGATTTGCAGTCCTTGACTTTAGAAATTTGCAGTCTATGTGAGCAGCCCTTGCACTGACAGCTACATCTAAACCTGAGGAGAGCCAGGCCTTTGTGCCTATCTAGGCACATTTAGCTCTTATGGCCCAAGTTTGCCTGAAAGTAGATCCCCGGATATTTGAAGGGAAGCCTCGAGAGACCATTTAAACACATTTTTGTTAGTATTACTTTTCCTTGCTTTCCCATTATTTTCAGGTCATAATAGCTGATCTGAGTAATTCTTTTGCCTTTAAGGAATACTGCATTATCTCCCAGAGAAGACTGCTTATTAGAAAAGTCAGTAGCAGACCTTGTTTCAGTTGTACCCCAACTTGTAGGCAACCAGAAGATAGTCAGCTTCTAAAATTCTGTGTTGCCATTAGTAGAATATTTTCAACAAATAAATTTTCTCAGAAGAGCAGTTTTAGACCCTGTCTGTTCCTCTCTGCCCCTTTTGAAATACTCCTGCAGAATACTAGACCAAATTCTCTTGCTGAACATCTTGGCTTCACTCCCCATCTACTTCCCTTTTGCCAGAAGCTGCTGCCTTATTTCCGTCTGTGCAGAATATTTATTTACCTTACTCTTACTTTCTGGGCATAAGTCAGTTTATGAGGTTCATTCTCATTCAAAGCATAAAAGGAGTTAATAGGAAAAGCAGTAAAGACGTTAACTTATGGGATAAATGTATTTGCTTTATTTGCTTTGTAACGATAGTTTCTTAGAATTTAGCTCTTTTTCATGTTATGAAAAACTTGAGTTTTTGAAGTAATAGACTTTCACTGCAATAAAGATTAAATTTTCCCGAAACCGGTTTGGCTCAGTGGATAGAGTGTCGGCCTGCGGACTGAAAGGTCCCAGGTTCGATTCCGGTCAAGGGCATGTACCTTGGTTGCGGGCACATCCCCAGTGGGGGGTGTGCACGAGGCAGCTGATCGATGTTTCTCTCTCATCGATGTTTCTAACTCTCTATCCCTCTCCCTTCCTCTCTGTAAAAAATCAATAAAATATATTTTTAAAAAATTAAATTTTAATTTGTGACGGAGCACACTAAAGTCACATATTTTAATTTAAACAAAGCACCTCATCTGCTTCTAAAACCCTAGCAATTTTTCTATGAGGGATTTTAACCCAGGATCCATGAGTACTCCCTGGAGATTGAATGAAAAATTTTGTGTTCATGATCTATGTATGTTTTTCTCAAGAAACAGTCATAGATTTGATCAGATTTTCAAAAGAAAAATGAAGAACCACTGTTTGGCAAATGTCATTTTTTATTTTTATTTTTTCCTTTTGAATCAAAGATCATTGAATTATTTTGCTTTTTTAAAAATACATATTTTTATTGATTTCAGAGAGGAAGGGAAGAGGAAGAGAGAGATAGAAACATCAGTGACGAGAGAGAATCATTGATTGGCTGCCTTCTGTACACCCACAACCCAGGCATGTGCCCTTGACTGGGACCCTGCAGTCCTCAGGCAGATGCTCTATCCACTGAGCCAAACCAGCCAGGGCTTATTTTGCTTTCTTATGCATACTATTTTCTACCATTAATTCACGTTATCAATGACTTTAAAAGTTAACAGTTTCTAACCTTAATCTTTAAATTATCATTGAAAATATTTAATATGTGCAGTTAATATAACTATTAAGTAGTATATTTAATGTAATATATTTAACACATAGAAGATAAAATAAGTTTAATGTTCAAGATTTATTTCATATGGATCTATTTTAAGATTGACATGATAGCCACAGAGGAGATATAATATTTAATATGAATATATATGAAGGTTTTAGCCTTAATTAAGAAGCCTACAGTTTCTTCATTATCCCTGATAACTGCTATTAGAATCATTTTTCTGTTGCTATACTTTTCTCTAAGATGAATTTTGGAAGACATTTAAATAATGGCACATTCCAACATATGTAGAAATTGCTACTGTTCTCTAGTTAGCTTATTGCCTCAAGTGGAAATCTCTAGTTGAACTGACTTGTTTGGGATATAATTAGTTCTTCAGAAAATAACTGCTTTGATGTGATAAGGTTGATCCATCAAAGCATTCTAAGATGATTGATAGGTAATATTCATTAAATTTCTAGAAAACCCCAGCAAGTGACCTGGCTAATTTTTATTTTAATTGTGACATTTTGATTGCTGAATATAATTTTGTAAACATGTAGTTCCTACGATGAACTTCTCAGAGTAACTGGGAAATATTAGACAATTTATTAACAATCAGGGGTTTTGTGTCTTCTCTCTACAGGGAAATTGGTCTCTAAAGAGATTTAAAATGGACCGTCAAGGTGTGACTCAAGTGTTGTCTCGCTTGTCATATATATCTGCACTAGGCATGATGACAAGAATCTCTTCCCAGTTTGAAAAAACAAGAAAAGTGAGTGGTCCTCGATCGCTCCAACCATCTCAGTGGGGAATGCTCTGTCCTTCAGACACTCCTGAAGGAGAGGTAAGGTACCTGAGGAGTCTCTGTGCTGTGTCCGAGTTAATACCTGTTGGTGGTGGTCTGGTTCTGCTCCATTCCCCCAGGCCATATTCTTTTTTTGAGTCGGCCACTTATCGGGCCGAGAAGTATTAATGCAGCTTGTCAGGATAACATCAGTATCATTCCAGAATCAGTACCTACAGAAGCATTTGATTTAGTATCTCACCTAAATAGATACATGGGCCAAATTTTCTGGCTTGCTTAGTTAACCCAAGAATCCAACTATGCAATGGAGAGGAGACAAGAATGTGAAGGAAAATTGAGAGACACATTACTTTTGCTTATGAGGAGCTCTTTTTAAGCTTCTCCTTATTTTCTTTAGGTGTCCTTAGAGAACATCATAGTTGCAATTGCAGCCAACTGGGAGCGCACAGCCCAAGACCTAAAGTGGATTTCAATTCATTTATGTCGGATACACAAGCAGTTACCTAAACACTAAACCAACGAGTTTAAATAAGTATTCCCATAGCACTTACTGCTTCCTGTGTCCTGAGCCTTTCTCCTTCATGTTAGCCATTGTTGGTTTCACTTGATTGTATTAGTTCTAAATTGTAAAGTTCAGAAGGAAGGAACCTTGTTGAGTTCATTGATGTATGCCAAGCTCCTAGCACAGAGCCTTGTTCAGAGTGAAGGCCTCCTAAATATATGCTGAATGATTAAATGAGGTAATTATGACAAGTAAAAGATGTAAGTTCCAAAGTATAGGGATTTATTATGACTTGGGAGTGATGAGAAATTGTTTATGCAGGGGTATAATTTTTAGAAATTATTCTCCTAATTTTTCTTAAACCATATGAAATTTACACTAAAATTATGTAGCTTGTTAAATTTGCATTAAAAAAATCTTGAGCTTTGAAACTCTAAATTTCCTAAAGGTTGCTTCACTGACCCCGATGAGATACCTATTTTGTGCATCATTACAGTGGATGGTTTTTAATAATTGAAAATGCAATCTTTACTTGTCTGTTTGCTATATTATATATTTATTTATATTTTTGTTTTAGATTTTGGTTGTATAGAAGTTAAAATTTTTTTATTTTCTTTTTATTTTGAAATAATTTTAGACATGCAAAATAGTTATAAAATAAAAGAATTTTCATAATCTTTCACCTAAATTCCCCAAATGTGAGCATCTTAAATAACCATAGCATAGTTATCAACCTCATGAAGTTTACCATTGATAACAGTACTATATCCTATAGATCTTATTCAGATTTTGTCAGTTGTCCCACTAATGTCTTTTTTTCTGACCCAGGATTATACATTGCTTTCCATTGTCATGTCCCCTTAGTCTCTTAATCTGGAGCAGTTCTTCAGTCTTTCTTTGCCTTTTATGACCAAGAAGCTTTATAGAGTACTGGCCAATTATTTTGTAGACTATCTCATTTCAGGCCAGAAATTTTATGTGTCCGTATTTATCAATGTTTTTCTTTAATGTTTTTATATAATGCATCTTAATGACTATGATGTTCTATTGTCTGGGAATAACAATTTATGGAATAATTTTCTTTTGGGGATGGTGGTGTTTACGATGCTCTCATTATTTGCAGTTTCAAATAGTACAGTGCTAAGCATTTCTGTCACTCAATCTATGTATATACCCTTTCTTGTGACCTTAAGATACATCCCTCTGGTTATAGGGTATGTACTTTTTTTAAGGCTTTTTTATAAATTGCCAACCTGTCCCCTACAAGGTTGCACTGCTTTACATTGCATCAGCAAAAAGTCAAACTATTTTTGGACACAAACTGTACTTTGTATCACTAGTGTTCATTCTTAGAAATGACTATCTTTTGTTCTTTAGGCATGTGGTTTAGTTAAAAACTTGGCCCTTATGACGCACATCACGACTGACATGGAAGATGGACCCATTGTGAAATTAGCCAGTAACCTGGGAGTAGAAGATGTGAATTTATTATGTGGAGAAGAGCTCTCTTACCCAAATGTGTTTCTCGTCTTCCTCAATGGTGAGCATACTATGGAGACATGTTGATCATAAACAGTCTGTGGGAGAGGGGAAGCGAAGCCATTATTATTCATGTATTTAAAACACAAATATACTTTTACTAGTATCCTGGGCCCAGGTTGACCTTAATTTAAAGGTATGAAAATGGTAACAGAAATCATTATTCCATTGGCTGGATCATCCAGGTTCTGCAAGGATACCGCTATCAAAGCTAGAGGGTAACATTGCAAAGACTGGCTGCTTTCTGTACTTTTGCAGCTATCAGCATATGCACAGTGGAATAAGCCTCAACATGGTATCTTTAAGTTGAAGTTAAATATGTGTGGCATTCTGCAAAAATGAACAGATCAGCCCTGACAGTGAGTTGACTTATATTCCGTCACTTGATAATGGATTGTCAACAGCTGTGGCAAAAAGGTCCCTTTCCTTCCATTCATGCTCTAGTTGTTTCTTTCACCTACCCCTTGCTACCTCCTTCAGAGTCTTCCGAAACTCTTAGCAATATGTGCCTTGGTCTTTCTACTTGAGATTTGGTGGTTTGGCTGTTTGTCCCCCCACCATTGTGTTCCATGTGCTCATCCTGACCACTTAGCCCCGACACTCCTCTTCCTCCCGTTCTGGGAGGATTCAGTCCTTTACTGCATGGGCTGGTGAGTAGGAAAATGTTGATTAACTCACTGCCTTATTTAGTGTATCCCAGCAGCCAACATTGAGTGAGCTATTACTCTTCATTTTCTGCCAGTACCTCTCTGAATCCTCAAGCTAACCCTGGGAAGCGAAGTCTACTTTCCTTATTTCACAAATGATGATCATAACAAGAGCTATTTAATAATAGCAGTTACTAGGTGCTAGGCAGAGTTCTAAGTGCTTTACATAAGATCAACTCATTTACGCCTCACATCGGCTCTTTGGAAATGGTAGAGCCAGTGTTCAAACCCAGGGGGTCTGAATCCGAGTTTGTGCCTCCAGCATGGTGCTGACAGATGAGGAAAATGAGACTAATCTTTCCAGGGCTACTTTTCTAGCATCTGGTAGGGCTCACGCTAAACTCAGGCCCCTCAGTCTGCTCTTAACCACTCCACTCTGTTGCTTCCCTATAGCCTTGGAGACTGGCTAGAGGTGTTAACAGTATTTTCAAGTGACTTCTCATTGCTGCTTCTCATTTTTATTGGTTGTATATTTTAAATCCTCTTAGATTTCTTTTTTATTTCTGCTTAGGTAACATCCTGGGTGTTATTCGAGACCATAAGAAGCTAGTGAATACATTTCGACTGATGCGAAGAGCAGGATACATCAATGAATTTGTTTCCATCTCAACAAATCTTACAGATCGATGTGTCTATATTTCTTCAGACGGAGGAAGGTTGTGCAGGTATAAGTTGCTAAAAACAGTTTTCAAGAATCTCTTTATGTTTACTTTGGAAAGAAATAGACTTTTTTATTTTTGAATCTGCTTTAACTTCTTTCATTGTTAAGGTAAATTTCATTCAGTTAGCAAACACCTCGTGAATATGCATCCTGGGTACTGAAGATTCAAAGATTAATGTGTCTCTGCCGTCAGAGAGTTCAGTCTGCTGGCAAAAGCAAAAATAATTAATAACAACTATGCTAGTAGTAAATGATACCCATTATTTATTATTTTAATAGATGTTTTATATGTAAGGCTTTACCTTCAACCCTTTATGGTTCAATTATTATTTTCATTTAACAAATGAAGTGGGTTTTGTGAAACTACGTAACTTACCCAATGCTAGATACTGGTAGAGTTTGCTTTTTACTGGAAAGTCTTTGGAGTTTATTTGACTCCAACACTCATTTGTTTTACCCACTACGTTCTATCACTATAAACTGAGTTTTGAAGGATGAGTAGGATTGTGTTACTTGGAGGCAAGGAGGAAAGCTAAGGAATGGCAAGAAGAAAAATCATGGATTGTGGATTGTAGGGTGACAGGCACACATATTAAGTGCTTATTTGTGGCTGACCTGGTCCATTTAGGGGTCGGAAAAGCATTGGCATTTTCTAGGTTACTCCTTTAGGATTTTCATCTTTCCTTACATCTAAAATAATATGGCATAGTCTAAAAGAAAACGAATTCTTTCTTAGAAGTAATTTTATAATGGCATATCATAGATTTGGCAAGAAGAATTAGAATATACTGAGTAAAAGTAAAAGGTAACTGAAGTAGCTAAATGTGAACCTCTCCCTCTCCTACTGCTCTGTCATCACTTCTGGTCCCTTAACCTGAACTACTAGTAAACTGCAGCCCTTGAAGATTATTTCCACAAAAAGTTCACCCAGTTCATTTTTCAGCAACTTGTAATTGTACAGCTCCTCGTAACTTTAAAAGTGCTCATTAGTCCTCAGATGGTCATTTGGATGTTAGCGTAGGCTGCACAAGTGTCTGCTGGTGACTTGCTCCTCTGTAAGAGCTGCTTATCCAAATAACAGCAGCCCTGGACGTTTCAGTGCCGCATGCCATCCTTTGTGTCAGTGTTCCTCGTGGTGGCGAAGCCCTCAGAGGCAAATCAACACTGACAGTTACAGTTTAATCTACAGAACATGTAGACCAAAAGCTCTCTCTACCTTATACCCAGTACGCTGCTAAAATTACAAAGTGAAAAAGCTTTATTCTCTGCAAACTGACTGCCACTCTTTTTGGTCATGTGTAGCTTTAGGTAGTCTGCTCTGTAGCCCAGTGATGTTTATCCTAAAGCAGATCACTCTGAACAGCTGATATTCGTCAGGCCCTCACTACAAAATGCCATTGTAAACCTCAGTGACCGTTCTCTGCCTGCTGACTTCGTAGGTAGAAGATGACATATTTCCAGTATGAAATAGGAGATGCTTTTAGTATGATGCATTTACACAGTTTAAGATATGACACTAAAGAATTTATATCCTTTTTAGGCTTTACTTAGGATCATTTTTGAATTGCCTTTTTACTCAGAACCAAGCAGTTCCTAAGATACTTGGAAAAGCACTGGATGTGTATACATGTATCTGTGCACACATACAGACATGGGCTGATGTGTCTGTGCATGTGCATGTGAGAGAGAGAAAAGAAGCCTCTGTGCATTCACCTGTAAAAATTACCTGGTGTCCTCAAGCAATGCAGAAATAAGTTTGCTTATATTTACAGGTTCCCTCATTTCCCAATAGTAAACTTTTTTGCTGACTTAATTTTTCTGTTGAACTACTATGAATTTATTTTTCCATTCCAGACCCTACATAATTGTTAAGAAACGAAAGCCTGCAGTCACGAAAAAGCATATGGAAGAGCTGGCTCAGGGGTACAGGTAAGTGGCCGAAAGCAAAACTTCTGAGTCTCCTTAGTATTCATATGATATAATCAGCAGTAACATTATTTTATCTGAGCTTTTAAGAATAGTATCTTTTCACTTTTAACCCTTTAATTCCTCCTCACTAAATATATTAGCCTATTAAAAACCCATTTTTCACTATGTGAACTTGCTTGGATATTATAAAATACTTATCAACTTAGATCATGAGGATTCCAGATTCTTGGTGTAAATTAGTATACTATTAAGTGTTTGTAGTAAAAGACAGACTTTCATCAATATGTTGATATAGACACTGTGGGGCTCTCATCATATGGAGTTCCTAAAGTCATCAAAGATACTTTTAGATATGGGGACTGGATTGACAAGAATCACAGATGTTTTACTGATCAGTGATTTGTGATCATTGTAGGACCCAAGAATAGCATGTTTCAAGTATCCAATTGTTCTGATACTCTCTGGGAGAGAAAGGTGCTTTGGGTAAATGAAAGCCAGATCTTCCATTATTACATATATAATATTGTAATGAAATGCTTTTTTAGTAATGTATGTTTCACCAATATTTTCCCAGGAATTTTGAAGATTTCTTACATGAGAGTCTGGTTGAATATCTAGATGTGAATGAAGAAAATGATTGTAACATCGCACTCTATGAGCATACGATTAATAAGTAAGTAGGATCCATAACAACCATAAGTAAAACCTATCTGCTTATAGGAACTACCTTCTCTTTCCATTTCATCTTCAATTTTTCTATTGTGTGCTTTGCTAGAAGTATACTGTTTTATAATAAACCATAACCCATCATTTATCTCAATGTAAGACTATAACAAAATTGCGAACAAGTCATTTTTAGACTTAATTATCTTTCATATGCATTACACTTGGTATTTATATTTTAAAGGAATTGCTGCTCTGATTTTAATATTTAATTATTAACAAAATTGAACTAATGAATTAGGATAGAGGATTTTATCAGTGGACATTTGAATTCTTATTGTCAATGCAGGAATTCTCTACAAAGTATGCAGTTAAGGTGCCTCTAAACTTATGTGTAATATAAACATGAAATGGTGATATGTTTACAGTGTTTCTCCTAGAACAGTGGTATTTTTAGAAGCATTAGAGGACATTTATATAACTTGCTGTCTGCTGCATGTTACTGATGTGCTGCTTACCTGAAATGGGAATATATTGTTAAATAGGGAGTTTAATACTACCAGCTGATAACTATTTATGTCCTCTAGCAAGAAAGTACTTTTCTGTTTCCTGCTATCAAATGAAATATACTACTTTATTTTCGTCTAATTATAAGTTAGTTAATAATGCTTTCAATCAGAATTTTAATTCCTTAAAGGTATGAATCTCTCAAAGTACTTTTCCTCTCTCCTGACAAAGGTCTAACGTGTCTAAGAGGATTGGGGTTCATTCTATAACCCAACTAGAGACATAATTCAATACAAAAAAAGATCAATAAGCAGGAGGTCCTTTGTCATGTGTGTTGTAACTATTTTTTTATGATGGATTGGGTTATCTTGGATATTACTTCTCTTTACAGGTACTATAAGCCATTGAAATTATTAAAGTTATGCTTCAGAAACACTTGAGGAAGGCATAGACAGTCAACCACAGATCCTGGATGTGATATCTGTTACTTTCAGCAAAGACTTAAAAATAATTTGGCTGCTCTTTCTCATATATTTTCTGAATTGCTTGAACATTTAGCCAAAACTGAGTTTTCTGCAAAAATGTATTATGAAAGTAACAAAGATTCTGACACTTAGTACGTAAAGTCTTATTTTGTGTTCAATGTCTATAGTGGAGCTATCCAATAAAAATAAAATGCAAGCCACCTATGTAACTTAAAATTTCTAGCAGCCACATTTAAAAAGTAAAAAAAAAAACAACATGAAATTAATTTCAGTAATTTTATTTAACCCAATATATCTAAAATGTTGTCATGTCAACATGTAATCAGTATGAAAATATGGAGATATTTTACATTTTTTAAGATATATTTTATTGATTTTTTTACAGAGATGAAGGGAGAGGGAGAGAGAGTTACAAACATTGATCAGCTGCATCCTGCACACCTCCTGCTGGGGATGTGCCCACAACCAAGGTACATGCCCTTGACTGGAATTGAACCTGGGACCCTTGAGTCTGCAGGCCGACGCTCTATCCACTGAGCCAAACCAGTTAGGGCTTACATTTTCTATTAAGTTTTTAAAATCTGATATGCACTTAACAGCACATCTCAATTTGGATGCTAAATTTTATTGGAAATACTTGATCTGATCTCATTAACACAGTTGGAAAAAGTAGACTCACAAATGTTAAGTTGTTACAAACGTAACTAAAAGGTTTAAAATGATTGAACTAAGTTATTTCAATTTAAATATGAGTTTTAAAATTTAAGGTGATTAGCCCAGCCAGTGTGGCTCAGTGGTTGAGAGTAAACCCATGAACCAAGAGGCCACCGGTTCAATTCCCATTCAGGGCACATGCCTGGGTTACAGGCTTGATCCACAGTAGGGGGCGTACAGGAGGCAGCTGATTGATGTTTCTCTCTCATCGATGTTTCTGTCTATCCCTCTCACTTCCTCTCTAAAATCAATAAAATGTAAGGTGATTAAAATTAAGTAAAATTTAAAAATTCAGTCCTTTAGTCATACTAGTCTAACTTTTCAAGTGCTTAACAACTACAATTAACTAGTGGTTATGGCATTGGCCCCTCTAGGACTATAATAACTATTCTTAAAGGGGATGTATTTCTCCCTCTAAAATAGTGATATAGCCCTAGCTGGTTTGGCTCAGTGGATAGAGGGTCACCCTGCGACTGAAGAGTCCCGGGTTCAATTCTGGCCAACGGCACATGTCCAGGTTGCAGGCTCAGTCCCCAGTGGGGGGCGTGCAGGAGGCAGCTGGTCAATGATTCTCATCATTGATGTTTCTTTCTTTCCCTCTCCCTCTCTGAAATCAATACAGACATATTTAAAATAAAGTAAAATAAAATGGTGATGCAATTTTCTCATTGATCTAAGTTGGAAAAGTGAAGAAAAGCAAGTTACTTATCCACGTAGATGTTTTTGATCTGCATTTCTATATGCTCAATTAATAATTTCTTTATAAATGCTAGTTATTTTTATTAGTAGTTAGTATATAATAATACTTTTTTATATAGACATTCCGTACTGTTTTCCTTCTCTTGTATTTCTACAAGTAATAGAAACTTCTATCATTAAGAAATTTGTTTTGTTATATTTTATCAGTTTTGCTAGCATCAAATTTTGTTATTGAGGTTTTACTATATAAATTTATTATATATATTTATGTAAATTTAAATATTATTATCTAGATCCTATGGGGACTTAGATAGTAATATTTTCATACCCTTTCAGTGATATTTATTTTATCCTTGGTGCCTAAGATGTCTAATTCTTAATTGACTTGCTAGAGATACCACCCACTTGGAGATCGAACCCTTTACTCTGCTCGGAGTTTGCGCGGGCCTGATTCCATACCCTCATCACAACCAGTCCCCAAGAAACACGTATCAGTGTGCCATGGGGAAACAAGCCATGGGTAAGATTCCCTTCTTGAATTTGCTTCTAAATACTTGGATAAAAGACATGTCTTTATTCTTACTTCACTAGTATTGTGTGTCTGGCCAATCAGGCATTGCTAACACCTAAGTGTTACCAAACTCAGAGGGTTGCCTAAGGAATTCTGCAATACTTGCAGCTGCCCCTATCATGTCTAAAGCTTAAACAAAAATGGAGAAAACTTCTCTGAACTCGTCCCTCTGACTAAACAAAGGGACATACAGTAAATGTCACAGAATTATGAAGGGGTAAGTATGAAGAGAAAGCCCTGTGAAATGTAAGATGTTAATCCAGAGAGTTGGAAGAAAGAGCAGAAAACTCAAGGTTAAGGGTGGAGAGGAAGAGGAAATAAAGATGCATGGTGTGTATTAGAATGTATTTCGTAATTGTCTGGATGACAGTCATTGAACGCATTACATCCATGCAATTACTCCTATAGCTCCAGAAACGTCCAATTCTTGTCACAGAAACTGTTCTGAACTCATTTTCCTTTCTTCTTTATATTTTGCTTTCTTTTCATCCACCCATCTATTAATTTATCTATATATTTATCTATAACATTTATTGAGCATCAACTATAGATCAGACAGTGGGGCTGGAACCTGAAAATATAGAGATGAGGACAGAGCCCTGTCCTCAAGGAGTTCACAGTCTAGTAGGAGAGACTAACAAATAAAATGCTAATTCATATAGTATGATAAATTCTACAATAGACCCATAGCCAGAATCTAGGGGAAGAAGAGCAGAAAGGTCACTTAAGGTTAGAGAGTAGGCTGTTTCTGAAGAGAATTGAACTAAGTCTTAAAAGACACTAGTATCCTTATGAGTATGGATATTATAAGCAACCATTGCATGAGAAAGTCTTGCTACTTTGAAGTGGCTATTTAGTGTATTATAGGTGTAGAGATGCCATATATTAACAAGTTGGGCTTTTATCTTGAAGTTGCTACAAAGAGAATACCAGGCAAAAAAGTTTTGCTTATAAACATTTTGAAATGTTTTTTCAAAATAATTTGAATCCTAATAAATGTAATAAATTTTATTTTCACATATGTCTATGACATCAATATGACTTGTCTCTGATTTAAAGTATGGTATAAGGAACTTAATTTAAAAAACCTGTAAGAGGTTTTTGCATTGTTTGGTTTACAACCAGAATGCAGTTAGCTCTCAGTTACTAAGAATCAGCTGCAATTGACTATAATTTGACTATTAAGGAATTTTATTTCTCATTATGGATAAAGAGACTGTATTTCTTTTCAAGTTTTTATATTGCCCTTTGGTTGAAGAAATAAGAAGCATGTTGTCCTGCTACCATTTACCTGAATGATGTAATGCCTCGACAGTTCAGAATAATTCCCAGTGGGAAAATCTAAACAGCGGCTCATCAATTTAGCCTTTCCCATTCATCCTCAGCTGCAGCATAGGCTGATTTCCCGCTTGTGCCTCTGACTTGCTAACAAGTTGAAATATACAGTACTGAACCCTGTGTGTCATGAAAGGGCTATCACTTCCATTGGGTTTACCAAACCATTTTGTTTCATGATGTGAATCCCAGCTGAAACAATACACCTTTTGTGTAGAACCTTCAGCAGAATTAACGGAAGACTAATCACTTCATCGCTAATGCCACTCTTCAGTGTGTTTCTTTAGTGTGTTTGTTTGAAGATTGAAATAGAAAGGGCTGCATCTATCTCCACTTATTGAATGGTATGTGTGTGTTTTTAAAATAAGAGACTTGAAGGAAAGAAATAATATTTTTATTTTTGTAACTTCTCTCTCCACTCCCCGCCCCCCTCCCCCCCCCAAAGCCTTTATTTTGTGGCCATGAGTATCTGAAACATTCGGTTAGTTACCACACACAGTTAAGCAGGATCAGTGTGTACAGAAAGCCAATTCAGTGTCTGTAGAGTTCTTTTGTAGTTTTCTGTGTGAAGGTTTTTTTTCTCGTTTTGTTTTGAGTGTCATTTGCAATTCATTGTCTGTGTTTTCTGAGGTTGGTGTATTCAGCTGCTCTGACCCTGGGTCCTGCACATTTAGCTCCTTGGATACAATCCTCTGACGTTACTGCTGACGCTAGGAAGACAAAAGCCGCTGAATATCTTAAGTAATAAAAAAAAAAAGCCTTTGTTACTGTTTGTTATTATAAAACACCTGACTGGAAAGAAAAGCAGAGAGATAAAAGTATGTTTAAAGTTGGCACATAATGTGGCCACATTTCTCTTTGGACACTGAAATGGCTGCAGAAGTCTTGAGCGAGGTCTATATGAACAAATCACAAAAGGGGAAAGGCTGACAGAGGGCGAAAACCCGCAGCAGAGACCTGGCTCTCTAAAGCAGACCCAGCACTTTGAGTTGGGTTTCTCTGAGTCATTTTAATTCTATGCAGTCTTGACAGCTGATAAGTCAAAGGCGCACTTTCCCATTTTAAATATGCACTGAAGACTATATGCTGTTCATCCATTAGTCCATGTGGAAGGTGGAGGACAGTAGCCCAGAATGAATTCACTGAATATTCTAGCCACTCTGGAAAATGTGCTGTCTGCCTTTCACTACAAACTCCTCCCATTGAACAGAGTAAAGAAATGAGTGAAAGTCATTTTCTGTCACTACGAAGGAGACCAAAACTAGCACAAACCAGAGACTGAAAGCCTTACCTTATACATGAGAGAGAGCTGACTTTAATCCAACATGAAACACCAGCAGAGGGTGTTTCTTACATTTAAGGTTCTAATAAAGTTTCCATACCGCATCTTACTGTGCTATTGAGCAGCACCTCCCTTCCATGGCTACGGCTCTGTTTGTTGTGACATGGTTCAGAGCAAGAATCAAGGAGACGCGTGTGGACGTGGCGAGGTCTCCAGGTCACTCACTGCTACAAGTAAAGACTGTGTGTTGGAGCTGCATTGTATGTACTCTCCCTGGCACCAGACGCCAAGTTCACATGACTCACGCTTTCTTATCTGCCTGTTTTATTAGTTGGCAGCCCTCTAATGGGACAACTTCTCCTGTTTAAAAGGATCTTTCAGTCATTATCAGCTCTGTTAATAAATATGCATCACATACCTCCCCTAGTCTTGGCTTCTTCTCACCACCCCCTCCCCTTCAGTTTCAGATTGCTGGCACTTTTTTTTCTTTTTTAACTCAGGACCTAATGCAGCTTCTAGTTTTGTCGTTGTTTTCAATAGATTCCATTCCTAAGCAGATAGTCTCCTTTCTTGTATTTCCCACTTAACAGTAGGATGGGATGTCTGGAGATATTAAAAACACAAAATATTCAAAGATCCTCCTAAAATTTTGTTTTATTTTACATTTCCTCCCCCACTTTCTTGTTTGAAATTTTAAAATGAATTCTTTACCCATTCAGGGGTACAAAAATGAAAAGATGTCTTGCTCAATTTGTCCTTGGCAATTCTTGTTTTAGAATTCTGCTATTGGTTCAAAAATAATTAAAGTTGTTATTAACTAATTTAGATGTAAGCTGATAAAATATTTCTTGCAACTAGTGTGTTAACAATGCGTACTTATGGAGGTGAAATTAAAGTGCAGTATATAGGTCAGAGTTGGAGATAGAATGGATGATATTGCAGAATGGGTGATATTGCAGGGTGAATATATACTTTTATTACTACTATTATTAATATTAGTCATGATGAATGTTGCCACTTATTGAATACCCAAATGATACATGTGCATTTCTTCTTGTATTCATAATAGTAATGCTGTCAGATAAAATGCATGCCTTTTTTGTTTCTGACAAGGCAACTGAATTTTTAAAAGATTACATCTGTGCAGTGCCATCTATAAAACTTACTAAAATTCTTCTCAACTGAAGCTAATTTCTTCCCTCACTTTTTCCTATTCCCTGTGGATCATGATCCAGGTGCCTTTCCTGTTAGACTGTAGATTCTGAGCTCCTTGAGGACAGGGACTGTGTGTTCTTTATTACTGCAGCACAGTGCCAGCTTAAGTAGGTACAGCATAGGAAGTAATGTTTCCACAATGAATGAATGAATCTTTGAGCACATTAATCTGGTTAAGAAATTAGGTGATGTTTTTAAAAGAATCTTTGAAACAAACTAACTTGGAAGGCTTATACAGACTGATTTAAGACTTACTCTAAAGCCACAGTAATGGAGACAGTATGATATTGACATGAGGGTAAATATGTAGATCAATGGAACAGAATTAAGAATCTAGCAATAGACCACATATTTTTGGGCAATTGTTTTTTGATGAATGTGTCAGGGTAATTCAGAGGAAAGGAAAATTTTTTCAACAAAATAAAATGTCTCTGTATATCTATGTAGAATAAAATGAGTATCATCTACCTCATACCATACAAAAATTAACACAAAATGAATCAAGCCCTAAAAGTAAGAGCTAAAATCATAAAACTTACAGAAAGAAATGAGCAAAAACCTTCATAATCTTGAATAACTTAATATTTATTAGATAAAATATGAAAAGCACAAACTATAAAAAAGAAAAAAGTGAATACTTGGACTTTCTCAAAATTAAGCTTTTGCTTTTTGAAAGACACTGTTAAGAATATGAAAGAGACCTTAAACCACATAATGGGAGCAAGTTATTTGCAATACATCTATCTGATAAAGGATTTGTATCCAGTATGTAGAAAGAGCCCTTTCTAATAGGACAACTCAATTAAAAGATAGGAAAAACAAAAACCAGACATTTCACAAAGAGTAATAGGAATGATCAATAAGTCCATGAAAAAATACTCAATATTATTAGTCATCAAGTAAATGTAAATTAAAACTGAGATACCACTACATACTCATTAGAATGACTAAAGCAAAAAGACTGACATATTGTGTTGGTTAAGATGTGGAGCAACCAAAATGCTCATACACTGCTGGTGAGAATGTAAAAAATTAGTTTGGAAAATTCTTATGCAGTTTATTCAAGTTAACCCCACCCTTACCAAACCACCGAGAAATTCCACTCCTGTGTATTTACTCAAGAGAAATGAACACACAAAGACATGTGCATGAAGGTTCAGAGCAGCTTTATTCACAATATCCCAAGAGTGGAAGCAACCCAAATCCACCAGTAGGTGAATGGATAAACAAAATGTATATTCATACAATGGAGTAGTACTCAGCAATAAAAAGCAATGATCTGTGATACACCCAACCACATGGGTGAATCTCAGAATCATTATGTTAAATGAAAGAAGCAGCAGAAGAATATACATATTGCATTTTTCCATTGATGTAATGTTCTAGAAAATGCAAACTAATCCATATGATAAAATCAGATTAGTGGTTGCCGGGGCCAGGGACAGAGGCAGGCCTTTGGGATAGTTGGAAATGTTCTAGATCTTAATTGTGGTGGTGGTTTCACAGATGTATATATCTGTCAGAACTCATCAATTGAAGTTTATTGTATTCAATAATGTTGATTAAATGAAGGGAAATTGGGCAAAGGAAGACAGAAAAATAATTAAATGCATGAAACTTTATTTTTTTTCAGTATACATTTTCTTTGCTAAGTGCATTCTTACTAACCGTTTTCATCCCACCTTAAGCATAAACTTCTTCACTATTTTAAAATACATTTGGATACCTTGCTGTGCCAACTTGTGACTTTTTAAGAAAGTTATGATCAAGAAAATAGGACTTTGTAAGAAAAATTATGCCCTGATAGTACAAAATTGACATCATTGGTGACCTACAGTTGTGGCAAAATGGGCTGTAAAAGAATAATTTAGCTTATAGATATTCTTATTGTTAATATTCTATATAATAAAAGGCTAATATGCAAATCAACTGAATGGTGGAATGACCGGTTGCTATGATGCACACTGACCACCAGGGAGCAGATGCTCAATGCAGGAGCTGCCCCCTGGTGGTCATTGTGCTCCCACAGGGGGAGTGCCGCTCAGCCAGAAGCCCTGAGCTGGGCTCACAGCTGGCGAGCGCAGCAGTGGTGGCGGGAGCCTCTCCTGCCTTCGCAGCAGTGCTAAGGCTGTCCAACTGCTGGCTTAGGACATCCCCCTAAGCCATCAGTTGGACATTCCCCAAGGGCTCCAGGACTGCGAGTGGGCGCAGGCCAGGCTGAGGGGCTCTCCGCCCCCCCCCCACCACCACCACCAAGTGCACCGGGACTCTAGTATATATATATATAATGTTCTTTTTAAGGAAGCTGAAAACATTAATAGTGCTTGGTACAGAATTAGATATAGGGATGATGGGTATAAAAATCACTTGGTGTCAAAATGCTAATGTTAATAGAGACATTCTAATTTGAACATGTGCTTCACCCAGACTAGTCTTATAATTTAATTTCTGTATGACATTTTCCTCAAAAAGCTTATTATTGGCAAAGTAGCTAGCTAGTCCGTTGTAATTTTTATAATAATTATATGGGGTATGGTGGCATTTTGAAGTGTTTCATTTTGATAAATTATGTTTTAACCTGCATACCACTGTCAGTGCTGCTAAAAATGGATTTACTTGTATATTCCTTCAATTTCTTTTAAAAGCCTTTAAAGAAAAATTTCTGATGCGATCATAAGCACCAAACATTTGCTAAACTGTGTTGCTGTGCATCCATTCAGTGGTCAGTTGTAATGTTCAAGAATTATGTTCTGGGCCTGATGAAATTTACAACTGGATCCAGTCTCTTTCATCATTGTTTAGAGGTGCAGCCATTATGCTCCCCTGCTGCATAATAATGCTTGTCTCGGGTTTCAGAAGACATGTTTGGCAGCCTGGTGGGACAGTGGCTAAAGTATACAATTGGAACTGAAATCTCAACATAAATTTTAAATGATTTCATGTAAAAGGACAAACTTACTGCCAGTGAACTTTACCATGGTCCGAGCAGCAGTGATTTTATTCCTAAAACAGTAAGCGATCTATTACCAGGTATCCTGTCCCTTTTATTAGTTGACACTAAAATAACAAATTAATTGGCAATGTATAGTGTAAATTGGACAAAAAGTTCATGGGGTTTTCAGTTTAGCTATTGTTTTTCAGCTGAATTTTGATAAATTTTCTAGAGATTTAAGCACAAATATATACTGTAGTAAAGAATATAATGCAGTTCTTCAATTTCATTTTCTTGACATTTGTTTAGCATCTATAGTGAACCCAGCAATGTACTAGGTGCTTGTTTCTTTAGTACTCTACAGATTTCAGAATTTCTTTCATCACATCTGAATAGGTTATTTTCATCCCTGAATTGAAATCACCATTGATTTAATGACATGAGTACAGAGAAAAAGGTAAAGGAAGTAGTGAGTTTTAGTGTTGGCTTGCCTTAGAGCTTAACTGCATTAAATGGCACATAGGCATCTTGGGGTATGTGGGTGTTGTGGATGTATCGCTGTGGAAGCACATGCAAGAGAGAGACTTCTTAGCTACTCAAGGGGGAAAAGAAGAGAGACTCCAGAGAAGTTAAAGAGGCTCAGGGGCCCACACTCAAGCTCAGCAGTAGGGTAAACATGAGTTTCCCAGTTCTAAGGTCTCTGAGTAGTAGCAAGCCCCTGAGAGTGAAAGCTTTTTTTTTTCCAGGCAGGTCCGTGAACCCTAATAAACCCCTAGAGGGAAAAGGGAGAGGCGGGTAACACTCGGATTTAATTTCATTTTTAGTTGACAGTAATACCTTTTCAAGGTCCAATCAGATGGACAGGCTGATTGCTAATGAGGGAAGAGCCCATCCCTGATTCAGCGGGACCTTAAGGGAAGGGCATGTCCTTTTTATCTCCACTGCTGGGCAGAGTAGGTATTTAACTGCTTAATAAATGAATGGTTAAGCAAATGAATAAGCCTGTTCTCCTCTGCTTTCACTTTCTTCTTCTCCATTGTTTCTCCTAGTTTCTTTTTCATTTAAAACTTTTATAATTGTTGGTCTCTTTGTATGTTTGTCCCCCTGTATGACTCCTTGCCTCAGCCCAGGGTGTCGTTCTCCAGTTACCTTCCCCCAGCAACTGGACATATGCCTGGAGTATAGTAGAACCCAATACAGAATTGTTGACTTACTTACTATATTAACCAATGGAGACTAAAATTCCTCAACTGGGATTAACTATAAATCTAAAGCCTGAAATTATTTAGATTAGTATACCTGAGTGTGGTTTTTCTTCTTTTTTGGGTGGAATTTTAATATTGATGAGAAAAAAATGCTTTTAAAAGTTGTTAGCCACTATGAGGGTATTGCTTTTGAAATGTTTGACCTGAAGATTTTCTTCATTGCAATTAGTGAAATTAATGTGTTTATCACTGTATTCATTGCTGCCTAATTGTTTGACATAATAGAATATTGCATTTTGTTTTTTTCAATGTCAATGAAGGTACCATTGGATATAACCAGCGGAACAGAATTGATACTCTCATGTATCTGCTAGCATACCCACAAAAACCTATGGTTAAAACAAAAACCATTGAGTTGATAGAATTTGAGAAACTGCCAGCTGGACAGAATGCGACAGTTGCTGTGATGAGTTATAGTGGCTATGATATTGAAGATGCTCTTGTTTTAAACAAGGCCTCCCTGGACAGAGGTAAGTGAATTTTCAAAGCTCTGACACCAAAAGTGCTTGGTACAGAATTAGATATAGGGATGATCAGTGTAAAAATCACTTGCTGTCAAAATGCTAATGTCAGTTTTAAGTGATTATAATTTTATGATATACAAACAAGAGGCAGTTATATTGTGTTGATTTTTTTTTAATGAACATTATATAGAGGTAGTTTGTTAAATGTATTATTCAATAATCTTTTTTCTTTCTTATTTTACTTTATTGGTGACTTGAGGCAATTCCTCAACAGAAAAGATGTAAGAATTTGTTAGTTTTCCAGCAGAAATTATAATAAATGAAATACTTTTTTTAATATATCTAGATATATATTCAACAATAAACCTGTTTGGTAGGGTGGTAGCAATATTTGTAGGTACCTAGTAAAAGGCTATTTTATTTATTGTATATCTCAACCCCATAATGTTAGACCTTCTTGTTGGCAAAATGGTGAAAGTTTAAAAATACACATATTTCAACCCTGACTTACAGTTTTTACTATTTTCTTTCTCAGTTTCTTGATAATTTGCTTTTGCAGGTCACCACTTAATGGTTTGTTAGCCATCACCTGATCTGAAGTCTGACTTGTCTCTTCATAATCTGTATTTCTTTTTCTGCTCTCTGGCATACCCACTCTGCCTTCCCTTCCCTCTTTGTAGTTGCTAGGCAGCCATAATAGTACTCCTAGACATGTGTCTTTGGCATTAATGTTGGCTGCACTTAATTTATGCCTCTTTTTTTTCCTCCAAATGACAACAGCCATGCTTTTAAACTGGATGTTTTCTTTTCTGATTAACTGGTAACGTTTATGTGGAAATCTGAAGACTTTGTGATATCTGTCAGAAACTCCACAGCACAATTTAACGATTAGAGTTTACTGTCCACTAGCTTTGAAGCTACCACCTGTAAATAAAATGTCCATTTACCCTTAGAAGAAAACACTTCTTGATTTCATGCAGTTCAGATTCACACTGCACTCCAGCATGTTGCAGTTAATGGCCATTGTACAAAATCTGAAGATCATGTAATGTTTCCAGAGTAGCTGTCTCTTGGAGCAGAGTGTATTATGACCATACACAATTAACTAGGAGCCATAATGACTAAGACCTTTTTCAAAGATACACAAATGTCTTCATTAAACAGTCACCTTCATATTTAAAAATTACATTAGAGCACAAATAGTTTATTTAGAAATCTACTTTTCCCTGATTGATTTTCTAAATTCACATTCTTAGATTTCTTGAAAGTGTTCTGCTTTTGCTGGAGAATTTTAAATGAAGGATTTTACAGCCATGCATGTATTTCATCAGCAATACCTAGCATTTAACCCTGAGACATTTTCCTATTTAAGTAAACTCTTGGCTTGGCTCAGTATGTCCTGAAGAGATTAGAGAGAAAATCCAGTTTAAAATAACTGTATGGGGTGATTGGCGGGGGGGACAGCCCTGGCCAGGTGGTTCAGTTGGTTGGAGCCTCATCCTGTACAACAAAAGATTGGGGGTTCAAGTCCCCACCAGGGCATATACCTAGATGGTGGGTTTGATCCCTAATTGGGGTGCATACAGGAGGTAACCAATGGACGTTTCTCTCTCTCTCTCCCTTCCTCTCTAAAATCAACGAAAACATGTCCTTGGGTGAGGATTACACACAAAACAATCAATTAAAAACATTTTTTTTTTTTTAAAGAAAAGAAAATCTGCTTGACCAAAGCAAGGTGGGAGAAAAAACAAATCAGTCAGAAAGCCTTGGGAAAATATATTTAGTGTTGAAGGAATGACAGCTGTTTTGGGCAACGCTATAGCTGATGAATCTTTTTGTGCGATTCAGTGGTTGAGTTTTTTGTCCCATATGAAGGTGTTCTGTTCATTTTGCTTATTTTTATTAATGTTTAGATTGTTAGTTAGTCTCAGGCCTTTTCCTTCATCCACTAAATAAATGTGATCTAAAAATATAATCAAAGTAAACTAATCTTCAGGATAGAGCTGAACTATTTCTGCCATTAAAGTCATTTGATTGCTTCTTTTCATTTTCTGTGCTCTTCTAAGAAAAACTAATTTTGTATGTGCTTCTTTGGGACTTCCTCTACATGCTAATATCAGAAAAAGAAAAACTTTCCAGAGAAGGTTAGCAAAGTTATGCATCAAAATGATTTGTAGGAGAAACCCTGGATGATCAGTAGACTTGGTCTGTCTCAATTCTGCCACCAACTTGCTTGGTGACCATGACCATTTAATTTCTTTGGACTTCACTTGTAGCACCTGATAGATAGAGGGGTTATGCCAGGTGATCTCTAAGGTCCTTTCCATTTCTCACATTCTGTGGCTCTGTGCTCTAAAAGAATCTCTCTGGTAAAATATGTATAGTCCATTCTGAAAATTATTGTAGGGATTCCAGTGTTTATATGGACAGTAGGTAGGAAGAGAAATCCTGAGCTAGTTCTTCAGATTAGTAGATTGTTATTTGGTTTGGCCAGTCCCAGATTATCCAAATGTAGAACAGTTTTGTTTTTTGGGGGGAGGGAGAAGGGGAGTAGAATATGAAAGGTGTGGGTCGTTGAATAACACAAATCTGTGTTTTCTCAGTTTTATATTACTGGTGGTTCTGATACCCATTTTGGTTTCACTTTAGGTTTTGGACGTTGCCTTGTATATAAAAATGCTAAGTGTACATTGAAACGATATACCAATCAGACTTTTGATAAAGTGATGGGGCCGATGTTGGATGCTGCCACAAGGAAACCCATCTGGCGACATGAGATTTTAGATGCAGATGGTATTTGTTCTCCAGGTAAAAGCCTTAACAAAATTTAATGTGTGCTTTTTGAAATTATGAAAGTTATTTAATAATATATCAAAATACTTGGTAAATGGGGTAGAAAAAAATCAACCTATGAAACCACTGTCCTAACTCAGCCAGTACTAGTATGTTCATTATTTGGTGAATTTAATTTCTGTCTTTTTATGCATATAATTTTACATAACAGTAATCTATTCTAGTTCTACTTCCTAGTTATAATTTTGAATCATAGAAAAGCCACTTTAAGGAAATATTTAAAATAAGAAGGTCATATTCCACCATCTATCTGAGTATATCATTATTTGTGCACTTAGCTTATAGGCTGACTTTAGAATCTAATGCCTCTAAAAAGTATGACTCTATTGTAATTATAAGCTTACTAGAGGCCCAGTGCACGAAATTCATGTACTTGGCGGGGGGCGGAGGGGCCGGTAGGGGGTCCCTCAGCCCAGCCTGCACACTGACACAGTCCAGGAGCCCTTGGGGGATGTCTGACTGATGGCAGGGGAGCGGGCCTAAGCCATCAGTCAGACATCCTTAGCGCTGCTGTGGAGGCAGGAGAGGCTCCCGCCACAGCCACTGCTCTCACCTGAACCTGGCTTTTGACTGAGCAGCGCTCCCCCTGTGGGAGCGCACTGACCACCAGGGGGCAGCTCCTGCATTGAGCGTCTGGCCCCTGGTGATCAGTGCACATCATAGTGAACAGTTGAGCGGCCTTAGCATATCATTAGCATATTATGCTTTGATTGGTTGAACGGACCACCAGACAACCAGACACTTAGCATGTTAGGCTTTTATTATACAGGATAATGAATTTTGTTGATGCAACCTACAGCCCCTGCCCTGAGTCTTAAGGACTAGTGTGGGAAACACATTGATCAGAGAAGCACATATAAACATATGTCAAATTACAACCAGATTAAGGAAAGATATAAGGAGCTATGAAGCTATTTTACAGCAAGAGTATTTGACTTAGGAATATTGGGGTAGCCTTCCTTCTGAAGTGAGCTGAAATCAAGGATAAGTGGAGTCAACCAATGAAGAGGGGAGAGTGTGTTCTAAGCAGTGGGAAGGGCTTGTGCAAAAGTGTCCTGTAGCTTGATAGTTAAAGGGTCTGAAAGAAGGCCTGTGTAGTTACAACAAAGAGAGTATAGGGAAGCATAGTGAACATGAGTCTTAGAGAAAGAGAGAAATGAGGGGGGGTGCAGGGGCCAGATGCAAAGCATTGTAGCCATGTTAGTATTTTCATTATGAAATGATCATCCTGACTACCACGTGGAGAAAAGAGTAGAAGGGGAGCCAAAATAGAGGAGGACCAACTGAGAGCTCTCACAGAGGACCAGACGACAGGAGCTGTGGTGATGTGGAGAGAAGGGCTGGGTGGAGGGTGTTCTTAGGAGGGAAATCTGCACGACCTTGCCACGATGGTGCATGGGTGGTGAGTATTGCATCCGCTGTGGTGCCCTGAGCCACATGGTGCATGGCTTCCCCTCCTTGCTGCCTTTGCTCCTTGGAGAATTTCTCTCTTCACCCAGGTCATGTGGCTGGGAAATAAGTGCTGTGCCAGTACTATAGGAGTTGATTTTGTAACTTACCATGAAAAGATGCAAAGCAAAGGTGACAACAGCAGGAAAATCAAAGAAATCTTTTTATTTCCTTTGCCCAAGTTAAGTTGGCAGTGACTTATTACTGGTTGAAATAACTATTAATAAAAACAAATGGTCCAAATCTGTTCTGACAACCTAAGAGATATAAAATTGCTACATTTCTCTTGTTAATGTGGTCACCTAAATCAATTGCTTAATTTTATGTACACTGTAATCTGAATCTGTGATTTGTTTTTAATTGGGCTCACAGAATTACAAGCAAGCCCTGTTGAACTTTGGTTCCCACTATATGAACTCATTTTTTTTCCCATGTCTAGACTTCATGGACCAAGTCTAATCACATTGTTTTATGCCCCAATAATCTTTGCATATCACATAGATGGTAATGATTTGTCTAACCCTTGTTTCTTAGGTGAGAAGGTAGAAAACAAACAAGTGCTTGTAAATAAATCCATGCCCACAGTAACTCAGATCCCCTTGGAAGGAAGCAATGTGCCGCAGCAACCACAGTACAAAGATGTGCCCATCACGTATGTATTGATTGTGCCTTGGAAAAACACAGAAAGATTCACCCTCATAGTGCTCCACTCACTCTCCTTTTGCCGATGACTTCCAGATAGCACCTGCCTGGTTTCAGCTCCATACTTGCACAGCTTTACAGGGTCCCATATCCAGACCAAAACCATCCTCTCCACCCCAAACAGGCTCCTCCGGGGTCCCTCTCTTGATGAGTGGCACCACCATCCAGCCAGTCACCTGCAACACAAACCTGACTCTTCCTTTGCCTGCCACACAAAGCCTAAAGCCTGTAGATTCAGCAAAATGTATAGGTTCTGTCTCCTTAGTTGCCCCCTTATCCTCTGGATGACGGCGCTTGCCGTCTGAGTTCTGGTCCTCCTCTCCTGCGGACTCCTCGTTAACCGTAACTGCACATCTGCTCCAGCCCTGCACCTCTCCCCATCTCTTAGGCTCTCTCTATGGTACTACCAGAGTGATTTCTTTTTCTAAGTTACTTATCGGGTCATGGGATTCTCTTGGATAAATAGAATAAAACTTGAGTAGATTGAGTACAACTCCCAATGACAATGTTGCCTGCTGGATAAAGGCCAAACAAAATAATAATACGAAAAGGACTGTGACCCTCAACATACCTCTCTAGCCTTACCCCTTTGCACACTGGGCCCCATATTTCTAGTGAATTGTCTCTTACTCTCCATAACATATCCTACTTCAGGCCTGCAGCACTTGCTCCCACTGCTCCCCCTACCTGAATGCCCTTCCACTGGTGAAGTCTCAGCTTCAGGGTCACCTCCTCATGAAGCAGTCCTTGACAGCCTGCCCCTCCCCATCACTACTGTCATATCCAACCCCTAACAGGATTGACTGTTGTCTCCCTTATGTCTTTCCTGGCATCTTCACTGTATTTGCCTTTTCTCATCCTTTGTTGTATTGTGAGTTCCTTTGGACAGTAGCCATGTCTACTTAATCTTTGTATGTTCAGAGTCTAAAAGGGTCTGACAGAGCAGACTCTTAATAATGTTTATTGTATGAAAAACAGGTAAGAGAAGAGGCAAAGTATGTGAAAAAGTTCATGGGAAAGCTCAGTCAGTAAAAGTGGTTAAGAACTTGGAGTCAAGTCTGACAGGCATCAGCTCAAATCCCAAGTCCACTTCATATGTCTGGGGCACTCTAAGCATCAGTTTTCCTTGTCTATAATAAGGGAATAACAATATGTAAATAATATGTGTTGTGAAGATTAAGTTGCATTATATCTTCCTCATAATAAATGCTTAGTAAATGTTAGCCATTTTAAACTAAGACTAGAAATGGGAAATTGTAATTGAGTTAATATTAAAAAGGAAAGTAACTTTTCAGAGCCCAAAATGGGAATGTCAAAATATTCTGGGGTAGTTATTAAATAAAACCTGTGGTCTGGGGGTGATAGGTTTGGCAGTTTGGAACTCTGTGTTGTTGATTTCCTCTTAACACTAGCTACAAAGGAGCAACGGATTCATATATTGAAAAAGTGATGATATCTTCAAATGCCGAAGATGCTTTTCTAATCAAAATGCTTCTGAGACAGACAAGGCGTCCAGAAATTGGAGACAAATTCAGCAGTCGTCATGGGCAAAAAGGTAAATTGCTTCATTTCTCAGCTTTAGTATATTATAAAACTGAATATACTAAAGTATTTATTAACCACATATGTAAGAGATGTTTGATATCTTTCCCCTATTAAAAAATTTAGTATGTTTGAAAAATTATTACATTGTCATCAAAATTATTCTTGTTTTATTTCTTAAATTAATCTGTTTATATTTTAAAGGCATTTTAAAATATACTGTAGAATTGCTTCTCTGTGCTATTTCATTCATTCTCCTGCAACTTCTTGGACCAAAGTTATAACTATAAATACATTTAGATGACGTACCTATTAAAGTATAGGTAGCTGTTCAAAAAACCAATAGTAATACCTATTTTTTTATAAAAGGTACATATTTAAACTACTATGTGTTCTGTTGGGTCATAATATCATAGGGTGTCAGCACTAGAAGATACCGTAGAGTTATCTGCCCCTTTATGTAACAGATAAGGCAGTTGAGACCCTCATGTTAAGTGGCCAGTCAGGGGCACCCGATTAGTCGGTTGCTGAGCTGGTGTAAGAACCCAGGTCTCCCAACTCCAGTGCAGTGCTTTGTCCACTGCACAGCGTTCCCCCTCCTAGATGGTGTTTCTCCATCTGATCCCACGGGCAGGCCTCACTCTTTTCATTGATGGTTACTGTTGGGTTTTCATCCATTTGTGGTTTTGTTCTTTTATCTTTGAAAACCAAAGCATTGTGTCACTATTAATGAACTCACTATTATTATGGTCTCTTTTAGACAATGTATATATTGTTTAAGAGAGGGAAAGTTTGTCCTGGGGTTTGAATTTTGGCTTTGTCTACTGCTTTCTAATCTCAACATTAGCAGCAGCTAACACTTTTGTAGTACTGTGTGCGTGACTATGTTTCCAGCACTCACTTCTCACACAGCACTAGGCGGTAGGTACTGTTGTTATCCTCACTTTATAGATGAGGAAACAGAGGCACAGAAAGATTAGCAGCTTGCCCAAAGTCCCCAGTTTGTCGGCAGAACTGGTTTTTGAACCCTGGCAGACTGGCTCCAGAATCCATGCTCTTGAACTACTATTCTGATTATTAAGCAGTGAGCATTGTGCCTGACACATACGTATTTAATGGTAAAGAAAGGATAGCAAGATCATTAACAGTGGCTGTTACTCATTCTACTCTTCAACCTTGAATCTTACCCTCACTTTTGCTTATAAATTGCTAGTGTGATATCTTTTTTTAAAATTGGTAATATTATAATATTCTTACTGATTTTAACTGTTTATTTGCCAACCAAGTATATCCAATATTACAATTTGTTTTGGTCAAATCAATCCAGCCTTAGTTGTCATTCCATCAATGTAAGTTTTTCAGACTAAGATACTATTTCATCAAAAGCATTTTAGTTCAGTTGACAGATGCAGAATTATTTTACCCTATCAGTTTTTTATAAGAGTTGTTCCATTATAAGTATAAATTTGACACCTTGCTTTGTACACTTTTCTAAGATGCTAACTCTTAATACCTTTTGAGGTTTTTTTTTTTTAAATATCTTGAGATTCTAGTTTTTTCTGCTGCTTACCAGTGACAATGAAATTCTCTGTTTCTTCTTCTCTCTTGGTCTTGACAATTTCTGAGATGCACCCCTAAGTCATTCTGGGGTCATCATAACCTTGTTTACAGGCTCAGTTTTACTTGATCTATTATTTGGACAAGAGCAAAGCTTGATATTCTTATAAAATGTCAGCACTGGAAGCTTTACAACAATGTACACCATAAGAGAATATCTATTCTGAATCATTTACAAACTTCACATATCCCAACTCCTTGTGCTTTATTTCATCAGAGAATTGTGCATACCTGAAAGCTGGCGTACATTTCAGTGATTATCCACCGTGTTCTAGCTCCACTAAACTTTCTTTTTTTTAAATATATTTTTCATTGATTTTTTACAGAGAGGAAGAGAGAGGGATAGAGAGTTAGAAACATCGATGAGAGAGAAACATCGATCAAGCTGCCTCCTGCACACCCCCTACTGGGGATGTGCCCGCAACCAAGGTACATGCCCTTGACCGGAATCGAACCTGGGACCCTTGAGTCCGCAGGCCGACGCTCTATCCACTGAGCCAAACCGGTTTTGGCGCTCCACTAAACTTTCTGAAGACAAGGACTATGTCTTCATTCTCATAAAGTCTGACAGAGCCTCTTTTGTCATAGTTATATAATAGATAGTTGATAATGGTTAAATATATGAATGAATTGAAGGAAGAGGAAATAGAAAGGGACAGATTCTCTACTCTTAATGGTTTGGTTTTACATAGGTTTTGATTTATTATATGTGACTTTTTGTGTATGGGTAATATGGACAAAGCAGTACTTTTGAAAATGAAAAACATACTTGATTAGTAAGTTCCTATAAATACAGACCTCTACATAAAATGTCAGTAAATCTTTGTGCTATAGCATTTTTCAAACTATTAATATGATACGGATAATGTTCATTGACAGAAGTGGTTTCCCACTTGCAATGACATAAAACTTCAGCTTTTAGAGATCTGTTCAATCTCCAGGGGCTTTGACTTGTACAGCTCTGTGTGAAACCGAAAGACGTCCTCCTGGGCTTAGGTGACCTTTCACTTGTAGTGAGGAGTTTATCTTGCTAGTTTTCCTTTTCCTATTGTTTTTAATCCAAGGGTAAAAAAACCTTCTGATAGTCTAGATTCCCTTGATATTTCCTTCTTTTACAGCTTCATCAGATTTATTGAAAAGATTGAGAAAAAAACAGCAAACAAAAAATAGATCCTGTAACCTTTTAACAGAGTAATATAAGGAATGACATAGAATCCGTAACTGAACATAATTTTCATTTCCTTTAAGTATAATTTTAAAAAAAATATATTTCATTGATTTTCTACAGAGAAGAAGGAAGAGAGAGAGTTAGAAACATCGATGAGAGAGAAACATTAATCAGCTGCCTCCTGCACACCTCCCACCGGGGATGTGCCCGCAACCAAGGTACGTGCCCTTAACTGGAATCGAACCTGGGACCCTTCAGTCCACAGGCTGACGCTCTATCCACTGAGCCAAACCAGTTTTGGCTAAGTATAATTTTTTATTAAATAATAAATGCACATGGTTTAAAAAGGTCAAATAGTACAGAAAAGGGGGGGTTGTACTAAAAAACATCAGTCTTTGCCTTTTTTCCAGTTCTGCTTCCCAAAAGCAATTTCTTCTCATTTTTATCTTCACAGTTTGTAGTGAATTCCTTAGACAGCTATATATTCATTCATCCACTTTAGATATTGATATCCTATTATATGATAGAAAGCAGGACCTACCACTTTGTTACCTCTCTTCCATACTCTTCACCTCTTCTTCCTGCACAGATTTATTATAATTTGGGGTTATTTAATTATTTAGATTCCATTACTATTACTACATAAATATTCTTCACTTCCAAGCCAAATAGTTGTTGGATGCGTTTCCTTTGTTTTATAACTTTATTTTTTTTCTGAAGTTAATTTCATATTTTTATTTGCTTAATTTTTCTTATTTCTATTGCCATTCTTCTATACCATTAGCAGTTTCTCAAGAATTGTCCACACAATCAATAGTTTTTTGGACCATATTTCCCCCCAGAAGATTTTCTTCATAGTACCCCCAAAGACAAGGAAAGTAAAGGCAAAAATAAATGAATGGGACTTACCAAGCTGAAAAGCTGCACAGCAAAAGAAACCACCAACAAAACATAAAGGCAACCAACCGAATAGGAGATGATATTTGCAAATAATAGCTCCTGCCAGGCGATATCCCATTACCACTCTGTCCCCCGGATTGCCATTTTCCCTGAGATTTCCCCTTGGGTAAGATATAGCCTTTTCCTGAGTCTTACTGAATACTAATATTTCTTAATATATCTTTTCTCTTTCCTCCTTAAGTTGTCATCTTCTTAAAATTCCTATTCTTCCTGGATAAACAACTTTACATAGCACTTCTCAGCCACCAATCCAGAGTAAATCCTATTCCCCAGATACCTTGTTCCAGAAATGCCTGCCAAACTCATATAAAGACATACTCCTAACATAGAGCTGTATTTTCAGGTATCCCTTCTAAAATCAACTCATTGTAAAACATTATCCCACTCCCTTTTTTAATTGGTCTTCTGGTCAGGTTTTATTTTTATTTATTTTTAATCTTTATTGTTGAAAGTATTACATATGCCCTCCTCCCCCATTCACCCCTTCTAGCCTGCCACCATCTCCCACCCCAGGTCTTCAGCACCCTATTGTCTGTGTCCATGGGTTATACATATATGCATACACTCTGGTCAGGTTTTAGTAGTGTTAGTTAAAATTCAAAATCTGTTAAGAATTTGAGCAGATATAAAAGGAAATAAATTTTTGAGCCCTCAAGTTTGACCATTCTCCTGTTCATCTGGCTAAGCTGTGATAGTTGGAACCAGAAACGGAACAGTGACAGTGAGCTACATTCACGTGCAGTGGGCACAGCTGGCAATGTCTCCAAGGAGCCACACAACAACCCAGCCCTTAGTGTGGGGACCAGAGAGGCTCTGGATCAGACCTAAAAGTTGGATGTTGGCAAGTAAAATGTGAATGAAATGAAAAATGTAGTTCACGGTATTTATACTATTTGTGGTTGTCATGACATGAGCTGATAAAAATTTATGGTGTTGTGAATTTTCAGGGTGTATGTGTCACACCATGATTTCTGCAGTGATTTGTTTGTGATTGGTCTAGATACATGCCACAGTAGGACCCGTAGTTAGTTGAACTTAGTTTTCACTCTTGACATGGAAAGTTGTTTGGAAATACTGTTTTTTTCTTTGTAGCACCACCTGCAAGCTAAACATGTGAAAAATGTAAAGATTATTTTTATTTAGGGGCTCTTTATGCCTACCTCTTTTCCCCCCTCCATTAGAACATTAAGTTTGTATTTTTGGTGTTCAGAAAGCAACATGGCCCTGTGTGTTGCCCGATTTTTATCTTTTGTTAAAAGTTGACTTTGAGAGAGCTTTTGTTAGAGATTCTTTTGGTCTATGCATAGTGTATAGGTTGAATTTCTGCACGTAATGCCTCTTAAAATATCCTCTCTAATAATCAGAGGAGACTTGATTTAATTTCACAGAACATGAGTGTATCCTTCTCAAGCCTGACCACTTCAAAGGTGGTAGGATAATTAGTAGCTAAATGAAACAAATGTGAAGAGGAGACTAAACAGGAGTGGTTTGTGTTATAAAAGAGCTGAGAAAGATTGAAGAGGACAGAATGAGTGGATGAACTGAAGCAGGAGAATTAGTACTTACTATTAGGGGATCAGTATCAGTGCTGTGCCATAAGCAAAGATTGGGTGTAATTGATCAGAGAAGTCTCATTGAAGTGAAAGTGTTTGATCAGTAGCTGTTAAAAATGTGACCCAGTAAGTAGTGTTGCCTTCTAGGACCTCAAGAATGGAGGATGACTAAGTAGAAAGCCAAGCATGCAGGAAGGAGAAAGTGTTTCATAAAGAAGAGGGGTCCCAAATAACATAAAGACTACTCCAGCTTGAGAAGCAGTCAGGGCTCACTCACAGCACACCTTCTAGATAATGGAATTCCACTGCAGTTTTCTAATGAGAAATTCAAAGTTTAATAAAGTACAGTCCTCTTTGGGTCTTTAGAAGTCCATTATGTACCTCATCAATGTTTTAGTATATGTGCTGCCAAAGTGAGCACATGTACCTCGTCAATAAATGCACAGTGAATCCCCCCCCAAAAGAGCTGGGTCTTTGATAAGAATCTTTACAACAGTTCATCCTTTTGTGGAATGCAAAGTACTGAGAAAGGTGTGATGATCTATATACTGGTATATAAAAGCCTAAGCAACTATTACTGTTGAACCGGTCGACCAGTTGCTATGACGCACACTGACCACCAGGGGGCAGTGCACTCTCACAGCCAGCCTTTCACAGCCCGCCAACCTCCCTCGGTCCCTCCCCCCATACCGAAGGCCCCCAGGTCTCAGCCGGCAGCTGCCAGGCCCTGATAGGCCTTGATTGCAGGCCAGGCCTAGGGACCCCACTAGTGCACGAATTTTGTGTACCAGGCCCCTAGTATAGTAATAACCTTCTATGCACCAAAGTTGTGAATTTGTTTACAAGGGAAGGAAGATTTTTTTAGTTTTGTTTTAATTTCAGTTGCAAATAAATATTAAAACCCTGAAGTCTTAATCTCCTTTCCAAATGTTCTGGACTTCTGGATACCTTGAGGCCAGACTTATATGATAGATGCATAATGATGCTCCATAGAGGGAAATAGAGTAGAGCGTGGGTCTGGAATGTTCTTCATGTTTTCTCTTTATATTCTTTCTTGATCCCTTTATAGAAACAGTTAAAGATAGGAAGAGACATCCACATATATTGTGTATTGGAGTCATGTTTGGAACTAGACTGTTTATTAAAATTAAAATAACTTATATAAGCCTCTTGAACTTTGGTATAAGTTCTGTGTGAAGGTAACTCATCAAAAGCAGACATCTTTATCTTGGGCCTTGCTTTTCCTGATGCTTAGTTCACTTATTAGAAGGGTGAGCAGATTTCCAGCTCTTGTTTTTTTAATTCTTTAACAAAAATTATCTGTCAGCCTAAGGAATTCCCAAGTTTAATTTCAGTGCTCAGGCAAACCAAATTATTATATTTTCCTCTTACTTTTGCTGCTATTCACAATGAGGGAGGAAACTGTGGATTCCTTTGATGTGGGGGGAAAGCAATATATCACTTCCCTGAAAGAACATTTCTCAGTCTCTCATGTGAAAAAGGATTAGCACCTCAACAAAGGTCCTGTAGATCACAGAATTGGGCAGCAATACCAAACAGTATTCTTAAGGAGAGGAAGAACTGTATTTGAGCAAGAGTGTCCTGGCAAACAGAAGTTTTTTAATAACTGCAAATCTGAGATAATGGCACACACTCCTCAGTATCTCCCCCTAAATCCTCAGATAGTTCTTTTAAATAGAGTTAAGTCACCCTTTGTTTTAAAGTAGAAGTACAGTCTTATCAAAATACTGTTTTTTAATGCGATGATTCTGTGTATCTTTGGTTCATAAGGATTATGCATTTATGGATAAAAATGTTTGGAAGATTCATCTTTGACTCTCTCTTGTTAAACAAAATTTTCCTATAAGGTCACATGCTTTCACTTTGCATTTAAAAAGTGATTTAACAACTTGGTGAATTAATTTATTAAGAATTTGATTAAAGAATTTTATATACTAGGTATGAAGAGGCTGTGGGAAATAGGAAAATTTTAATTTGTGTGTGGCAGAAAGCCGAGAGCAAAGTTTATTTGTTAAGGTTTGGGTAAAAATTTTGCTTTTTCCACACCTTTATTTATTTCCTTTTTCTAGATTATGTTTTCTAAAACAGAATGAAAAGACTCTGATTTAAAGTAATAATAATAATAACACCTTGTACTCATGTAGCACTTGAGACTGCCTAAAATCCTCTCTGCTAGACTAAAGCTTCAAAGTCGGATATCTTTGGCTCCCTACTTTGCTTGATCCTGCTTGAATGAAAGATTCCAAGTGGGAGGGGAGAAGGGGCCAATGGAGCTAATAGTGTGAGCCCCAAGATAAGGTGTGTGTTGCCAAATGATCCGTCAGAGTTTGGGTCCAAAAAGAAATTCTGGCAGCTGTTGCTTAAATGTTAGGAATCAGGATTATTTTGTCCATATAGACACCTTTATTGTGAGGAGATTTTATTTCATTTACTATTTTAAGAACAAATTTTGGTCTTCAGTAGCTAGCCAGTAACCCTCTGACCTTTCAGTAAATATCCAACTAAAGCTTTGAAATTAGGGTGGTTAGTGTTTTATGGCCCAGAATAAAAATCTCCAATTCTGTTTCCAAACAGTGTAGCCCCAACACATTTTATTAAGCTCTTGACACATTCAGCCGTGTGTATTTTGTCAAGTTCCTATGGTTATTGTTTTACAATAGCTGCTTCCAGGAGCATTGTAAGGGTTTCAATTAATCAGCCCTTTGTGTGCTTCAGACTATGCAAATTTATCACATCAACCATTCAGCTGCTCATGGGAAAGCCATGTAAAAACTGTATTGTCTTCTAGCGCCTCCTCTCATTTAGAGTGATGTTTTAATAAGAAAGCTAATCAAGTTTTCTTATGCATTATTTATCTGTTAACATGTAAGGAAGAGCCGAATTAAAATTATGTCAACCGGGATAGTGGCAAGTGATGTGATAGATCTGGAAGTGATTCAACAGCAGAACAAAGCTAATATGATTCAACAGTTTTTGTCTCCTTCCCTCCCCCTTGGGATTATTTAAGGTGGTGGTGAGGAAAATAAAAGAAGGTTAATTCAATCACTGGAAAGGGAAGGGGGAAAGGAAGAAAGGGAGTAACCACCTGTGTTAGCTTTCACGTTTTGATTTAGAGATTTACATTTCTGAATATATAAAGGCTTATGGAGATGAGCTTATTCAAAGCAAAAACATTTTTTTTGCTTAATACGAACAGTCAAACTTGAAAGCATTCCTGCTGCTTCTTTGGCTCCATTTACCACTATATTCATCAGCAGTAACTGCTCCGCACTGGAAATCCTCAGCCCAAGTCCTGTGAAGTTCTTAAGTTATTAGGAGACACTGTCCCGATCGTGTGAAATGATCTGCACAGCCCAGCCGGAGTGAGCTTCTTTTCAGCTCTTCAGCCAAAGTTAGTGCAACTGCACTTGGTTCTCCCATTCATTAAGTTGGTCTCCTTTGCTTTGCTAGTTTGCTTCCTGCTGAGAATAATTAGGTTTCTTATATAATAATAATTCCTTGGATTTAGATGCTGCCTATCTCTAAGGACCTTAAAGTACCTCTCAGACATTAGTACCTCTCATCTGTTCTTTTGACACAATTGCCTCATGAGATAGGTGCTAATTATCCCCATTACAAAGACCAAACAACTAAGGCTTGCCAGAAAGTGGTGTGCCTCTCCCCCCCCCCCCCCCCCCCCCCCCCCCCAAACACAATGTCAGTGGAACAGCACAGAGTCAAATTAAGGTCACCCGGATTCCTTGATCTCCTGCCCTACATAGATCTGAGAGTCCAGGAGTGATGAGTCCTTTACAGATGACATTCCCCCCACACACACATTTATGAACCTCATTAAGACCAGGCATTGCACAGTGATCGCTCCTTTACCGGACATCAGTCCTCTTCCTGCGCTATGACTGACAGAAAAATCACAGCATCGTTTCACCCTTCATTTCATGCAAAGTGTCAAACTGGGCAGAATAAATAGCCTTGTCTAACAGGTACTTGCAGAAACCAGAGCATTAGAATGTGGCAAGCTGAATTGTATAAATGTTTTAATTTTCAATATTCAGTCAGATTAATCTGTGCAGGACTCGTATCCCTGAGCCTCTTCATATGTCCCCACCTCCATCACAGCACTTGTCACATAGCATATGCTTGGTAATTGAGGGAAATGATTCTCTCTTTCCTCGCTCAGAAAAGGAAGAGTAAAAACATATATCAACCTCAGAGTGGTCATTCAATCCCAAAGTGGTTATGGAAGGTAGATTTGCTAAAGGGAAAAATTTTAAAATTAAAAAGTGAAACAGTGTGATATTAAAATGAGACTTGGCTGTCGACAAAGTAGAGAACCATTTGCTAGTATGTTGCTAAAACATTGAAATCCGATCAGAACATCTCTTGAATCATCGATGTTATTAAGTTGTCTTCTGTTATTAAGTTGCTTTCCTTTCTTGATATGGTATGAGAATGCTTTAGTTTTTCCTTACCATTTTTATTACATCCTTACCTTCTTTTTTTCTAATTGAATTGTGATAGGACCATTACACTAAAACTAATTTTTTTTTAAAAAAGACTTTTGAACAAGTCAGTTGCTGTTTATAATTAGAAACACTTTCTAAGAATGATTCATCAGATTAACTGTGTTTTTTTTTTGCTGGGTAAACCTATTCTTTAAATGATTTATATGTTCTGCGAGGCCATGAAATAGAAATAACAAATTGGTGTAAGAGCCTCTAGTGTCTGCGTCATGACGCTGAGGGAACGGTGACAGTGGTCCCCAGATTTGCCTTTCCTGAGCGGCTTGGCGGTCAGACTTGCAGTTTCTTTAGACTCCCTAAATTCTCACCTTTACAACTTGAAAATAAGATAGATGGTGATAGAATAATTTTGTTTTGACTGGGTCTCTGTAGAACCTTTCTGCTCTTTTTGTGTGCCGGTTTTTCCTTGTTATCTATTTTCACTTGTTAAAATTTTGTAGTAGAGTCTGTGGTCTAATTCCCAGTGGCCCCTCTAAGTGCATTAAATGTTTTGGGGCTGTTAAACTGGTGTATTTGCATTTCATTGCCAGGAGGTTGTGCTCTATACAATGGGGTTGAGACACAGGCATGGGCCAGGGGATGAAATTTTATTTTAAAATCTGAAATGCTGTGTAAGCATTTAAGGTATGAATCAGTAATTGTTCTACAACAGCTTCCATTAGATATGGTTTATTTGTAGTCCATCATCTTTTCAAGGACCCAGGGAGTAATGCATATCATTTACATTTTTAAACCAGCATTTAAAAGAAAAGTGACTATAACTTTTAAGAGTTTATTTATAGAAAGAATTTTATGCTCTATACCTGGAATTTTTTATTTGAAAATAAAAGAAAGCTTCCTGCTATGATTAAGGATTTGAATAATTCTGAAACAGAAAAATACCATTTCTTTAGGAAAAAAAGTCTGGTTCTGAGATTGAGAACTCTCTTCTCCCCTAATGAATTCAGTAAAATGCAAACTTTTAACAGTCATCTGTCTAATTTGAGATTTGAGATCATCAAATTCTGTCTAAATATTTTGTTTTAACTTCTAAGCTCATTATGTTTTCTTTGTGTTAACTTGTATTAAAATCTGTCAGCTATGACTGGTCTCATAAGCACAGTCAGCGGACCAGAATAAGTTAATTATTTACTTGTGTCACTAGTGCTCTTCATCTAATGAAATGCACAGCTGTGTTAGATCTGCAGTTGGATGTGTAGCTTCCATTGTTCTGCAAGTCAGCAGAGGGTAGAAGCCGCAATGATGGAGAGCCCTCAGTTCTTTCTGCTGTTCTGGCTTTCTGTGTCGATTTCATGGATCTTTTATCATTCACTTTCACACAAAACAAACAACACAGCGCTGTCTGCTATGGGAACCATCTTGGCATATAAAAGGGTTTCAGAGCCTAAAGTAATTTTAAGTTAGCTAAGATTTAATTTTTGGCTTACAGGTGCCCTTGATTCCGATGTGGCCAATGCAGTTCCTCTAATGCCGTGGTGGTCGGCAAACTGCAGCTCGAGAGCCACATGCGGCTCTTTGGCCCCTTGAGTGTGGCTCTTCCACAAAATACCACGGCCTGGGAGAGTCTATTTTGAAGAAGTGGCGTTAGAAGAAGTTTAAGTTTAAAAAATTTGGCTCTCAAAAGAAATTTCAGTCATTGTACTGTTGATATTTGGCTCTGTTAACTAATGAGTTTGCCAACCACTGCTCTAATGGAATGAAAAAAATCTGTAAGTTACTTAGATGTAGTTTTAAGTGCAATGTCAGAAAAGTGCTAGTTAGAAAATAACTTCCCCAAAAGGAAGTTCTATGCTAAATATTAATCAGATTTCAAGCAGAGTTATTAGAGATTCGGATTTTAAGGGAAAGAGCATTGCTTTCATTTTAAAGTTACATTTGCTGGAATTAACCTGTTGGCTAAAATTGAAAATGCAAAATGCAAATATCCCTCCCCTTACCCCCCTCCAGTATAAGTATGCCCTGCTTCCTCCCTGGGTTTGGTACCTCCTGCGCCTCACTCCCACCTTCTCTTGTTGGAGGGTGAACAAGCAGCTTCCTCCTTAGCAGCCGCAGGCATCCATCCCCCTGTGAACTGCTGCCGAAGGGGTGCTGAAGTTTTTCTTTGGTTTGTTTTTCAGGGATGTAGCCGAACCCTCCATCTCCACACCAGCCCAAAATGACATTCTCACCCAACCACATCCCACCACTGGCCTCTTTAAGATTTGTTGTTTTTAACATTTTGTTCACTGCCAAATAGTGTTGCTATCTGTGCACCTAGATTTACAATTTCATCTCTCTCCGAGTAGATTTCCCAGTAGCCCTAGTGTTTTGTCAGATAATTTCAGTGTGGACAAGATGGATTTTCGGAGGGAAGAGATAAGGGTCACACACTGTGCTTGATTTAAATTCTAACATGCTGTAGCTGAATTTGAAATAAAGTGAACTGAATTTTTCTGTTCTTCGTGTAGGAAAGCATACTTTCTTTATAATAAACAATGCAATTTCAACCAAAAAGCCAGTTAAACTACCTACATACAATGGAATTCAACTCCACAAACCTAATTGCCATATTGTTGGCAGCCACTAGAAATCAGAATATTAATAACCAACGTTAAATACGCAAATGGCATTCTTTTTCTTTGAACATCCCCAAACTTTTATTTTAAAATAGTGTAAGTATGTATGTAGAAATCAAATTGAGCAATGAAACGTTTCTTTGAGAGCAATTTCTTTTCAATAGGTACAGATAATTTATATACACAGGAAAAGGAATTTTATCTTACTAAATATAAAAGCATTTTTTGGGTCCAGTGCCATTGTATACTATTTTTTCAATTCTAAATTATATAGATTGTGGTTAACAATCTAAATTATACTCCTACTAGAGGCCCGGTGTACGGTGCACAAATTTGTGCACAGTTGGGGTCTGGCCAGCCCTCCCTAATCAGGGCCGATCAGCTGGGCCAGCAGGGGGGAAGGGATGCGGGCAGTTGGCTGGCCAGCGCCCCCCCCTCTCGTGGAACTCCAGGTCGAACTCCCAGTCCAGGGGACAATTTGCATATTAGCCTTTTATTATATATGATTCCTCCTACCAAGAAAAGGATGTAAGAGGAATTACCAAGTATTTAATCAACAAAATTTCCTACAAGTTAGAATACTGTTAAAGGAGTAATAAAGTACAGTTAATTTAAGAGACTATTAGTGGTGTGCAGAGTTGGTAGATTTTTGTTTTGTTCTGTTTTCATTCTTAGGATACATTTATAATTTTAGTGTTTTCTTCCAAGAATAATTTGCTATTTAATTTTATTGTTCAACTTTACAACTTCAACCAAAGATCACTTTTGTAATGTGTTATAAGCTATAGGAATTAAAATTCCTTAGGGCAGTTTAGACTCAGCCAGGGAAGCCTGGCAAAAATCGGCCAACCAGCCAGCACTCTGCAGCCAATAGGTAGTCCCATTAGCACGTCAGCCACACACGAGTACTTCTTGTCACAGGTTTTTAAAACCATAATTTAAACACACCCCTCATTCAGTCAGTTCTGTGTTTGGTGGTCAGAGAACTTGGATTCCTGTGATTTGAGTGCAATGTGTAGCAGATCATGGACAAGCTGACAAGGAGTGAAATTGCTGCTGACTTGAAGTTTCAGCGGCGTTGACAGGGCGAGGACCCAGTGAAGTTGCTGCTCTTCCATCTCGGCGGCACAAGAGATTGGGCGAGCTGCCTGACAGCACCATTGATTGTCACGCCAATAGGCCAGGCCATGGACTGCACTGCCTTTCTGCAAGGACAGCCATTTTTGAACTATCCATCTAGCAGGATTATTGGAAATTGCTTTTGTTACTCTTGATAGAGACCATGGGGCAGGTCTGAGTGTAGTAAAAATAGAGATAGTGGCAGGGAGATCCCAATTAACTACTGTATTCTTCCTTTCTGCCAGTTTGCTTTACGTGGCATGAAATCTTCTCTCCCCCAGGTGTCTGTGGTTTGATCGTCCCTCAGGAAGACATGCCGTTTTGTGACTCTGGCATCTGTCCGGACATCATAATGAACCCTCACGGCTTCCCATCACGAATGACGGTCAGGATGGTTTTCAGAGGCACTGCTCTTAAGGAAGAAAGCTGGCAGTTGGTTTGCAGTTAGTGGATGTGATGGGACCCTGAAACTGATATTTAGAAAGGGCCCTTTGACCCCTAGTCAAATAACTAGGTTCTCAGCTCCTAACAATGCTGGACTACTCTCCTCTACAGAGCAAATGTGGAGAGGTTTTCCCTTCCTTCAGAGCAGTCTTCTGGGTGGCAAACTTACCCCTCTGAAAAAGGAGCCCTTTGTATTGAACCTAATGCATCTTCCTTTCTATGGTTATTGTTTTATAATCCTGGCTCCAGCACTTATTGGCTATATGACTTGGGAAAGTTGCTTAACCTCTGTGTACTTCAGTTTCCTCATAGGTAAAGTCAGGGAAATAATAGTACCTATCTCCTAGCAGTTTGGGGACATAAACTTAGATCACACATGTCAAGCTTCTCCAACAGTCAGTCACACAGTAAGAGAGAGATAAATATTTACTATTTGTCACTCTTATTAATAGTAGTAGTTCCATAATTATTTAGGGAAATAGGGCCAGAGCTAAATAAACAGGCAGGATTTCTATACCACAGGAAGGTACTCACTTAATTTGCTCAATCCCACAGGTAGGAAAGTTAATTGAGCTGTTGGCGGGCAAGGCAGGCGTGTTAGATGGCAGATTCCACTACGGCACTGCCTTTGGAGGCAGTAAAGTGAAGGATGTTTGTGAAGACCTCGTTCGCCATGGTTATAACTACTTGGGGAAAGACTATGTTACATCTGGCATCACAGGGTAAGTGTGTGTTTAGGTGTCTTAAAGTAAAAGTATGGCCGGTGTTGTTCAGTGCTTAGAGTGACGGCCCCGAGCACCAAAGGGTCACAGGTTTGATTCCGGTCAAGGGCACATGTCTGAGTTGCAGGTTCGATCCCTGGCCCGGTCCAGGTGTATGTGGGAGGCAACCAATTGATGTGTCTCTTTCACATCGGTGTTTCTGTCTTTCTCTCTCCCTTCCACTCTCTTTAAAAATCAAAGGAAAAAATATCTTCTGGTGAGGATTAACAAAACAAAAAAGTATGATTTTATTAGGAGAGGAGGTATGAGCCCTTACGATAATCAACTTTACTCCTTTAAGAAATCTGATATAAGAAAATCCAGATTTATGATGAAGGTGTTAGCTAAAGCTATGGTGGTAATCATTTTGCAATATATAAATGTATCAAATCAGCATGTTGTACACCTTAAACTTGCATAATGTCTTATATCAATTATATCTCAATAAAACAGGGATGGGGAGAAAAGAAAATCCAAACTTAGAAAACTGATAAATTAAGAAGTGTTGTTTTACTGATGGGACTATCGTTTAAAATATAGAAAACATAATTTACCAAAATAGGATTTCTACACAACTTTAAGTAACAAGTCAATTATATATAATGTAAAATTCTTTAGCTGTTAAACTTGCTCTCTATTGATATGATGAATATCAGATAATTAGTGCTCTGTCAGAGGCCTAAGGTCTTACTTTGCAATCCACACACTAAAGACATGTTAAATACCGAGCATGAGCTAGGTGCTAAGTTCATAACAGTGAGCAAAATAGACATGGTCCGTGACCTAAGGAGCTGACTGTGAAGATTTGTTATTAGACATTAAAAAATAACAGATAAAGGTTAACTTATCAGCAGGGCCTATCCTGACTACTTAATTTAATACTGCAATCCAGTATTGCCCATTTCCGGCTTTATTTTTCTCTGTAGGATTCATCATTATCAAATATACTAGGGGCCTGATGCATGAAATTTGTGCAAGGGGCTTGGCCTTCACAGCCCCAGCTGCCTTGTGGCCCCACCCACTGGTTGTTCTGGAAGGTTGTTCTGCCGTCAGGTCTAATTAGCATACTAGCTCTTTATTATATAGGACTAGAGGCCCGGTGCACAAAATTTGTGCACGGGGGAGGGGAGGGTGTCCCTCAGCCCAGCCTGCATCCTCTCCAATCTGGGACCCCTCAAAGGATGTCCGACTGCCTGTTTAGGCCCGATCCCGGTGGGCAGTCGGATCCCTAAACGGGCAGTCGGACATCCCTCTCACAATCCAGGACTGCTGGCTCCCAACTGCTCGCCTGCCTGCCTTCCTGATTGCCCCTAACCGCTTCTGCCTGCCAGCCTGATCACCCCCTAACCACTCTCCTGCCAGCCTGATTGATGCCTAACTGCTCCCCTGCCAGCCTGTTTGCCCCTAACTGCCCTCCCCTGCAGGCCTGGTCACCCCTAACTGCCCTCCTCTGCCGGCCTGGTCACCCCTAACTGCCCTCCCCTGCAGGCTTGATCGCCCCCAACTGCCCTCCCTTGCAGGCCTGGTCCCTCCCAACTGCCCTCCCCTGCTGGCCTGATCACCCACAACTGCCCTCCCTTGCAGGCCTGATTCCTCCCAACTGCCCTCCCCTGCTGGCCATCTTGTGGTGGCCATCTTGTGTCTACATGGGGCAGCCATCTTGACCACATGGGGGCAGCCATCTTCTGTGTTGGAGTGATGGTCAATTTGCATATTACTCTTTTATTAGATAGGATAGAGGCCTTGTGCACGGGTGGGGGCCAGAGCTGGTTTGTCTTGAAGAGTGTCCCGGATCAGGATGGGGGTTCCCTTGGGGCATGGGGTGGCCTGGGCGAGGGGCCTGTGGTGGTTTGCAAGCCAGCCATGCCCCCCAGCGACCCAAGCAGAGGCCCTGGTATCTAGGATTTATTTATCTTCTATAATTGAAACTTTGTAGCCTTGAGCGGAGGAGGCCAAGGCAGGCCAGGGCTGTGGAAGCTTGGCTTCCTCCATCACCGGGGACAACTCAAGCCTCCTGCTCTCTCCAGCTCCGTGGCTGCCGCTATTTTTGTTGGGATTTATTTATCTTCTATAATTGAAACTTTGTAGCCTTGAGTGGAGGCCTGGGCCTGCCAGGGTGTGCGGAGAGCTTGGCTTCCTCCATTGCCGGGGAAACCCAAGTCTCCTGCTCTCTCCGTGGCCACAGCCATCTTAGTTGGGTTAATTTGCATACTTGCTCCTGATTGGCTGGTGGGCATGGCTTGTGGGTGTAGTGGAGTGATGGTTAATTTGCATATTACTCTTTTATTAGATAGGACTAGAGGCCCAGTGCACGAAATTTGTGCACGGGGATGGTGTCCCTCAGCCCAGCCTGCACCCTCTCACAATCCAGAACTGCTGTCTCCCAACTGCTCGCCTGCCTCTGCCTGATTGCCCCTAAGCACTTCTGCCTGCCAGCCTGATCACCCCTTAACCACTCCCCTCCCGGCCTAGTCACCCCTAACTGCCCTCCCCTGCCAGTCTGGTTGCCCCTAACTGACCTCCCCTGCAGTTCTGGTCCCCCCCAACTGCCCTCCCCTGCTGACCTGGACTCCCCAAACTGCCCCTTTCTGCCAGCCCAGTCACCCCTAACTGCCCTCCCTGCTTGCCTGATCACCCACAACGGCCCTTCCCTGCAGGCCTGGTCCTCTCCAACTGCCCTTCCCTGCAGGCCTGGTCCCCCCCAACTGCCCTCCCCTGCAGGCCTGGTCCCCCCCAACTGCCCTCCTCTGCCAGCCTGGTCACCCTCAACTGCCCTCCTCTCCAGGCCTGGTCACCCCCAACTGCCCTCCTCTGCTGGCCTGGTCACCCCTAACTCCCCACACCTGCCCTCCCCTGCAGGCCATCTTTGACCACATGGGGGTGGCCATCTTGTGTCTTGGAGTGACGGTCAATTTGCATATTGCTCTTTATTAGATAGGATATTATTTAATATTATTGTCTATCTTCCCAAGTATAATTTAACCTCCTTGAGAGCAGGGCTTGTCTGTTTTGTTTACTGTTTTATTTCCAGTGTTTAGCATAGAGCCTGACACACAGCACACACTCCATAAATATTTGTTGAATAAAGGAATGAAAACAAATAATAAATACAAATAGCTCTCACCTGAATGAAGACAAAGAGTAGGTTAGAGGACCCCTGTGGGAAGGCAGAAATGTGAAGGATGAGAAGAGTGAAGCTTCTGAAGTGTTTCATGCAGAGGAAAAGCATACTTACCACCTCACAAGGGACAGATCTTGGTAGGTTCGGGACCTGGAAGAGGCCAGCCCAGCTGCCATGCAGTGAGGAGGTGGTGGTGCCGCCTGAAGTGAGTTTGGGGAAAGGGAAGAGCAGGTCACACAGGCAGAGGGATGGGTTTTCTTTTTATCTGGGAGAAAGAGATATCCCTGAAATTATTGTGAAAGACAAGGTTTTGAAACTTGACTTGCACATGATTTTAAAGGGTCAAGTCGGTTGTTTAAATTAAGACACACTTCAGTATTTTTATGCCAGGTAAAACTCTGGGACACAGTGTTTATACTGTTCTTCTGAGGTTTTAAACCTAAAATGCACAACTGAAACTCAGTGTGGAAGCATGTGTGAGAACACACAGCTTGATTTCAGTGCTGCAAATGGACTATCCAGATGTGATTAAAATGGTCAAAATCTGTATCTGTTAAAAGCATTGAGTGCTTTCTAAAATGATTTATCCAGCCTATGATAATATGGATTTCTTTAGCTGTATCATACTTGAGATGTTATAGAAAAATCACATTACTGGGAAAGAGTAATGGTCCATTTAAAAAATAATTCAGTAACATAACTGAGGTCCATTTCAGAAAATGCTGTTGTTATTGCAAAACTAATCATCTTAGTCTTTGCTTCTCACCCAGAAATAATGCAGAAGTTGCCCAGAAAGTGTGCAAAACAAATGAACCATTTTGGTGGACCTTCTGAACATAATTTTACTGAAAGTTTTGAATGTCTTATGCTCTGCTTCCTATAGATAGCTAATGGCTATGTCTACATCACTGTCCTCTACACCCAGCCAGTGTTTTCATTTCTTTCCCAATTATCTCGGAGTTCTACCAAGGGCTTGCAAACATATTCACCTACCAGCTTTCACCCTTGTCACATTCTTCAGTGTAGCTAGGAGGGAAAACTGCATATGGCCTTATTCAGTTGATGATGAAATGGTGACAGAGTTCCATAAATTCTACCATGAGCAATCGTACTCTGGAGGAATAGGATCATTTATTATTAGAGCTAGAAAGAAACTTGGTCCAACCACTTTGTTGTACAACTAAGAAAACTGAGATAAAGAAGTCATATAATTACTATGTGACAAACTGAGACAAGAATAGGGTCTCCTGACACACTGTTCCACTCCACTTTGGGTCTTCCAAGAATCTAGTTGTGCTTAAGCTAACGGAATGGCTTGATAAGTGCAAAAGCCTTTGCTAATGATACAGAAAGTATAAGGTATAGCAAGCAAGCGGGCGCAGATGTATTTATGTGCCTCTCTGCCATGTCTTTTGCTCTTCCCACTCTTACATCATTCTGTGGCCCATATTTACCTGGCTCAAGACTGGCCAGCATGGCAGGGAGAGCCCTGGGTTTGGAGCTTCCTGCATCACTCACCAGCTCTTATTTCACCTCTTGGACCCTCTGTGCCTTTTTCTTCATCTTAAAAATAAGGATGACAGATTGTTATACAGATTAAGTCATAGATTAAATGACACATGGTAGATTTTTTTTTTTTTTTCAGGAAGGAAGCTCTGGGGCAGTAAAAATAATTTTAAAGTCATCGATCCTCTAGCTACTCTTGCTCCAGACTTCAGAAAAAAGGTTTCTTCTGTCAAAGCACTAAAATATTCACTCCTTTAAACTCTTACTACAATATTTCTAAAGATTCATTACTACACTTGAGGAACAATGAAGGGGCCAGTGTTAGGGAGTAGAATGAGCGATGGAGAAAGGAAGTAGTAAATGAGTCAGATGTGGGCAGGGGCCACATTACCTTAGACCTGTGGCTACATGCAAAATTTGGATGATACGGATTCTGAGTGCAATGGGAAACCACTGGGAATTTAGAGCAGAAGAGTGACCTGCTGCTATTTACATTTTAGAAGGAATGGCTCTGGCTTGTTACGTGAAGAAGAGATTGTTGAGAGAGGAGAGTAGAAGCAGGAAGACCAACTAGAAGGTTATCTGCAGTAGTCCAGGCAGAAAGGATGGCGGCCTGGCTAGGGTGGGAGCAGTGAAGGAAGCACCGTTCCGTACACAGTTTCACAAGCTGTTTAAATTTTATTTCTTAATTAAACACTGTACCTTTTAATGCAGGGGTGGGGAACATCCAGCCCACGGGCCATATAAGGCCTGCCAAATCATTTGGTCTGGCTCTGCCAAAGCACTAGGGGTGAGTTAATTAAACTTTTGACTAAATATAGCAGGCTAATTTTTAAGTTGATAATTTTGTATGGCCCATGAATGATGTTATAAATATCCAAAAGGCCCTTGGCAAAAGGAAGGTTCCTACCCCTGCTTTAATGTATCCATGGTACTTTTATATTTTCAGATTTAGCCTTTTCATTTTCTTTCACTCACTCATAAACCTGTTCATAAACAAATAAGGGCCTGTCAGTGCTGAGACCTAGAAAAGGCTGTCTCCTGTTAGCCAACTTAGTTTCTTAACCCCAAACTCTGACCTTTCTTTCAGTGAGCCTTTGGAAGCATACATTTACTTCGGCCCCGTGTACTACCAGAAGCTGAAACACATGGTGCTGGATAAGATGCATGCCCGTGCCCGGGGACCGCGGGCTGTCCTTACCAGGTAAGAGAAGAGCACTTACAGAAGGAATTTACAGTGCAGTCGAGTCTCCCTTGTATTTCCAAGTACAGCAATAAGCAGACTAACCAAGTTTCTGTTTCCCTGAGATTTCAAACTTTGGGGTATTAGGCATCAACAAAAATTATATGTGTCTGATTTACATTAAAAATCATTTTACAGGCACAAGAGCAAACCCTCCGTAGGTCTTCACAGTATTCTCCTATGTCAGTGATGGGCAACATTTTGAGCTTGGTGTGTCAAACTTCACCAGAAAACTGAGCATAACTCAGGTAGTGTGTCACTTTGAGGAAAAAACTAACTCCAAGACTCTAGTCGCAAATGTTTCATCCTCAGGAGCAGCAAATGTTTCATCCTCAGCATGCGGCCGCGTGTCATCAGAAATGGCTACGCGTGTCAGTGCTGACACGCATGTCATAGGTTCGCCATCACTGTCCTATGTAATCGTTTACTGTGTACCAGTTTACAAGTATGGTCCTGTTCAAAACAGTTCCTTTATAAGAATGTAAGTACACTTACACACAAACATGCATATCAGTACACCTCAGGCTCCCATGTGAGCACAGAAAACATATGCACACCTTATTGGTAGCCTAAGCCACAGCTGTCATTTTTTTTTTAATCTTCTGTGATTGGAGCATAAGGCACCTGTAGTTGCATGCTTATTTGCATAAGCTCCAGGGTCTATGTATACCCTTTCACCAGTGTATCCTCAATTCAAGCCCAATGTCGGATTTGACAAATGGGTATAAATACCAAGTTTATGTGTTCTTACTACTATATTTTCCAGTTGGAGCAGTAAAGCCTAAGGCAGTGATTCTCAACCAGGGCAATGTTGCCTCCCTGGGACATCAGAAAACATTTGGGGATGCCACCACTGGGGGGCAAGGAAGGAGCTATGGCATCTAGAGGTCAGGAATGCTGCTAAACATCCTGCAATGCACAGCACAGCCTTTACCTTAAAGAATTACTACCCAACTCAGTATGGCACTACTGCCAGGGGAGGGAACACAGGCCCTGGGGTCAGAATGACATAGATGTGAACTCATCACCACCTTGTAGCACTACCATGAGCCTTGGACAGATCCCTTACGTCTCTCGGCTTCATTTTCTTGTATATGAAGTGGAGACAATAAAACCCACTACACAGCATGCTGGTGAATGTCAGGTGTTTGAATATAGACTGTGTACAGTGTCGATCCATAGGAGGTGCTCAATAAATATCCAGGTCCCTGTCCACTCTCATGGAGCATTGCTTAGATGTTACAATGCAGTGGAGGGAGCAGAGGATGAAGCAGCTAATATTTGGGTCTTTGTTTTGTTTTCCAAATCAAAGGAGAGGTGTAGATGACTCAATCCCTTGACCATGTAAAACTGAGCAAATGCACATGCCTATTGAAATGATAGGCATTTGAGTGCTTAAATTACAGAAGAGGGAAGAGAAGTTGAGATTCTCAAGCCAGTATTGACTTCAGCAATGAGACCCTACTTGGGTTAGGTGTATCTTTCCCCTGCATACTGTCCCCTCCGGAACTTGTATTTCACTTACAACATGCAAAAACTATTTCAGAGTAATATAAATGTCAAAGCAGTTATTTCCTATGTTTTACTTCGTTGTATAAAAAAAGTTAATACTTTAGTATTACTTTTGTGTATTCCATATGAAGACAGCCTGGAGTGCATTTGTCTATAGTCAGTTATCTCAGTTGGTTAAAATTCAAGTTTTGGGTTCTGCCCACATGTGATCTGACCACCTTCACTTGTCCAGTGACCACAGGTGGAAGGATCCTTCCCCTGTTCTGGGGGTTCTACTAGCAGATAAAAGCTTATATATGTTGTGCTCAGCTATGAAGTTTCCACTACAGTGTGTTCATTGAGATCTACTTATAAATTTTTCATATGTAGATTTCCTTTCAACAAATAATATAGAACTTAAATTGATTTTCCATTGTAACTATCAACAACACAAGTTAACATTTCAGCATGTGCTGGCAATCGTGTGTTTACCTTCTTAACTCTTTGGAAATCTGGCAGCAACAATAGCAAAGATTAAAAGATGCTGTGGAATTAAGCAAACAGCTTTATAGTCCACCCCTGCTCAGAGTACCTCCAAGGAGTGTCACTCCAAAATAAGCTGGCCAGGGTGCTCGTGACTCTCTCTCTCTGTCTCTCTCTCACTGATAATTTGTGTCACCAGTACCTAGGTGGGGTTGCCTAAGTTGTTTCAGAATCTCTTAATTTTACCTGCATCTCTGGATCCTGGATTCTTAATCTTTTAAAGTATTCTCAAGCCCAGTAGATACATAAGCCACAGGGAGTCCATTCAGGGGCTAATAGCTGCCCAGTTCAAGTGCTCCCTCTGAAAAGGAATGGAGCATTTTCACACACGAAAGAAGGACTCGTATGGGACTCACACCTGGGGGCTGGGGAGGTAGGTCTCTGGGCAACCTCCCATCTGGCTCCAGGTGAGTCCTGATCTATTCCAAATTTTATAAAAATCCATTTGCTTCTTTCCATGTTTATTTAATAGTAAAGCTCCTCCCTGGAGGCCTGGGAATAACTGCTAGAGGACCCGGGTTTCTTCCACACTCTGTTGTGCTCACTTTTTCTGTTTTTAAATAACAAAGAACTAAGACATCTCTGAAAATACTCAAAAGACATCCCTCTCTAATAATAATGATAGTGATTGTAATCGTAATGCTAGCACTGGTACTTTATATGCTGTGTGTCTATTATTATATCATTATTTAAATAATTACTTACTATTTCTATTTAAAAATAAAAATAGCAACCAACCACTAGGATCACATCTCTGCTCATTTAAGGCTCTTTGGAACAGGTAGTCTTATGTACGTTTTACAAATGAGGCTGAGAGGCTGAGCAGCATGCGCAAGGTCACTGCCTAATAAGTGATTTGAATCCAGGTGAGCCCTGCTCCAAAGCGCTGAGCTCTTAGCCAGCTTGTGATGCAGCCTCTTTGTGTAATATAATAACACATTTGTTTAACTTGGTTCAAAGGCAGCCCACTGAAGGTCGATCTCGTGATGGTGGTTTGCGTCTTGGAGAAATGGAACGTGACTGTTTAATTGGTTATGGAGCCAGTATGCTTTTACTAGAGCGACTAATGATTTCAAGTGATGCCTTTGAGGTTGATGTCTGTGGGCAGTGTGGACTTCTGGGGTATTCCGGCTGGTAAGTGGATACCATATGTCTTTCATACTACACCCCCTGCCTCTTAAATCACAGCTCGAGAATTGACTCTAGATCATACCTACATATTCTCCAACCTTCCAGTCCATGCTTTCCTGGAATTGGGGATTCTATGTGTACATGTTCACTTTGTCTACCTAATGTCCTGCTCTTTACACAGCTGGAGTTTAAACTCCCAAGGACTAAGGACTTCATCATCTTGTTACTATTATCTCGAGTACCTTTTATAACACTTCACCTGTAAAAATCCTAGCAGAGTCATTGGTAGATGTTATAATTATAGCATATTGTTAATAGAAACATTTTAGAGAAGATTGTGTCGAATGCCCTCATTTAACTTCAAACCTAAAGAGCCAAGTGTGTTGCCCCAAGATCTTATAGCAAATTAGTGACAGACCAGGACCATAACCTGGTACCCTGACCCCTTGTCTGTACTCTGTCTGCATAGCAAGCTGCTTCCCACTTGGACGGTGAATCCCATGATGGCAGAGACCATATTGCTAACTGGCACTAGGATTGTCAGTAGGTAAACTGATTCGCAGGCTATTAGTTCGGTGCAGTCAGTACACAAAGTCCATTTTAAAAGGTGATGCTGCATACCTTTTGTTTGTGTTGTTAGAGCATCTTTTCTCCTTTTAATGGTTCTACTGCACCACCAAAGAACCACTACTCTGCTTAGCGTTGGTCATGATCCAGAACCCTGAATACCCCTGTAGACAGGAGGGCCTGCATTCCCCAGTCTCTCTCTTTTCTGTCAGAGAGCAGGTCTAACAACATCTGAGGCAGGTGCTGCAGGGATGGGAAGTAGCTTCATCTTCCTCATCACCCCTCACTTCCCTTCCAGAGCCCCTTTCCCTAGGGATGGGCAGTCCCCAGAAGGGTAGTTAGGCCCAGATGAGCATTCATTGCCAGAGCTTGAGGGTTAGGAACATGGGCCACATCTTCCTTATGAGTCCCCCCAACTTCTTGCCATCTTAAGCTGCCAGTTTCTTGGTTGAATAAAGCAAGTTAAGAGTCAGAATGATGGGGGGAAATAAAAGGGGACATCTGTAATACTCTCAACAGTGAAGGAAAAAAAAGGATAATGAGTGGCCTTCTTAGAACACAGTGTATACCTTGCTAGTTAAATGTCAAATCCTTTTAGCCAAAATCAATTATTTTATTATTTTGGTGTAGAAGAGTCGATGAGACCTGTCTGTGAAGAAATTATCTCATTTTAAAAACTAATACCAGAGGTGGCCATTTGCCTTTCATAAGGTTGCAGAGATGGGGTGACAATATTCTGAGCGTAAACTTAGCTCTTTCTCCTATCAGTGACATGGGTCTTTTGAAATGCATATTGAGTTTGCCTTTTATTGTCCTGTGTAACAACAACAAGGTGTAATGTAATAGGAAGATGCCTGGAACTTAGCTCCACTATGGTTAAATCTTCAAATTTGGCACAAGGATTTTTAAGTAATTTACTTTGAAAAGATGGTGCAGAAGAGTCATTTTATTACCAATAGGGATCATGAAACTTCAAAAAAGAGTTTCTTTTCTTCTCTGTTCTCCCTGCATTCTCTCATGTGCCACCCCCCACCTCCCCACCCCCAAAGAGGAAGAGTGAGGAAAAGGAAAAGAGGGAGGGAGGGAGGGAGGGAGCGAGGGAGGGAGGGGAAAAAAAGAAAGAAGGAGGAAGGCTAAGAGGAAAAATAAAAAAAAGAAAAGAAAGAGGGAATGAGGGAAAGAGGAAAAAGAAAGAAGGGAAAAAAGAAAGGAGGGAGGGAATAAAAGAAGAAAATGGAAGAAAGACGGAAAAGAGAAAAGGACAGGAGAAAAGAGAAAGAAAAGAACGATCATATTTACTCTGCACTTTGAAAACCTTGCCCTCTTATGCTGAATACTTGGGAAAACGGAAGTTAGCAATAATTGGTCTCAATGTTATTCTGTTAACTTCGTACCTTCTTTCCTGCTTCGTTTCTGTCACATTTAAAGATTATCTGATGGCAGTGCCTAATTTTGAAGCTCATGTGTTCAATGTGTATTGTATTTGAAATCCTTTCAAAGAGCACTAAAGCAGGTTACACAGTTTAAGGGTCTTCACTGTAATTAAACAGACCTGGGTGTACTGTATGTCTGATTTTGAATGGCCTACTTACACCCTTGTTGCCAACAGGAAAGCATCCTCATCCAGTCTGCAAGGCTGGCAGGCTCCCTGTGCTGCTCTCAGGCAGAGGAGCATAATGATGCTGTCCTTTTCCCATGTTACCTGACGTGTGTGCTGGGTTGTGTGGGAGGGAGTACGGGCGTTTGTTGGAGGGAGTCGCTCTTTAATGAACAGCACAATGGAGGCTGGGTAATTAGAGCAGTTCAGAACCTTGAAACTGGCCTTTCGTCGCTGATTTGCACATTAGTAAGGCATTGCTATGGGGATGTTTACAGCAAGACTGTTCTACAGAAGACACGAAGGGTATAAATCACAAAAGAGAGGTCCAGAAGGAAAACTGCAGAGAAAAGAAAAACCCTATTAAGATAATTAGCTCATGGAAGATATTTCACTGGACAATCATTTCTCATATGAAGCCACAGCCTCCTCCTTTTGCTGGCTTTGCCCTGAAAAAAAATCAGTTTATTTTATTATTGTTTGGGTCAAGTTTCTTTCTTTGGGAGTTGTTCAGACCAGGGTAAGGTAATTTACATATTTCTATTTATATATGTATATATTTTTATTTGTGTATGCATGTATGTGTATATATGCATTGGAACATTTTAAATAGTGGAGAAATAGTTCATAAGAGAGAAGGTTAGTGGGCTTTCTGGATCGTGAATCAGCACATAGAAATTTTAAGTAGATTAGCCTGGATTGGATTCACAGGATAATGACAGGAGAATCTGCAAGAAGTTGCTCCAGCTAAATGCATTTCTCCAATTCAGTGAAGGCATGAACATGATACTTGAATAAATTAGACCAACCCAGGCACATTAAAAACATAATTCGTAAACTGTCATGCATTAAAAAGATCTTTAGGTAATCTTTTAGGAAAAGTAATTCTCATGTTTGTATTATTACTGTGGATAGAGTCAAATACTCCGAAGTTGAAGCTCTCGCAGCTCCTGGTAGGGGCCCAAGCATGGATCCCATTCTCTTCTCAAGAAGCTCCTGTCTGTATAGTCACTCACCAGCACATTCAAATTCTCAGCCTCCGTGATTTTCTTTTCTGAAATAATACAAGCTTTATTTTGCTGATTACAAAAATGATCCCTGCTCTTTATAAAATACTCAAAGTTACAAAAAAAGATAAGTAGTCAGAATTCCCACCACTCAGAGATGACCCCTGTTAATATTTTAGTGACTCTGGGGGACATCTCTGTTTGCCAGTTGTTCTTACCATTTTTGTTTTTAAATCATGAATTTTTTTGAGATTGTTAATAGCAGGGAAATTCAAATAGATACCAAAAAAAAATCTTATGGACTTAATTGTCCCATGATTTGGGGGACTTCATACCTTTACTGAAACCCATTTGAGGACCCGCTTGGGACCATGCTGTTTAGCAAACTGCTTTTTTCACCTCACAGTGTGTCCTGGACACCTTGACATTGCAGTAAATACGGGTCTGCACCATTGCATTCAGTGTCTGCACAGTGTCCTCCTGCGTAAGTGTCCGGTACTCACAGCACTACCTGAGCTGTCTCCTGCTTCGTGCTACTGTAAACGTGTGACCGCGAGCATTCTTGTGCACATCTTTGCCACTTTTGTGATTGCTTCAGTAATATGCGTGTTTACATTTTTTACACATGGGCCTTACCACCCTCCAGGATAGCCTGTATTGTTCTCTGAGGGATCTCCCTCCAGTTCCCAGTTAGCACTGCCTCTTCCAAGCCTTGGTGCTGTTCCTCTTGCACTCATGTTCTGCCCTGTTTCCTGGGAGAACCTAGTTTTCTACCTATTAAGTCTCGGGATTTGTACTGGGTACCTACTGTCCCAGGTGCCCCAGATCCTTGAGGTATAGGGTGAGGCTCTGTTTTGGTCTGAAACCTGACAGAATAGTTCATTTTCTCCCCAGGGACCTTTCTTTACTTGTAGCCATTGATAAAGACCTAATCAATGGCTTTAAGTTCCCTGGCTGAAGGAAGAGAAAAGGTACTCCTAATAGCATAGTAGGCATGTTGATTAGGAATGTGGGCTGTGGTAAGGATTAAATGGGAATATGTGCACACACACAGGGCCAGTAAGTAAAGTAGCTCCCAATGCTCATAGAAATAACCCACTTTGAAGAGCCCTGGACACCACCTTTCTATGTGAAAGTCCCATCTTTCCCAGCATGCTTCAGGTCTCTCAGTGACAGAAGTCAGGTGGTAAATGTGGAGCTCTTGCCTAGAACAGTACATTGTAGTAGATGCTTATCAATACATGGAGACTGAATCTTTTAAAATGCTTTCAACAATGAAAAATCTGTATCTGAGTAACTTTCAGATGGTTCAGATTTCGGGGGCTTATTCAAAACAACTATATTGGCAGATGTTTTACATTTTAAGGAGAAAGGTCTAAGAAGTATGGTATTACCTGATTAAAAGTATGTGTTTTTAAAACCGGGGGAGTGGTCATTGTTTTGTTTTGGTTTTTGCTTCTTTGGAGGCTTCTTTTTACTGTGGGGACACACAAGTACATTTTGGATAGTGTGGCTGAACACTGAGGAATAGAAAACCAACTCGATGGAATGGCAGTAGAATTTGTTAGAGAGAATTCTCACTTCCTACATGCAGGCCTTTGTTCTGAGTCATTGTCCCACTAATACATGCCGACTTGGGTTTCAGGTGCCATTACTGCAAGTCGTCCTGTCACGTGTCTTCCCTTCGTATTCCGTATGCCTGCAAGCTGCTCTTCCAGGAACTGCAGTCTATGAACATTATCCCCAGGTTAAAACTGGCCAAATACAATGAGTGAGGATGGGAAGGTGACTATTGAAAGAGAACAAACCATATGTCCAACGCAGTGCAAAATAGAAGGGACTGAGGACCATGTCTGCTCCTGTGAATAATTCCTTTGAATGTTCTCTCGGAAAAAAAGAAAAAATCGATGGAAAGGACTTTTTTTTTTTTAAGGTATTATATGTGTACATATCTTACCATTGCCCCCCCCACCCCACTCCCATATATGCCCTCACCCCCCAGAGTTTTGCGTACATTGGTTATGCTTATATGCATGCATACAAGTCCTTTGGAAAGGACTTTTTAACACTAGAAGACTGACTGGACACCCCTTGATCAGTGAGCCTCAGGCCATGGAAGAGATGCCAGCAATGTGGACTATAATGCATTTCCTCGTTCATGTACTGAATTTGATTTGCAAATGGACATGACCTAAAAGATAAATAAACTTTTATTTCTGTTCTGGTATCTTGAAATTTACTTGTTAGAAAAACCATCCTCCTTAAAAAGATTGTTGGGGTTAAATAAAACTCAAAGGTTTGTATGAAACTTGCATATAAAGAATCTGTTTGAACCCGTCCGGTGTGGCTCAATGGATTAAGCATTGTCCCATGCACCAAGAGGTTGCTGGTTCAATTCCCAGTCAGGGCACATGCCTGGGTTGTGGGCTCAATCCCCAGTGGAGGGCATGCAGGAGGCAGCCAATTGATGTTTCTCCTCTCCCTCTCCCTTTCTCTCTAAAAAAATCAATAAAAACATATTTTTTTTAAAAAAAGAGAATCTGTTTGAATCGGTTGACTGTGATCTGAGCAATATGTGAAGGGAAGAACTGTGGGAAGCACCAAGGGTGCAGTTGATAGAGCAGTGGCTTTCGTATCTGCTACTGTGAGAGGATAAATTTTTCTAACAATTGAATCTTGCCTTTATACACCCAAACTTCTTAACTTTAAGCTTGATGAAATATAATAAACATATTCCTACCATCTGAAGCAAGTTTGCCAAGGATGTTGCTTTATCTTATGGACTTAATTGCTACTATTTTGAATCTCCATGATCGTACCACGTGCAGTGTCGAATATCTGAAAATAATTCCATGGATGCGTTATAATTTTTCTCTTCCTTTCATTCCTGCCAAGATGTTAGCTGTCCATATTCTTTTTAATTTGACAGCCTTCTCCATTTCTAATTTGTTCTTAATTTCTCTGCCCTGAAGCCAGATAAATACTTATACTAAGGATTGTTTATAAAATAAGTCAGAAAAGCTTTAAGTAACTGTCTAAGGCTGCATTCCTAGCACGTCACAATGAACATGTCTCATAGAATATTAATAGGTTTTTAAATACTGACAGGAAACACATGCCAGTGTGAAATAGGGTTGAGAAAATGGTTATAACCAAGTTAAACATACCAAGGACTTTTTCAAAGCCTTTACCAAGCTACCATGCTCCAGGACTCTCCAAAAGAGGGATGTTCCGGGAAACAGGCTAGTCATCGACTTGAGAACCAAACCTCGACATCACTTGGTGTATAAATCCTAGAGACTTGACTGTAAAAGCAGAATGAAGGAGACACTGCGGGTGAGTAGGCCTTCCTTAGCCATCACCACAGGTCTCCAGCCACTTCAAGAAACATGAGGTGTAATAAAGACTGAGAGGTTCGAATGCACCAAGGTGTTGGGTTATGCCCATTGCCCTTTCCTTTCATCTGGCTTTGTCATTCTCAGAACTGAGAGTACCTAACGACGACCGTACTGGATGGAGTGTACAAAACATCTTCTGTACTTTGTGGGCCATTTAATGAGTTTTCTTGGGAGACTTTGACCATGTCCTATTATGTGACAACTCCACTTATCAACTTCACGGAAGACATAATTGCCTTGTAATGTGTGGCTCACCATTTCAGTGACCACTCGATGGGTCAGTTTGGGAAGAGCTACCGGTGTGCCGGGTTCATAAGGACCTGCCATGTGTGAGGCACTGTCCTAAGGACAGAAAGAGAGCAGCAAGTGCCGGTGCCTGAAGGAGCCAGACTCCTCTGAGGCCCAGACGTCAGCTGGTCATAGCACCATCAGTGATCAGTGCCAAGGAGGAATCTCGGCCATGCTGAGGGGGCTCCAGGCATAATGAGGACCTGCTCTGGAGATTTGGGACCGATTCTTCACAGGCATGATTATTCCCTTCATACAGCTAAAGAAACTGAGGCACTAAGTGGCTGGCGCCCCAGCACCATACCCACCACTGTTGGAAACAGCGTGGGCCTGGAAACCAGCTCTCTGAGTCGGCGTTGTTTGGGCTTCATCTGTGATTCTCTTTTCAGTTACCAGATGGGACCATTTTTTAAAAATTGATTTTAGAGATAGAGGGAAGGAAAGAGAGAGAGAGAAACATTAATTTGTTGTGGTTGATTCTTGTATGTACCCTGACGGGATCGAACCCACAACCTTGGCATATCAGGACTACACTCAACCAACTGAGCTACCCGGCCAGGGCCCAGATGAGACAGGTTTTTTTTTTATTCAAGTGTCACTGAGTGGTTGTTTTTCTTAAACTTTTCCCCCTAAAAAACCATTCTAGGCAATTCTGATCATTTTGCAGGGAGTCACCTAACTAGCCTTCTAGGAAATTCTCAGTCTCAAAGCTAACAAAGATTAAAGAAAATGTGGGTTCCAAATAGAGACATCCTTAGAAGAAAAATTTGTGTTGGGTTGCTATTTCAAAAACTAGCAGACACTACATTTGAATAGCATTTGTTATTTGTAAATGCCTTGTTTTAAAAACTACCAGTTGGATTTCCATTTCCAGTAATGATAGAGTAGACTTTTACAGACCACCCTCGAGCACTTTGTTCTTAGGGTCTTGCCAGGTCAGAGGTGGCACAGGGATGAGAGGCTACAAAACCACTAAGAGGCTGCAGGCCTGACCTGAGCCTTGGCAGAGTCAAAGAGCTGGGGAGACGAACCTGTGGGCTCAGAGTTGCCAAGACACCGGGACCAGAAAGGCCACAGTCCCAAATAGAAAGCAAGCTCATTGAGGTGAGGCCAACTTCCCCACTACTTCTCCCCTTCGACTCGTCTGCTCTGGCTGTCATAACAGAACACCTCACACTGCGTGGCTTAAATGACAGACATTTATTTTCCCATAGTTCTGGATGCTTGAAGTCCAAGATCAAGGTGCTGACAGGTTTGGTTTCTGGTGAGAACTCGGTTCCTTCCTGGCTGCAGACGGCCATCTTCTCACTGTGTCCTCATGTGGCCTTCCCTCTGTGAGTGCTAGGAGAGAGAAATAGCACTGTGGCTCTTGCTCTCCTTAAAAGAACACCAGTCCTATCGGATTAGGACCCTTGTGACCTCATCTAATATCCGTTATCTCCTTCAAGGCCCTGTCTCCAAATACGAACACATTGGGAGTTGGGGCTTCAGCATACGAATTTTGGAGAGACACAACTCAGTTCATAGTAACCCCCGGGTCATATAGCAACACATGCTGAACTGCTAACAGTATTTATTAAAGCTGAATGTACCCAGCAATTCGTTCCTCGGTGTATGTATGCCCAGCAGAAACGTATGGAAATGTTATCAGTAGGCATGTACAAAAATGTTTCTAATAGAGTTATTTTTAATAGCCCCAACTTAAAAACATCCCCTGCAGCCCAACAGGTGTGGCTCAGAGGTTGAAGGTCCACCTATGAAGCAGGCGGTCATGGTTCGATTCCTGGTCAGGGCAGCCTGCAGGAGAGAGCCGATCAATGATTCTCATCGATGTTTCTATCCCTTCCTCTCTAAAATCAATAAAAATATATTTTAAAAATATAACTCCTGCATATTAACAATAGAACAGATAAATTGTGCCATGTTCACACAATGGAATACTATACAGCAATGAAAAAATGCCTACAATAATCTCAATACTCTCACAACTGTAATACTGGATTGAAAAAGTTAAACAAGAGAATGCTTACTGTATTGGTTCCATTTAAGTTCAAAGATAGGCATGATCTAAGGAGTTACGATCACCATTCCCTGGGCAGAGTGGGTGGCTAATGACTGTGTGGTGGGGGAAGGGGGCTTCTCGGGTGCGGCTGATACTTTGCTGACCTGAGTGCTCGTTCCAGGGGTGTGTTTATCTTATGAAAGTTCATTGAGCTGTATATACTCAGGGCTTTTCACTTTTCTGAATGTATGTTATACTTTAGTAAATTTCAAAAAAGAACACAGGAGAAACCAAGATGGCGCCATAGGTTAAACACCTAACCCGCAGCCGGGCACAACAATTTCAAAAATACAACTAGAGGTCAGAACGGTCATCGTCCAGAACCACAGGAAAGCTGGCGGACTGAAATGCCCACAGCTGGGGAGAAGGAGAAGGCCACGGGGACAGTCGGGGGAGCCGCAAAAGCCTGAGGTATGGAGAAACGGACGGAGACACGAGCACGCGCGCCTGCGGGGAGGATGGAGCCGGAGAGGAAGGGGCGGCTGACGGCCTGGCCGGCGTTCACTGGCAGGAAGGAGATAAAGGCTCCGGATTGTGCTGAGCGCCGGCTCCGACTGCACTGAACCCCGTTCCGGGCGAAACCCTGGGAAGCCAGGCGCAGGCTGGGGGAATGAATCTGGGCTGTGGGGCGCAGGCACAGAGGAGCGGCGGAAGGCAGAGCTCCAGAGGCGCGCGCAGGAAGGGGCGCAAAGGACGGACTGTTGCCTGCGCCACTGAACTGCCCTAGCGGGAAGGAGACAAGGGCTCCGGACCGTGCTGAACCCCAGTTCTGACTGCACTGAACCCCAGTTCCGGGCGAAACCCTGGGAAGCCAGGCACATGCTGGG